>NC_046317.1:36525180-36826430 GCF_009819535.1 Lacerta agilis
ATGTGAAAACTTGATGCCAAAGTTCTAAATCAGGGTTAGGCAGTGTGGTGCTCCCAAGATGTTGTTGAACTCCTTCTGCTTGAGCCAGCATGGCCAATGGGCAGCGTCTGGCGTGTTCTTTGGGCACATCAAGATCTGGAGTGGAGAGAAGGGGTTATGGCTAGATAGACTTTTGGCAAAATGGATTCAAACTGCAGTCTGTACCATTTGCATGGATAGCTACTTTCTTTATTAATGATCATGACTAATAACCCAAACTGCAACAACTGGCATCTTGTGTTTCCTATCCTAGGTAATGGTACCCCTGACCATTAGGTCGTGATGTGGATGACTCTGGGGTTGCAGCGCTCATCTCACTCTATAGGCCGAGGGAGCCGGTGTTTGTCCGCAGACAGCTTCTGGGTCATGTGGCCAGCATGACTAAGCTGCTTCTGGCGAACCAGAGCAGCACACGTAAATGCCGTTTAGCTTCCCACCGGAGTGGTACTTATCTATCTTTTTGCACTTTGACGTGCTTTCGAACTGCTATATTGGCAGGAGCTGAGACAAAGCAATGGGAGCTGGCCCCGTCACAGGGATTTGAACCGCTGACCTTCTGATCGGCAAGCCCTAGGCACTGTGGTTTAGACCACAGCGTCATCTGCATCCTCTCGTTTCCTATCCTACTATGAATATATTTTAAAATCTTACCTGTGTTTTTGTGGATGCGGTTCGATGAATTACTTAATAATGCATAGAAAATATCCGATTCAAAACATCCTTTCTGAGTTAGACTTAGATCTAGGAGGCTTAGTACTGCTGTTGTTGCACAGATCAAAACACAAATATTTCTTTGCAACTTTTAGTCTACCATTTTCTCTGCTTCTTCTTTGGCAGGACACTTTATTACTCACCAACTTGACCTCACTACTCTTTGACGAGGATGAGTGGGAAACACCCAATGTGTTAAATCCTGGTCATTTCCTAGAGAATGGTCAGTTCAGGAAAAGGGAAGCGTTTTTGCCATTCTCTGCAGGTAACAAAAGTTGATGTGTGGCTCCTTGGAATTGCAACAGAGACTACATGATGATGGCTTGGTTGCTGGGAGTCTGGTGTATTCTGGGGTCACCACCCTATTGGGGCCAGTGGTCACATTTGGGATTGTGAGGAAGTACCGTGGATGCAAGTCACAAAATGACTACCAGAGGAGGTGTGAAGTTACACAAAATGGTGTTTATATACTCTTCCCCTCCCCCCACACCCAGTAAGCAATGTGGATTTTTGAGGGGATATTTTCAGAGCTTTCTCAGGTGCCATAAGTGGGAGAGGTGCTCCACAAGCCATTGGGTGGACAGCAGCTGATGTATTTTTTCATAGTTTCCCCAAGGAAGAGAAACCCAGTTCCATCTTGAACTCGAGGAACTGAGCTCTGTTTGTCACATCCTTAGCTAAGATATATGCATATTAGGAATATTCCTAATAAAATATAACAGAAATTCATCTCATATGCAGTTTTGGCAAAAAAATCAACTTATGTAACTCAGATATATCTATCCCAAATTCAGTAAAACCATGATCATATTTGTTCAGTGTTCCCATTTGCTTCACTAGGAAGTACAGAGGACAAATTTCTATCTTTATTTTACAACAACACAATTTTTTAATTTTTTAATTTTAGTATTTGTGCTGCCAGTGTTGTTTTAAACTGTGCAGCTGTTTACTGTAGCAAAAGCTCTCCACTGAAACAGTCTCTTTCTCCCTCTCTTCTAGGAAAAAGAGCTTGTCTTGGAGAGCAGTTGGCAAGGACCGAGCTCTTCATTTTCTTCACCGCCCTAATTCAGAAGTTCACTTTCCAGGCACCAAAGGATGTGACATTAAGCCGTGAATTTAGGATAGGTCTGACCGTGTCTCCTCTGCCATACCGGATTTGTGCATTCTCTCGCTAAGGGGACCCAATTTATAGCATTGTCATTCTTTAAAAAAAGTAGAATTAGTTTATGGGGTAGAAGCAGATCTATGGCTTAATCCTAATTGTGTTTAGCCAGAATTCAGTAGGGCTTAACCCAGGTAAACAGGGTTGGGATTGCAGCCTGTTCCTTTAAAGCAGAGGTTTCCACACTTTTTAGACCTGCATCATTTCGCGACACAGTTATTCAGTTTTAAAAGCAAACCAGAGGTTAAACTAACCCCTTATAAGAGATACAGACATATATCATGCAACACCCCTGAACACTGCAGTCAACACACTAATGTGTCGTGACACAAGCTTTGGAAAGCTCTGCTTTAAAGCATATTCAAAGCACATTTGCCCCGTCAAAAAAATTGGACCACTAGGGTTTATGGGTACTTGGAATGAAAGCTCTCTGAGGGGTAAATTCAATTTCCCACGATTCTTGGGGGCATGTGTGTATGCAGACCATAATGATACATTGATGAGGATCCAAATTCCATCCTCCCACTTCTTGGCCAGGGCGGGTGTGTCTATCCACCATCTCATTATTTTCAATATTATTTTATGTCCTGGCTGTGGTGAAGAAAAGGCATTGCTTTGTTTGTAGGAATCTGTGAGCTTACGACTCAAGATAAAGCCCTAATGTAATTCATAGAATCATAGAGTTGGAAGAGACCACAAGGGCCATCCAGTCCAACCCCCTGCCAAGCAGGAAACACCATCAAAGCATTCCTGACAGATGGCTGTCAAGCCTCTGCTTAAAGACCTCCAAAGAAGGAGACTCCACCACACTCCTTGGTAGCAAATTCCACTGCCGAACAGCTCTCACTGTCAGGAAGTTCTTCCTAATGTTTAGGTGGAATCTTCTTTCTTGTAGTTTGAATCCATTGCTCCGTGTCCGCTTCTCTGGAGCAGCAGGAAACAACCTTTCTCCCTCCTCTATATGACATCCTTTTATATAGTTGAACATGGCTGTCATATCACACCTTAACCTTCTCTTCTCCAGGCTAAACATACCCAGCTCCCTAAGCCGTTCCTCATAAGGCATCGTTTCCAGGCCTTTGACCATTTTGGTTGCCCTACTCTGGACACGTTCCAGCTTGTCAGTATCCTTCTTGAACTGTGGTGCCCAGAACTGGACACAGTATTCCAGGTGAAGTCTGACCAGAGCAGAATATAGTGCTACTATTACTTCCCTTGATCTAGACGCTATACTCCTATTGATGCAGCCCAGAATTGCATTGGCTTTTTTAGCTGCTGCATCATCACACTGTTGACTCATGTCAAGTTTGTGGTCTACTAAGACTCCTAGATCCTTTTCACATGTACTGCTCTCAAGCCAGGTGTCACCCATCCTATATTTGTGCCTTTCATTTTTTTGCCCAAGTGTAGTACTTTACATTTCTCCTTGTTAAAATTCATCTTGTTTGCTTCCTGCCTATGTTTATAAAACTAAAAAAATGTTGCTTCGAAAATTTTGTTAAATAACCAGTTCATAGAACCATAGACTCATCAAATTTCAGAGTTGCAAGGGATCCTGAGGGTAATCTATTTCAGCCCCCTGCAATGGAGGTATCTTTTCCCCAATGTTGGGCTTGAACCCATGAACCTGTGGTTCTTGCCATGCAGATGAGACATGCTTCCTTTCCTTAGGATTGTGTTCAGCTTTAAAATCCAGTTGGAAAAGTTCAAGTCGAAATTTCCTGGTGATATTGCACCTACAGTTCTTCAAGAGTTTGGGGCTCAATGTATGCTTGGCCAGAACCAATCTCTGCTGTGGTGTTCTTTGGGAGAAGGAACATGGAGTCTTAAGGCATTTGAACAAATATTACTGAATAATCATGGAGCAGATAAAGGCTTACTCTCAGCTCTTTATAAAATTATTTTGGATGCCACTGTAGGTGGACCTGCTGGGTTAGAAATTGTGCTGGGAACAAAATATCCAACCTGACCAATACAGCTGGGCATGTATTGATACAAGTGGGTTTAGGGAGAAAGTGCTTATAGAAAACTCTCAAATAATGCAACAGGATGTGCTCCTTACCCCAACTTATTATTCATCTTCTTCCAGTGAGTAAGAACAATAATGAAAGTTTGGAACAATTTCACCTGTATTGATCTGAATTCTAGCATATAGCCTTCCTGGAGAAACTCTCTCATAAATCACAGGTGTTGTGGGGGAGGGGGGGACAGAAAAGAGATCAAATTCCAGCTATTTGGTTTCTTTTCATTTGAACATAAGAATGGAGTGGGCATAGCTGTATAGCTCAAACAATATATATATATTGGTGAAGATATCCTGACATCCATTGGGAAATATTGTTTGCCGGTAAGAAATTTTGCAAGAAGGTAACAGAAGAGGAAAACAACTCCTAAATATTAAGGTGCTCCTTTTGATAACTTACTAAGTTTATATCAATTCTATTGTCATGTTTCATATCTCACCTTGAATTACCATTGTGCGATCTGGATAAAGATAGCAGGTGCAAAATCTCTTTGACAACATTTTCCCACAACCATAACTATCAACACTTGGACAACAGACAATTCAAAATGTGAAGGACTTACCAATGCATATGCTTTACATTGAAATCTGGGGCCTCCAACATGGTAGCAATAACCACTGAATTGATCTCAGGCACCTTTGCAACACACCAAGGCCTCTTTCTCCTACATTTATTATTTATTTTAAATGAAGGTTTTTTAAAAGCTTGGTTGTTTGGTTGGAAGTGAGGGTCTGTAAAAAAAATTTGTGCTTTGGGGTGTCTAGTTTATCTTCTTTTGGGTGGGTGCAAGTGTCTTGTTTGGTTCTGGGGACAGAGCTTTTCTGAGCATAACTATTATTTCTTCTGTGAAATAGGATTTTCTTGGTTCCCACAATAGTTTCAGAAATACCCCTGGGTCCTAAAAGATGGGAGCCTCTGGTTTCCACAGCAATAATTTAGCGAGTGGGTTGTTTCATACCTTGACCTCCAGCAGCAGAAGTTCATGCTTTGTAGCTTGCAGCCATTGCTCCTCCACGTGTACAGGGGCAGTAACAAGGGTTTCCTTCAGCTCCACAGTAGACACAATTCCACCTGTCCAGCTGATTATCATCAGTTTTTAATATTCTTGTATTTAAGATGGGGAACCAAGGCTAAGAGATCATGGCTTGGCTAAGACCAGTACTAGATGGTATGGTAGCACTCACTGGACCAACCTAGCCAACCTAGCAGTTCGAAAGCACGTCAAAGTGCAAGTATATACCTTCTGGCGGGAAGGTAAACAGCGTTTTCGTGTGCTGCTCTGGTTTTGCCAGAAGCGGCCTAGTCATACTGGCCACATGACCCGGGAAAACTGTCTGCAGACAAACACCGGCTCCCTCAGCCAATAAAGCAAGATGAGCGCCGCAACCCCAGAGTTGTTTGCAACTGGATTTAACTGTCAGGGGTCCTTTGCCTTTACTGGGAGGGGGGGGGAAAGCAACACGGCGGTGATGTTGGTGTGCTGTAAACACACCGATGAAGCCAATCCAGAGCTCCTGGCAATGCATTTGCATCGCACAACGTTTTCTCCTTGAAATATACTTGGAGTCAAGTGTGAATTTCATGCTCTTTATTCAGCTCGTAGTACCGGTAGCAATGAATGAAACTTTCCCCAAAACATCTAGCTATATATATATTATTTACACAATGGCCCCCGCGTGATTGGCTAATTCCGGGCTGCTCCTGTAGACCAATCAGGTTGCGGATTCACTTCCTCCAAAAGCCTTATTGACTGCTCCTGCAGTCCAATCAGGTCGCTGATTCACTTCCACCTCTAGCCATTTGGTGTAAGAGTCCACCATTATGAAGAATGTTTTTCACTGGAAGGGACCAGTGAAGTCCACGTGCAGGCGTGACCATGGTGCTTGGGCAGACACCCAGGACTGGACTGGGGCCCTTGGGGGATCTGGGTGGGATTCTTGGCAGGTCTGGCAGTGTTTGACCCAGGCCTCTATCTCTCCGTTGATCCCCAGCCATCACACATAACTCCTGGCAAGGGCCTTCATTCTCACTACCCCTGGGTGTGTCTCGTGTAGGGCTGTGAGGACCCTTTTGTGGAGGGGCTGGGGAACGATGACCCTGCTTCCCCATAACAGGCACCCCTTGTGGGCCAACAGTTCATGTTTGCAGGTTGTGTAGCAGTGAATTCTGGTCCGGGGCTGCTGCTGAGCCATCCCCTCCACACCCAGTCCAGGACATGGCTGACCACTGGCACTGGGTATGCATGGGCTGCGAGGGCCTTGTTTATGTTACATTTGTAGTCTGCGCAGATGCGGACCGAACCATTAGGCTTGACGGGTATGACGATCAGGGTTTCCCAGGGGGCATTAGGCACCGGCTCCAGCACTCCTTGCTCCACAAGCCAGTCCAGTTCCTCGTCTATGCAGGGTTTCAGGGTGAACAGGACTCGGCGGGCCTTAAGCCTGACGGGTCGTATGGCAGGGTCTAGTTGTAGGGCCATGGGGGGTGGGCGTATATCATCCCAATGCCCCATTGAAAACCCCCGGAAACTCTTTGCATATGGAATCCATGTCCACTTGCAAGCTAGTGTGGCTAGCCCCAGTGGTCCAAACCATGCCAATCCCAGTAAGCTAACGTAGGGGCCCTTGACTACAAGCAAGTCCAATTGCCGCTTCTGCCCTCAATATTGCACCCTGAAGGTCCCCACCCCCATTGTGGGGTCCTTACGTTTCTGGAAGTCCCGGAAGGTGAATGGGACCGGCCTGAGTTTGGGACCCCTGTTAGGGCACAGTTCCCTTAAGCTCCATGCCGAGATTATGGATAGAGTTGAGCCTGTGTCAAGCTCCATGCGGCACGGGGCCCCCTCTATCTGTACCTCTACATAAATTTTCTCTGTGTTGGAATGGGGCAACTGGTATACCTGGCAGTCCGTGATCTCCGTCAAGTTGCAATGGTGCGTTGGGCCCTGGGACCTGGGGCTCTTGGGTTGGTCATCTGATGCCTGGTGTCAGGTGGGCTGAACCTGACACACCCAGGTGATGTGTTCCGATTTTATGCACTGCCTGCACTCTGTGTTGCAGAAATAGCAGGTCCTCCTCTCGTGGCTCTCCCTGCAGCTTGCGCAGTTCCCTCCTTCTGGTCAAGGCAGCTGTGGTGTGTGCACTGCTTAAGTGTGCTGCTGCACTCGGTGCACCTCCTCCCTGTCGGATTCTGAGTGTCAGTGAGGTCTTCGTGATGGACCCTTGGTTGGGATGGGAGGCTCGGCCATGCCTCTTGTGCTGACCTTTCGGCAGCTTCGGTTGCCAGGGCCTCCTCCAGAGTGACCTGGAACATTAGAGGCGTCGTTGCAGCTTCTCATCCCTCAGGCCACCGACGAGGCGGTCACGCAGCATGTTCTCCAACTCTGAGAAGTTGCAGAACCGGGCGGCTTGGTGGAAGGAGGTCACAAACCCAGTTATGGTTTCCCCGGGGGCTTGCTGCTTTGAGTAGAAGGCATTTCGGCAAGCTACCACCGAGGGCTGCAGTGAGAAGTGCCCCTTCAGCCATTCCGTTATTGTTTTGTAAGAAACGGTAGCGATGTCTTCAGGCGCAAGGAGAGCCCAGGCGATTTTGAACGTTTCCTCTCTGTAGATGCTGAAGAATCTCGCCCTCTTCTTGACATCATTGGTGACCTCTTTAGCTTCTAGCAGGAAGCTGAAATGGGTGGCGTACCCATCCCAGTCTCCTGATGCTGGGTTGAATGGCGAGAAGCTGCTATCGGTTGCCATTCTGAGTTCTTTGGGTCCCGGAGCTGAAGCCTGGATGCACAGTGCGGCAGCGGTGCGGCAGGCAGCGGTGCTGTGGTGCTGTGTGTGGCGGTCAGCTCACAGGATCCCACCTTCGTCGCCAGTGATATATAGGTGGAGTCGAGTGTGAATTTCATGCTCTTTATTCAGCTCGTAGTAGCAATGAATGAAATTTTCCCCCAAACATCTAGCTATATATACATTATTTACAAATGGGCCCCGCGTGATTGGCTAATTCCGAGCTGCTCCTGTAGGCAAATCAGGTTGCAGATTCACTTCCTCCAGGAACCTGATTGGCTGCTCCTGCGGACCAATCAGACTGCTGCATTCGGGATCCTATTGTTCTAAGATTCAGCTCAGTACATAACACCCCTTCTACATGGTCTACTACAGGCTAAAACTATCTTAGTACAAGAGGGCTCTCCAATGATCCCTGACTGTTGACCATAAAACCTAGGGCTGTTGGGAGTTGGAGACCAAAAACATCTGGAGATGTGCTGGTTCCAGGCAGTCTGGTCAACTTGTTGCCAAAACAAAATCTAACGTATGCAATACTGAACAGAAGGCAAGCAGGTTGACTTCTCTAGCTCCTTAGGCAGCAGTCAGAGTTGCTGAAACTACCACTGGTTCAAACGTGTCAGGAACAGAAGACATCCTCCTTAGTAAACATTTTTAATTTCTTTATGGACAGTGCTTTGATTTGTAGTGGCAAAAACCCCTTCTTAGAAATGTTATGAAGGAAAGTATCATTTACTGTTTCACAAAAGTGAAAACAGGAAGGAAATATTCTAATTCAGAAAGCAGCTGTTCTCCACTGTCTTCCCCGCCCCCCTCGGTACAGTGAGTCATTAAGCAATCTCCTTCCTGCCTCTTTGTGGGCGTGATATATAATATATACAAACTTTGCCCTTATTTCAGGAACTTTAGCCAAGAGGGCAGGTGTGGCTGCTGGAGCTGGAGCAGAATCAAGTTTCCCTCGACACACAGCAGTCCGTTCTGACATAAGAACACAGAGAAGGGTTTGAAGATGCTGCTCCAGCTACTCTCTGTCCTCTGGGAGGCCTTGTCCCTGCAGGTCGTTCTGGTGTTTCTGGCAACATTTCTACTTATTGCTGATTACAAGAAACAGATTGGTCCAAGGAATTACCCCCCAGGGCCCACTCCTCTTCCCTTTCTGGGTAACCTGCTACATACGGATTTCAAGAAGCCTCATATTTCAGCAGGAAAGGTAAGGATAAAGGAAAGAGCTTTAGGGTGGTGTGGGATGTTCCTCCCTATAAGGTGCAGATCAAAGTAGGCACAAAATTGAGAAGATCCATTTGGGGATGCCCTAACAGCGATTTGTAACAAATCTGTGTCCACAACTGCCTTTTGCTTTCTATGGCTGGCAGAATATTTTGTGTGTGTGTGTGTGTGTGTGGTGTTGTTGTACATTGTCCTACCTTCACTCCCCCTTTATCTATGCAACAGCCCTGTGTGGTAGACTAGGCTCAGTTACTACATGCAAATAAACAGCATGTGTGAATAGATAGCAGGTGGAGGATGGAGGGGGCCTGTCCATGTACAGTCCCTGGAAACCATTTTGGCAACTCTGATGTCCCTTATATATTTGACGGCAATCAAAGTTTCCTTCTTCCATATAGGCATTCAAGAAACACCAGGTGCACACACATAAAATCTCAATTCTTCTTTCTCACTCTCCCTTCAGTCTGCCAACAATTTAATATATAATATATTTTAGAGGATATATCCTCTCTTGCATTATTCCTCCATCTCCATTCGGGTTCTAGGGCTGCTCAGTGATGCTAATACTCCAAAGATCAGGGAGAAGAGCCTGGACAAAATTGCAGTAAAATGTAAGGGAGATTCAGTGGTATAAACTGGAAAATACTATGTTGTGTGGAGTCCCCAATCTACACATGTGTCTGCACTTTATACTTTTGACAATTCAGGCGGTGGCTCTGTTTTTATATAGGCCTACAATTATATAGTTATGTTGATACATCTTCTCCTGATAGTATTTTGTCATGGCATTTGGCTAGTACAATAAAGCTTATTTACCTTACCATCTCCATTCAGCTTGCAGAAAAATATGGCAATGTATTTGGCCTTCGTTATGGAAGCGTAAGGGTTGTGGTTGTGAATGGATTACACCTGGTGAAAGAGGTTCTTGTCCATCAGGGAGAATATTTTGTAGATCGACCAAAAGCCCCTGTTCTTGATAAGTTATTTGGGTCGCTTGGTAAGTTTCCTTTACTATGGTCAATGATTTAGATTATTAAAATTGCTTTTTTAATGATATGCACTGATTGCTAAATCTACTTACTTGCTGTATGTACTTATTACTCCTTCCCATCTAGGGGTGGTCTTCTCTAATGGTCTCAGCTGGAAGCAACAAAGACGATTTGCCTTATCAACACTCAGAAACTTTGGTTTGGGCAAAAAGTCTTTAGAAGAAAGAATACAGGAAGAAAGCCATTTCTTAAAGGAAGCAATAGAAGCTGAGAAAGGTGAGAACCAGAAACAATAAAGCTGTGGCATATTTACGCTGCTATTTTCTATGAACAAGATCAAAAATACATTAGCCAGGGTGTGAAGCTCTTTGGCATTATTTCGTCACACAAATGTAGCTCTGCTTGGACTGTAATGACCCCAAGATGCAGAAGGGGGTGTAGATAGGAAGCTCCACAGAGGATGTTCTAGTTTCAGTGTGAAGTTCTGTGCTGGAACCTCAAGGCCACTGAGCTAGAACAGACTTAAGAACAAAGATGGAGTGTT
Organism: Lacerta agilis; assembly: GCF_009819535.1. Taxonomy (NCBI): domain Eukaryota; kingdom Metazoa; phylum Chordata; class Lepidosauria; order Squamata; family Lacertidae; genus Lacerta; species Lacerta agilis. Next base: position 36,535,659 of record NC_046317.1, read on the forward strand.
TGGGCTGAGGAGGTGTGCAGATTTTGATGATTTTGACAACCAACATCACAAATAGAATAGGGTTTGAAGTGCACTCATTTTGGTATATTTTGGTATATACTATGTTTGAGACTCGTTACCCTTTTTTTGACAGCCATTGCTACAGAATAATCCTTACTGCACAATAATCCTTGTCTATGGAGAATATCAATGCTCACTTGAAATTATAAATGGGCCGCAGAGTCCTGGGTGTCCCGGGTTAAATTAAAAGATATAATGTTAATATGAAATGCTTTCTTCGGCTAAAACAAATCCTGCCTCATCAACACGCAACCACGTTCCCCACTTTCGGTTTTTGTTGTATGGAAGCCAGAAGCACCCAAATTCCTTCTCCACCATTTTCTCTCTCTCTCCAGGGCAGCCATTTGATCCTCACTTTCAGATTAATAATGCTGTTTCAAATATCATCTGTTCCATCACTTTTGGGGACCGCTTTGATTACCATGACAGTCGTTTCCAGAAGCTACTGCACTTGCTTGATGAGGCATTGCTTCTTCAGGGAAGTTTTTGGACTCAGGTAGGTCTTCTGATCCCAGGCAACCTCCCACATTTTTGGTGACTATTTGGACTATGGTAGGTCTTCGCTGAGTTCTTTGGCATAACCACAACACAATTGCTTGGGTTCCAGTCACATTACAACATTCTTGATGACTGTACAATCATTTGCTTTGGTCCTCCTGTTTCTTCATGTTCAGATTTCTGTTTTCCCCATGCTATTCATTCAAGCATCTTGTTCCACCCATACTCCTTTGCCCCATAGTGTTGTTTATAAAAGCACTGAAGATACAAAGGTTGGGATGTGTTCAGTAATGTAAGGTAGGTGGCAGAATCGTGTGTTACAGCACAGATCATATTTTAATGGGGGAATAACGTGTGTGGCTGAATAAAATCTCTATGTATGTGATCAGAGTGAGGCCATCACAAATAATAAACATAGAGTGAGCTGCCATTGTTCTGTCCCAGCTTCTGCCAACCTAGCACTTCAAAAGCACTGCGGCAGGAAGGTAAACAGCATTTCTGTGCACTCTGGCATTCATCATGGTGACCCGTTGAACCAGAAGTGGTTTATTCATGCTGGCCACATGACCCAGAATGCTGTCTGTGGAGAAACGCCGGCTCCCTTGGCCTGAAAAGCAAGATGAATGCTGCATACCATAGTTGCCTTTGACTGGACTTAACTGACCAGGGGTCCTTTGCCTTTACATGGATTAATTCTACACACCCCAGTTACAATCTCTGTGTTAAGATGCCTATCATTAAAGGGAAACTCTACATATTCATGACATGTGCAGGCATTGATACAAGCAATTTTCAAAATGGTAATCATCTTCATAATCAGTGCATTAGAAGGTGTGCTTGCAGAACTCAGCACCATGACGCCATTTGATTTGAAGTCCATACATTTCTACCCAAGAAGTGAAGACATTGCTATTGGGTACCATCGTAAGCACTGGTGAGTGCAATATTTGCTCTGGTTCCAAGAAAGTCTGCCGTCGTTGAGCCTGTGCACACCATCCTTTATTACTGCTAGCCTCTTTCCCATGACAGCAGCATGGTATGAATGTTTTTTGAGAGGGTTTTCCCATCACATATGTGATGTTAGTGTTGTTTCCTCAGCTGTACAATACCATTCCCTCTGTCATGAAATACCTGCCGGGGCCCCATCACACACTTTTTAAAAAATGGGATCAGTTGAAATCCTTTGTGAGAGGAATCATTGAAAAACACAAGGAAGACTGGAACCCATCTGAACCCAGAGACTTCATTGATGCCTACCTAAATGAAATGGCCAAGGTAAGAGATGTAAAGGGCAACAAGTATATGTATATATTTAATAATAATATAGTAGCAGAAGGCAGAGAAACAACATTAAAACCAGAACTAGTCATGCAGTTTGTCTGAGTGGCCCTTAATGGCTGACCACATTTCAATGTTTCCTTTGAGTTTATGACTTCAGACAAAATATATTTCTTCATGCACAGGTGGGTATACATAAATATGAAGTCATACATTTTGTGGGGAGACACCTCCCCACTTGTTCACTGCTGGGATTTCACCACTTGTCAGTTCTGAGTGAGAGCAAACAGTTGACATGACGAAAAGAATCATTGCTTCAGTTGTCTGAATAAACCTCCTCTAGGGCTTTGGCGTCCTTGACCAAAACAATCCCAAACTTCATGCCAGCATCAGTGATTCACAGGACTGTTGACCTTCCTAGATGCAGGATTAGAGTCACTGAATCCCCTGCTGATCTCTTGGTATGTGGGTCTGACAGTAAGATGGTGTTTTTAATGGCAGCTTAACTCCCTGGTGCCTTTTTGTTTTAAGGAGGATTCTGCTTCCAGTTTCCATGAAGAAAACCTTCTACATTCAGCACTGGATCTGTTTCTTGCTGGAACGGAAACAACTTCTACAACCCTGCGTTGGGGTTTGCTGTATATGGCCATTTATCCAGACATTCAAGGTAGAACTGTAGTTGGCTCATTTGCCTTTCATTACTTTGGGTTGTATATAACAAAGACCTACGGAAAGCAAACATCAATATATAATTTTATCATTTGAAGAAGAGTTTGGATTTGATATCCCTCTTTAACACTACCTGAAGGAGTCTCAAAGCGGCTAACAGTCTGCTTTCCCTTCCTCCCCCACAACAAATACTCTGTGAGGTGAGTGTGTCTGAGAGACTTCAAAGAAGTGTGACTAGCCCAAGGTCACCCAGCAGCTGCATGCAGAGGAGTGGGGATGCGAACCCGGTTCACCAGATTATGAGTCTACCGCTCTTAACCACTACACCACACTGGCTCTCACTTGTCAAAAGACCTTTTAGATGCTGAAAAGGTCTTTGACAAAATATATAAACAGTATATAGTGGCTGTACTAAACTAATGGTGGCTGGATTACCTTTAGAACGCATAAAATGGATTAAGATATTATGTAATTCGCCCACATCTAGACTAAAAGTAAAAGCCATGTTTTCTGCTACTTTAGAGGAGCTAGACAAGGATGCCCACTTTCACCTTTGTTTTTCTATATTTGCGTGGAACCCATAGCTTGCACTATTAGACAAAATAGGTACTGTTGATCTATGCAGCAGTACGGAATTCAGTTGAGTACAAATTGGTTTTATTTGCAGATGATATTCTTTTTTTTTTTATAAGATTTTTATTATTTTCCAATAAAACAAGAGAAAAACATAACATAACATAAACACCAACATTAACACAATAAAAACACATTACATAAACACAATCGACAAAAAGAACAATTAAAACAAAACCAAAACCAATACATACCTAAACTGGAACACCAATCTATCTCTTACTACTTAACAAAATCTAGTTTCTGATCTTCTAAAGGGACCTCCCCCGCTTTCCCTCCTCTGCCTTCAATACTAATATACTTTGGTAACATCCATTTTTAACATTGCAATTCATTATCCAACCTTTTATACTATCATAAAAAACTTAACATCTTATAGTATCATGAAACAATTATTAAATCAATCTTATACTTCTTTTCACTTAAGCTGCTGCTATTAATCAGTTACATATCTCTTCACTAATTCAAAATTCCCAAAATCGTAACATCAAAATCTTAAAACTTAACATCAAAATCCTAAAGTCTTAACACACTATCTTCAGGGTACCATAAATCCATCCTAATTCAATTTTTATCATTTTCACCCTATTCCCCTTCTTACCATTTTTCTACTCTCTCCCATGCCCCCCCACCATTCATCTTTACATTTCCCTCTGTTGTCCTTGTTCAGTGTCATCTTATAGTTTATAAATCTCCTCCTTGGGCGCCTGAAGAGGCACCAACTCTCCTCTCCCAGCAACTCCATTTCACAATTTTGATTTTCTTCCACTTGTGTCTTCAAAAATCTTCTCACCTTCATCTCTGGACTCCCACTCCAGAGACTGGATCTTGTAGCTCCAGTCAAAACATCAGCCCTGTGTCTCTCACTGCACCAGGGCCGTCCATTTACCTGGGGTTGCTGAATCAATTCGTCCCATTTCTCCAGCACCTCCCCCAGTTCCCTGGAGAAGTCTGCTTCCAAGTTATCAAAATTCTCCCAAATCTGGCTGGTCTCTCCTGCTCCACAACAAATTTTGAAATTACGCCCTAACCAGTCCATTTTCCGATTCACAAACTCCAATTGCAGAAGGATTTTTCTTTGTTCCTGGGTGATACCCGGATCTAGAATCAGTTTAAAAGCGAAAGCAAGCATGGTTGGAGAAGACAAAGGGTGTCAAATATCAGTAATTTTCCATCTTGCGTACTAGTTTTCCAGCGCCATTTTCCCTGAGACAAGGTGCCAAAAACAATTCCAAAAGCCACAGAAGAGATATTTCCAAAATCTTCAATCCCCTCACAGGGATTTAATCCATCTTCTCTGTCAAAGTGCTTCGTAGCAACATTGTATCTGGTGATGCAGCTGCAGCCACTTGAAACTTAATTACCTCCTCTGCACAACAAAGGAGAGGGACGGGCTTCCTTTTAACATCCCTCCCGGTTGCCAATTATTCAAATGTAAATCCAATTAGTCCCGTACTTACAGCAGCCGGGGTTCTTCTTTTTTCTTTGAAGTTAGCAGGAAAAGCTTGGTGCTCAGGTCTGGCAGAATCGCTGCTTTGATCTCCTGGGGGGGTGCATCCGCCTCTCCAGTCCCGTGTCGGAGCTCCGCTCGCTTGATTTCCCCCCCTTACGAGGGTCAATCAAGAGCAGAGACGGCACGTCTGGGACCCACGAGGCCGCGGTCCACGGGACGCTCTTCCCGTGGCTTTAAGGGGCCCTTGGCGCAGACAAGGAGACCCCTAAAACCCCCCGGGAGCGGGAGCTCTTTAGCTCCGCTCCGCCATTATCCGGCACCAAACCGGAAGCCTCTTATTTGCAGATGATATTCTTTTGTTTATTTCTAAATCCTCCTGTGCTGATGCAGATGATAGGTGCCTTTCCTAAAATATCAGGATACTCTGTTGACTGGTCCAAATGAAAATTGATTCCAATAAGTGAAAATTTGGTTACCCATTCATTTAAGGAGTATCAATTCTCTGTCTGCTCAAATCCATTAAATATTAAAGATGGGCCATCCCTACAGATCTTAGATAAAGTCTACTCTTCTTCTGTTGACAGAGGCTTTTCTTTTATTTGCAGCAAAAGTCCAAGCGGAAATAGATTCTGTGATTGGCCAGTCTCGCCAGCCAGTGATGGATGACAGGGACAGCATGCCGTATACCAATGCTGTTGTTCATGAAATTCAAAGAATAAGCAACATTCTGCCTTTCAATGTGCCTCGGTTGACAACAAAGGACACTACACTGTCTGGGTTTCATATTCCCAAAGTAAACATTAAGAAGATAAACCTTTTTTATAAGTCTTTCCTCTTCTCTTAAGATGTGAAAACTTGATGCCAAAGTTCTAAATCAGGGGTAGCCAGTGTGGTGCTCTCAAGATGTTGTTGAACTCCTTCTGCTTGAGCCAGCATAGCCAATGAGCAATGTCTGGCGTGTTCTTTGGGCACATCAAGATCTGGAGTGGAGAGAAGGGGTTATGGCTAGATAGACTTTTGGCAAAATGGATTCAAACTGCAGTCTGTACCATTTGCATGGATAGCTAGTTTCTTTATTAATGACCCAAACTGCAACAACTGGCATCTTGTGTTTCCTATCCTACTTTGAATATGTGTTTTCATGAGATGCAGTTCAGTGAATTACTTAATAATGAATAGAAAATATCCCATTCAAAACATCCTTTCTGAGTTGGACTTGGACCTAGGAGGCTTGGTGCTGCTGTAATTGCACAGATCAAAAAAGAAAGAGTTCTCTGCTCGTTTCAATCTGCCGTCTCTGCTTCTTCTTTGACAGGGAAGCATGTTGGTCGCCAACTTGACCTCAGTGCTCTTTGACAAGGATGAATGGGAAACACCCAATGTGTTCAATCCTGGCCATTTCCTAGCAAATGGTCAGTTCAGGAAAAGGGAATCGTTCCTGCCATTCTCTGCAGGTAACAAAAGTTTATGTGTGGCTCCTTGGAATTGCAACAGATATTACATGATGATGGCTTGGTTGCTGGGAGTCTGGTGTATTGCTAAAATGGTTGTGTAGGGTTCAGCACCCTATTGGGGCCAGTGGTCACATGTGGGATTGTGAGGAAGTACTGTGGATGCAAGTCACAAAATGGCTACCATAGGAGGTGTGAAGTTACACAACATGGTGTTTATATACTCTTCCCCTCCCCCCACCCAGTAAGCAGTGTGGATTCTTGAGGTAATATTTACAGACATTTTTCTCAGGTGCCATAAGTGGCAAAGGTGCTCCACAAGTGGACATTAGATGTATTTTTTCCTAGTTTCCCCAAGGAAGAAAAACCCATTTCAATCTTGAACTTGAGGAACTGAGCTCTGGTTCCACATCCTTGGCTAAGATATATGCAGATTAGGTAGATTCCTAATAAAATATAATTGAATTTGCTTTTTCTCCAAAACTGCATATGAGATAAATTTATGTAACTCAAGTATATCTATTCCAAGTTCAGTAAAACCATGATCATATTTGTTCAGTGTTCCTATTTGCTTGACTGGGAAGTAAGACCGACTTCCATTTTTATTTTGCAACAACATAATTATTTTTTAAAATTATTTGGTCTGCCCGTGTTATTTAAATTGTGCCACTCTTCACAGTAGCAAAAGCTCTCCACTGAAACAGTCTTTTTCTCCCTCACCCCCTTCTAGGAAAGCGAGTTTGTCTGGGAGAGCAGTTGGCGAGGACCGAGCTCTTTATTTTCTTCACTGCCCTAATTCAGAAGTTCACTTTCCAGGCTCCAAAGGATGTGACATTAAGCTGTGAATTTAGGGTGGGTCTGACTTTGTCTCCCCTGCCATACCGGATATGTGCATTCGCTCGCTAAGAGGACCCATTTTACATCATTGCCATTTCTTCAATAAGTATGATTAATTTATGGTGTAGGAACAGAACTGTGGCTTAATCCTAATTGATTGATTTGAATAACAGAATTTGATGAGGGGATGGAGCAGAGATAGCAAACAAGAAGTGAAACTAGACCAAGAGTCCTGTTTTCCTTTCCTCTCTCAAAATGCAGTAGTTTCAATTCTTCAGCTTCATTCTTAATGTGGTTGAGTAGACGTGTGTACATTGTAAGGTTAGTTAACTATCCAAGCAATTTTCTTTGAGTGCCTGGACTTTAGCCCAACTCCTTGCATTTGATATCCACCCACCCACTATTTGCACAGAACAGTTTCTAGGGAATACCTGTCTCAGGTGTATCCAGGCAACGTAACATAGATAACTGGAATTAGTAGCTCCTTAGGACCCTGGTGTGTTTCTATCACCAGGTGTCCCAAACATCACAGATTGGCTGAAAGCACAGAAGCAGATTTTGCTCGTTTTACTCTCTCTCTCTCCCTCTCTCTCCCCCCCCCCTCTCTCCTTGGGAGAGAGAACAAATGGCTTGCTGCTTTTACCCCCTTTCCTTTAAGGAAGGTCAGGTCAATGGTGGGGGTCCCGTAGGTGACACTGGTCCAGTTCAAAAGAGTGTAGAGCACACATCTTCCTGTGTAGCTCTGACCTGGTCTTGTCCAGGAGAAGGACAGCAGGTAGGTGCTGCTGCTGCAGGGGGGCTCCAAAATGGCGGGCTCCTGGGAGGTGGTGGGCTTATGCTGGCCCTAGCAGTGGTGAAAAAAGGCACTGCTTTGCTTGTAAGGATATGTGTGATCACAACTGAAGATAAAAATCTAATTGAATGCCCGGCATATGTTTATAAAATCAAAATGCAAAGTTTAATTGTTCTTGTAAATATCCTAGTAAAGGTAAAGGGACCCCTGACCATTAGGTCCAGTCATGTCCGACTCTGGGGTTGCGGCACTCATCTCGCTTTACTGGCCGAGGGAGCTGGCGTACAGCTTCTGGGTCATGTGGCCAGCATGACTAAGACGCTTCTGGCGAACCAGAGCAGCACACAGAAATGCCGTTTACCTTGCGTACAGCTTCTGGGTCATGTGGCCAGCATGACAAAGCCGCTTCTGGCGAACCAGAGCAGCACACAGAAATGCCGTTTACCTTCCCGCCGGAGCGGTATCTATTTATCTACTTGCACTTTTGACGAGCTTTCAAACAGCTAGGTGGGCAGGAGCTGGGACCGAGCAAGGGGAACTCACCCCATCGTGAGGATTCAAACCGCTGATCTTCTGATCAGCAAGTCCTAGGCTCTGTGGTTTAACCCACAGCGCCACCCACGTCCCTGTAAATATCCTAAGGTAAGGTAAAAAGCTAAAGGAACCCTGGATGGTTAAGTCCAGTGGAATTTGACTATGGGATACGCCGCTTATCTCGGCTTTCAGGTTGCTCAGAGTTGGATTGTAGTCAATGTATTTTCCACAGGTTGTATTGTTTTTCAGAAGCATTATTGTTGTGATTCAATAAACATAGTGGATAACAAGGTTACAACTGAGTCTGCAAAGTGATTTCCATGAAAATAGTTAAAAGTGGCAATTTGGCTGTTAGTGGGCAATTGCAAGTTTAAACCACAATGGAGTATCAGTTCCACGTTATACTGCAACATCATCTGCTATAAGCATAGCAATTGCTAAAGACTGACTGATTTTGTAGTTCTGTTTCATTTCTAATTAATGAGTGGTGTTCTAAAGTGAAATTCCCCCAGCCGGGTTCTATTCTGTTAAGCTAAAAGGAACACAAACAATTGTAGAAGATGGACCATACTGGAACTTTGTTGTTGTTCAGTCGTTCAGTCGTGTCCGACTCTTCGTGACCCCATGGACCAGAGCACGCCAGGCACGCCTATCCTTCACTGCCTCTCGCAGTTTGGCCAAACTCATGCCAGTCGCTTCGAGAACTACTGGAACTACTGGCTTGTTACTCAGAGGGATTTAGATAGAAATAGCTTGTAGCTGCAAATATCTTAAGAAGTAAGGACCATAATTTGGGAAGACCTTTCTTTCTTGGCCTGACTTTTCATTTTAGTGCAGAGTTCTTCAGTCATGGGTCTCTGTATGCTGCTGTAGTACAACTCCCATCATCTACACCTGGCTTAATCAATGAGCAGGGATGACTGGAGCTGTAATCCAACAACATTTGATGCTACTTTAGCATGCATTGCTGGCATTCACAGGACAAGCAGCAGAGGAGAATGTCACTCAGAAGACATGCCCGCTTTCTATCAGTACTACTGAGTGCAGCTTTACAAAGTCAGTTGAAGAAGTTGAAGCAGATGTTTAGTGGGGCTGTTGTGCCTGCACTTCTTGGAGAGTCTTGGGCTAGATAAATATTTGTCCTGAGCCAACCTCTGCTGTAGTGTTTTTTGGAAGAAGGAACACAGAATAATGATGGCGTGGATAAATTTATAAAATTATATTGGGTACCACTGTAGGTGGATGTGCTGGGGTCAAACTCTGCAGTTTTCCCTAGATGACAGAGATGTGGAAGGGTTGTGGGAAAAGTCACCTCATAAAGAGAATTACCTTTACTACACAGCTGCTTAAATACTGCTTTTGACAACTTACTAAGTTTATATTAAGGCTATTGTCATGTTTCATAGCTTGGCTTCAATTACTATTTATCATGTTTAACTTAGTAAAGGGGGCATTCTTTTTTCTCTTTTGGTAGTATTTTTTGTGTGTAATAGTAACTTATGGTTGGGTAATGACCTCCTCTTTCAAGTTATCAAAGGAAGACTTCATTTCTTCCTCATAACAAGCTCATCAGGATAGCAGCTGCATAATCTTATTGACAACCACAACTACCAATGCTTTGGCAACAGAGGATTCAAAATGTCAAGGACTTATCAATGCATATGGTTTACATTGACATCTGGGGTCTCTAACATAATGCTAACAGGCACTGAAGTGATCCCAAACACCTTCCTTAGAATACACCAAGGTACTTCTCTTCCACATTTTTAAAAATAAATGAAGAGGGTTTTTTTTTAAGCTTTCTTGTTGCTTGGTTAGAAGGGTGGAGTGCCTCCTGATGTCCTCATTTGTGTGTCTGTGTGCACACTTCCTTGGTCTGTTTTATTTGTTTCAGGTAGGGGTCAGTGTTTTTCTCAGGTTCTGGAGAAGGGGTATTTTGAGCCTTGGTGGCAGGCAGAGCAAAACGTGGATCCCTGCATGGGGGTCCCCCTCAATCATGCACCTGGGGCTATGGACCCCCTACCCCACGCCCCTGACTGCATGGGTTCATACCTTGATCTCCTCCAACAGCAGTTGAAGCTATCTCAGCTTACAGCCCATTGAGTGCTCACCTACATTGCATACCAAAGTAAGGATGGGGGTGAGTATAATTGGTGTAGCCCAGGCACACAGCGGCAGTAGCAACTAAGGGTTCCCTTGCCGTTCAGCTCTGCTGTAGACAGTGTTCCACCCATGCACCTGATGTTGATGATGATAAGTATTAGGTTTATTGTATTCAAAATTGGGGACCAAGGCTAAGAAATCATGGCTTTGCTAAGACCAGTAACCAGACGATGTGGTGGTGCTCACCAGATTTCCCAAGAGTTGAGTTGCTGCTGCTTACTTGGATGAAGAGAGGTGACCTGGCAGTGAAGTTGGTATGACGTAAACACACTGACAGAGCCAATCCAGTACTCCTACCAATGCAATGGCATTGCACCAACTTCTCAGCTACCATGTTCATCAGAGACGTGGTCTGCCAAGTTCATCAGAGACGTGGTCTGCTACTAGCTAAGGCTGACGAGTCTGGTCCTCTGGATGATCTTTCTCCCATTATTCCTGACTATTGGCTTATAGAACCTGGGGCTGTTGGGAGTTGGAGACGAAATATATCTGGAGAGGTGCTGGTTCCCAGTCCCCGACCTAGTCAGTCTGTTGCCAAAACAAAATGTAATCTATGCAATATTGAACAGAAGGCAAGCAGGCTGACTCCTCTGGCCTCCTTAGCCGGAGGTCAGAGCTGTTGAAATTACCACTGGTCCAAATATGTCAGGAACAGAAGGCATCCTTCATAGTAAAAGTTTTTAATTTCTTTCAAGTTCTCAATCCTTGATCTAGTCAGTTTGTAGCCGAGGCACGGGGCCGGTCCTACCATTGGGCTGTGTGAGGTGACATGCTGGCAGGAGGTGGTGGTAGCAGGAAGACTTTAGCGAGTAGCAGGCCCCTACTCCCATGACAAGGGAACTTCAAGGTATGCTCTGCTTCTCTGAAGAAAGAAGAAAGAAGAAGAAGAAGAAGAAGAAGAAGAAGAAGAAGAAGAAGAAGAAGAAGAAGAAGAAGAAGAAGAAGAAAGCATTGCCTCCTCTTCCACTTGTTGCTCCACTCTATCTGTACCCTTACATGCAGCTGCTGCTCAGCCACACTGAGAGGGACTCAGGGATGGGTGTCTGCCACCGTGGCAAGTCAGGTGTTTGGGCAGGCAAGGCCTGGGGCTTGGGCCAGCACACAAAGCTCTCTGAGGCAGATTGGCTGGGAGTGAGATGGGTGGAAGCAAGTGGGCAGGCAAGCAAGCATCAAGTTGGCACCTGGCTGAGCTCAGCTCTTGCAGGTGTGCATGTTGTGGTGCCGTCTCACCTAGCAAGCCACACTCACTGAGCTTGGAGGGGAAGAAATGGAGTTCCTGGTTTCAGGGCCAGACTACCTCTGACTACCGGCGGTGCTGTTTTCTCATTTGCCTCAGACGGCAAGATGTCTTGAGCCAGGCCTACCAAGGCAAAATTTAACCTATGCAGTATAGAACAGAAGGCCATTGAATTGACTCCTCTGACCTCTTATCAAGATATCAGTCCAAAGGTCTCAGGAACAGGATCATACGCCACAACAGAAGTTAATTATTTGTGTACAGGGCACTGACTTTGGAGAGAATTCTAGAAATGTTGGGAAGGATACTTACTTTTTCTTCTTCAGAAATGTGAAAACAAGGAAATATTCTGACTGAGAAAGCTACGCTCCCCCCTTCCCCCTAGGAAGAGTTACTCATTGGGTCATCTCCCTTCTGCCACTTTGTGGGCATGATGTATAATAATGTGTAGAAACTTTGCCCTCAGTTCTTACAGGATCGTTACCCAAGAGGGCAGGTGTGGCTTCTCTACCTGCATGAGATTTTGGATTCCCTTGATAGATAGCAGTCCATTCTGACAAAGGAAGGCAAGAAGGGTTTGAAGATGCTGCTCCAGCTGCTCTTTGTCCTCTGGGAGGCCTTGTCCCTGCAGGTCATTTTGGTGTTTCTGGCTACATTTCTATTTCTTACTGATTGCAAGAAACAGATTCACCCAAGGAATTTCCCCCCAGGGCCCATGCCTCTTTCTTTTCTGGGTAATATGCGTCATATAGATACCAAGAAGCCCCATTTGAAACTATGCAAGGTAAGGATAAGGAATCATGGCATGAGTTTAGCCCAACAATGCACTGTATAGGAGTGTAAGAGCTTCACTGGAGGATAAGGCTAAGATGCCCCCCCCCCCAGTCTAGCATCCTTAGACTGGTTAGCCAGAGGTCTCCGAGAAGCCCACAAACAGGGCACAAAGACAAATGCCTCTACTGCCGTTCGTTCCCAGCATCTGGTATCCAGATATGTATTGCCTCTGAACACAGGATCTATTTTACCCAACAGTTATTTATAACAATTTGTACCCACAATTGCCTTTAAAGGTAGGATGGTTGTTTGCATGTGTTATTAGTAGGTTTTTCTTTCTTTTTTTAATAAATCATTTTTATTAAAATTTCCAAATTAACAATTCAATCAAATCATATTAAATATACCAAATTATACATATGCAAATCACATAATCCAAATATTCTGCCAAATTATAATTTATTTTTTGGGACTCCCCACGCTTCACAAGTTTTGGAAGGCTCCTTGTCTTCTCAATTCCACTGCCTTTTGTATTCTTTCCGATATTCTCCAGTTCTAGCTGTTGTTATCCTTCATTCTTTCACAGCCTCTGAGTTGTTCCCACAAGCGATTTAAAATGAATAAAACGTTTCTCTGTGGATTTTATATCAGTCTGATTCTTCTTCCATCTCCTCACAACCGGTATTTCTGTTGATTCAGTCCAAAAGTCCTTTCGTTATTTGCAGCTGCCATCTTATCCAATTCCGATAACATCAAAACTAAACGTCCTGCTCATTATTTTTCCTGGGCTGGTACCTCAGATCTTAGCCTTTCCGGGGGGGGGGGGTAATCACATAATAAAGAAAAGTAAAGAGAGAATCACATTACTAGTAGGTTTTTCATGCCACTTCTGCCTTTATCCTCTAACTCTGTCCTGGAAAAGGTACAGAGCTACAAGCCAATTATCTGCTTCAACAAGGCAGCAACCAGCTAGATCTCTCCTAGCTCCTCAGTCCAGAGAGCAGTTTGCTTTCCCCATAGGCACAAGAAGACAGCACAATATGAAGGAGCTTAGGAGATGCTTAGAAGTTTGTGGGAAGATTCCCACAAACTGAATCCCAGACTTCAGGTCTTAATTAGGAATCATCATCATCATATTTTTAAAAAAGAAAACTAGAAATTATTCTTCCTCACTCCCCTTCCAGCTTACTGAAAAACATGGCAATGTCTTCAACCTTCAGGTTGGAAGCATGTGGATTGTGGTTGTGAATGGATTCCATCTGGTGAAAGAGGCTCTTGTCTATTAAGGTGGAAACTTTGCAGATCGTCCAAAAGCCCCTGTTACCAATGAAATATTTAGGTAATTGGGTGAGTTTTTTTTAATATGGGCAATTATTTAAATGATTAAAATTTGATCTTTTAAAAAAGATCAGCATGAATTGTGCAACCTTTTTGATTGTTTTTGAAGTTTAAATTTTCAAGGCTGATGAGATATTTCCTTCATTTGTACAGGTATTTGTATTTCTTCAATCTGGTTTGAGGAGTATGAATTAGGTAAGCAAAATTGAATTTCCCTCCATCCGTACACACAATAGAAATTTATGTACCTGAAATGTGTCTATTCCAAAATCCTAGAAACAATTATCAAAGCTGTTCAGTGTTCCCATTTGCCTGACTGGTGAAATGAGAGTTCACTGTAGCTCTCCACTAACACAGTCTATTCTCCCTCTCCGCTGGGAAAGTGAGCTTGCCCGGGAGAGCAGTTGGCGAGAACCAGGTTTTTCCTTTTCTTCGCTGTCCTGATTCAGAAGTTTGCTCTCCAGGCTCCAAAGCATGTGACGTTAAGCCTTCACTTTAGGCTGGGAGTTAAGTTGTCCCCGCTGCCGTACAAGGTGAGTGCATTCTGTCGCTAAGGTGGGGGGTGGGGTACGGACACATTTTATGCTGTTTTATTTAAAGTAGGTTTAGCAGGATTACCTCCTCAGTTTTTGTTCTTATTGCCCATTGGTTCCGGTTACCCATGTCCTTTCATGATGGCAGTAGTCAGTTGAAAGTGACCGTGGTTAGTTAGAAACAGACATACCGTGCTAGCTTAAGCATGTCTACCCAAAAGTCCCAGGTATGTAGGCTTAGGGTGCTGCTTAGTCCAATAAGGCCTTAAAGCTCTTCTTCTCAGAAGCAGCAAATTGCAGAAGTAAAAAACTCTTTACTTAGCCATGCTAGGTGTTTATATATCCGTTACTTAAAATCATGGAATTGTAGTGTTGGAAGGGCTCTCTTGGGTCCAACCCCCCTGCAATGCAGCAATCAAACTTGCAGTGCATTAACATGTAACATGGAAACAGTGTGCCCTACTTTAATGAGAACACTGTTGTAGGACAGGACTGCAGAAGCTCAAATGCTGGTGCTACTTAAGACAAGTGTGTGTGTCCTCCTGTATGGAAACTCTATGGCCATAGCTCAGTGCTGGTGCATCTGGATTGCATGCAGAAGGCACCAGCTTCTATCTCCAGGTTGAAAAGTGTCCCTTGTCTGCCAGTTCAAGTGAAATGCTTGCCTATTGTGTTCCCAATCTGTTGTTCCAGTCTGCAGGGAAGTTCAGGGCTGGCAGCCTCAGATCCCTGGGCTGGCTGTGGCTCTCCTGCTTGTTCTGTCCCACCCTTGGGCTATGCCCCTCTCCAGGCAACATTGCTCACTGGCTGCGCTGTTCAAACTGGAGTGCTTTTGCTTGGTTAGGATGTGTACTTGAATTGAGATACACTGTAGTGCCTTTTGCTTGCCGGAGGATGAAGCAATGGGCCTGACTTTTGCAGAGCTGGAATTCAGCCTACTGTGCAAAAGTAACAGAGGTTTCTACACACCCATTCCTTTGTTCGTTTGCAAGCTACTACATGCCTCCTGCATCACTGACCGGGGAGTGGGAAATTCTGCTCAGGAGCAACAGCATCACATCCTTTGTAATAGCAGATAACACACACCCCACCCCCGTCACAGTGTTGTGAATAGCTCCAGTGTTTTCTGTATTCAAGCCAATATTTTTGTCTGTGCTTGCTTACTTGTTCTGTAGAAAGCTAGCAGTTTCAAGAGTTAAGACATTTTACTGCAAGCAGATTATGAGTCATGGTGACATTATAAAGAGGCTCAGCAGCTACAAACAAGTTTCTGGCTACTCACAAGCTGGCTACGTAACTTCTTCCTGACAGTGAGAGCTGTTCGACAGTGGAATTTGCTACCAAGGAGTGTGGTAGAGTCTCCTTCTTTGGAGGTCTTTAAGCAGAGGCTTGACAGCCATCTGTCAGGAATGCTTTGATGGTGTTTCCTGCTTGGCAGGGGGTTGGACTAGATGGCCTTTGTGGTCTCTTCCGACTCTATGATTCTATGATTCTTCCAGTTGTTGCTGAACCACCCACATTTTTGGTGGGAGAGCAAGTGTGGAGGGACTGCATCACACTTGTAGAAACCTAGGCCACAAAGCACTGATAGAGGTGAGTGCATGCACAAACAGAGGTTCAGTGACCCAAGATAACATGGCACATGCATTCATCCAATGGCAATGCTCTGGTGGCTCCATCTTGTTTGATGCAAAACAAGAAAATGTGTGTTACGATCTGCTTAGTTGCTGTGTAAAGCTCCTGTAGGATACATGGATTCAATACAAAGGAGGCACATGACAAAGTTTACAGTTATTGGTATACTGTGCTTCTGAGGCTCTTAATAATACTTATTTGCTGCTGTTCTCACAGATCAGTGTGTTTTGTAGTTTCAGGGGTGGGGGTAAACCTCAGGCTGCAGCTGCTAGGAGTATGCAGTGGGTTTGACAAGAATGCAACACAAAGGATGAGACTGCTGATAAAATAACCAGAGACCACAAAATTAATGTCAAAAGGTTTTAATGTGAATATAAAAGAATATTTCTTGAATCAAGAGTAAAACCATGTTTACAAATTAGTGCAATTTCTTCCTCTATTTCTATACAGCCCATTTGCTCTGCACAGGATCAGACTTGTACATGTTAAATAGATTACACCCTGGCAAGTCTAACAGAAAACCCGAAGTCAGGCCTATTTATCCTTACTGAAGAAAAAAACATTGGTATTGCTTACAATTATGTGAATCCAAGCAAATGGTTATTGTAGAAAAGAACACTTTTTATTAATATAAAAGAAAAGCAGTATTGAACCAAAACTTTTCATTAATTCTACTGCATGTTTTAGTCTGGTCGCGCTCTTACAGAAACTTGTCTAAATGTATGCATGATTTTTAAAAGTTGGTGAAATCACATATCCCATAATTAGCCATAGTGTCGATTCATAAATTGTTATACAAACAAAGTGCTTTTACTCTAATGAAAATAAACATGCAATTAATACAGGGAACAAAGTGTTTAAGCACCACTTGAGGTTTTTACACAACCCCCACTGAAAGGAATGGAGATTGTGTGGGAGTAGTGATAGGTTTTGTCAATGATTGCCAAACACTGTACAACTTACTAAGCAGTAATTGCAGCCCAAACCTGATTAAAATATGACTGCAAGGTTTTGCGGGACCAACACTTGGTGAACCAGTTTCTATGCTACATTTTTAATTTATGAAGAGTTACAGATGAAGGGTGATTGCAAGTCTCCATCAGCTCAAGTAAGTCTGCATCTGACATCAATAAATATTAGTTTATTAGAGAGACTGCTTTTTCAGTCATAGTGTGTATGCATCAACATTTTCATCCCATCTAAGCACAGCACATTTTAAGGACTTAACATAGATAAGTAACTCCTTTGCATTATGCTCAAATCAAAGAAATATTCCACACTAAGGCTGCAATCCTATACATACTTACATGAGAGTAAGTACCATTGAACTCAGTGGGGCTTACTTCTGAGTAGACATGTATAGTATTGCCCTGCAAGCAAAACACAAGAGAGACTAACTCAATTCATAGTTACGGTAAATAAAAACAGGAGAGTCAAAATTCTGAATTCAATTGCTGGTGATCAATATCTGAATTTTATTACTCAAAGGAGGTAGTTTAAGTTTAGAAACTAAACACCAAGTAGTCTGCCACAAATTCAGTTGCACACAATTACTACATAAAATTGCTATGGCTGCAGTTTCACAAGTTTACCTGTGCAATGATTCAGCTGCTATGCCTCCATGGACACTCAGTGCAATCCAGTAGCATGAAAATATGCACATAAAGAGGTTGCCCACACATTTCCTCTGGCCAAACAGCCAAGCCTAGGAGCTGTGTATATAGCCTGTGAATGGTCTGGTCACATAGGTGGCAATGGGCACAATTTAGCAACAATTCTACCAGGATAGCTGAAAAATCTCTCTCTCTCTCCTTTTAGATTAATCCTTGTGAAGTTCAGCATTCTGAAAGATGGCTGCAAAATGGTAAGTGGTAACATTTTCATAAACAAGTTGGGACTAAAAAGAACACGTGGCAGTAAATATGCTTCTCTGCCAAAAAAAACCCCACAGAGTTCTTCCATAGATGTCTAATTGAATTCACTGACATACCTACTTTGTCTCTTAGTTTGTTAATGAGCTCAAACTTTCTAAGATTTCATGGGATGTGGCCCTCTGCTGACAGAACGCTCTTTTTAATCCAGTAGATTGTGAGCAGAAAGTGAGAGCGGGTGAGACTTAAGAGATTCCCCTCTTCCTTCTGCAACTCCTCCAGAGGATTGGGAGGTCCTTTGGACTAGTACTTGAAAGTGGCATAGGGGACTGAAGGAGGAATATGTGGAAATAAACGTCTGCTCCCATGTACTCATGGGAGCCTTCACAAGATCAAAGGCCCTTCCATCAGCCAGGGGCTTCAACCCATGGAATTTGTAATTAAAAATAATGTTACCACATCATTCTCTTCCATCTAACAGAGCAATGCCAAGCTACCACAGAAAAGAAATTTAAGATAAAGTACAGCCATATTTTTCTGGTTCTTTGACATGGAGGTAGACAGTACCAAGACACATATGCAGTAGAGTTGCATCAGCTAGCATCCAACTCAGCCACTCGAGTTAGCTGACACCAAGTCCCATCGAAATTAGTCAGTCCTGGCTTTTTTCTTTCAAATTTCACTGCTTACAACAGAATGTACAGTACAATCTAAACTATGCCCCACTTGGAATGGTGCTTGGACTTCAGCTTTAGTTGTTACTAACTTGAGCTAGATTGGGGCCTTGATGTTGACTTTCCTGTACTAGCAGTAGTTGTCATACAGAACACACGATAAATTAAAGCCACTGAACAAAATTATCCTATGTTTGTGAATTGTTATCAGTGGAGACTACTCTCTGCGACCATATTTGATTACAAGAATATAGTATAGTATCAAAACATTAAGCATCATGCTACAAAATCTGTATTCACTATTTCTCCTTACAAATTCAGACCAGGGAAAAAGCTACCAAAAACACAAGTCAGCAGGTTGAACAGAACAGTAAGATCTTAATACCAAAGAGGTAGTCAACAGACATGAAATCTTGAAAGACTGAAGGCTCAGACAGTAGCACACTATAATTTTACAGTGCTGGTATTAAGTATAGCAAGTCATTCAAAGACAGAATTGTTAGACGTCTGTAGTATCAGTTTCTACACAAAAACATGTAATACTGTAGTCACATTGTCAGCTATTTTAGGCCAGTTTTAATAAAATGCTAAAAAATTTAAAGTCTAACCTGCAGTTACTGATTATGTTAGTCCTCGCCCCACCAAAAAAATCCTGCAACTCAGATTACAGACCTCATTTTATTTGCAGTAATGTTCAAGGCTGCACTGCATTTAATAAACATAAATCTGGCCCATGCATAGCTGTCAACTTTTCCCTTTTCTTGCAAGGAATCCTATTCGGAATAAGGGAATTTCCCTTTAAAAAAAGGAAAAAGTTGACAGTTATGGGCTCATGTGCAAGTAACTTTTTAAAGAGTCCACCTTAAAAAATAACCATGCATTCCACCCTGTGAACATGCACTTAAGTCTGCTCTTTGTGTTTGCAATTACTGCTATTGGCCTAAATAATAATGTGCCTCAATTTTTAAAATTACAAAATGGCTAACTGCAGCACAAAGTGCAATGGTCTACAAAGTAAACAACACACAAACAACTGTGAGGATCTTCCCTACTGCTTTTGTTTTCTGACCTGATAATGATAGTTTTAAAATGTTAATAGCATTTTGGAAGGCTTTAAAAGCAACCCTAGCAGCTTCTTACTAGGTACGGTAACTTACTCCAGTGACTCACTGTTCTCTGGAATAGACTTCAAAAGCTCTTATTCTGCAAAAGATACAGCAACAAATGATGTCTACCTAATGCCATCAAGTTACCCCCTTGGAGCTTAACCCAGTACCTAGCCATACCACAATGAAGGGCTAGACACACAAGTGTCTGGGGCATCTGCAGCCAATCCTCAAGAGCAGCATAGGATCAGAGCCTTCCTCTCGCTGCGCCACAGCTGGACACACTGCATCCCTGCATGAACAGGACATTACACAGCAGAGACAAAAACACACACCACACAGTCTGGGCTTAAAACCTACTAAGGAGACTTCAGTCAAGGTTAATTTTGCAACCTTTAAAAAGGCTGTAAGTTTTTTAAAATAAAGACATCGCTAGTTGAGTGCAAATACATTTTGGCTTTCCTGAATCATTTTCATTACATAAAATGGTGATTTAAGGCTGCAGTCCAAACCCTGGCGAGGGGGCAGCAAGAACCTAATAGAGTAGCAGTCCCATTGTTATATCAATAGGCCAGCAGGCAAAGAGCTGTCTCAGCTTGGGGCTGGTGAAGTGATTGAGTCCTCACCAGGCCCAATGATGTCACACCAAGGCAGTGCAGCTGGCTTGGATTCCAGTTCCTTCCAGGCCAGCTAGCTCAGCTCCTCCCCACAACACTCTTTTTCAGGGTTTTCTATCGGCCAGTGACCCCACTGACGACACTCCTAGCTTGCCCCTCCAAAAAACCCACACACAAAGGGGCGTTTGGATTGCAGCCCCAGTAGATATTACAAAACTGATTGGGAGTTCAATAAAGCTTGAATTGACTTCAGCAGAACTGCAGCATTAGGTGGACAGTCCTGAAATTAGTGAATCATTTTGGTTACAATTTGCTTGCAGTCAAAAATCCCTCATGCCATGAATGCTGAAAAATAATTACGGATTTTCTAATTTGGTCCTTGTTACTTTTGTAAAGTAGCAGAAGGTCCGGGGGGGGGGGATTACTTTTCTTTGTGCAGATGACAGTCATAAAAATGTACTCCCACTAAAATCAGTACACATCCTAGACTAAAACATTAAATAGAATTTTAAATAGGATGCCAATTTTGGTATTTATATATACATTATGAAGACAAATAAAACTCCTTTTGAGCTGTGCTTATAAACACATACCTCAGATCTGTTTAAAATCAAGATAAGTAATTTGACACATGTTGCTTCTTATAGTCATCTCTGGCCAAATCAAATTTACCAGCCTTATGGTCTCAGGTGTGAAATAGCTGATGCCCAGCATCACAATCACGCTCTTCGTCAGGTAGTTTAAAACAAAAGTTACAAAATAAGTTAAGGACACTTTAGTGCACGAATATCCTCTGTGGTTTAATCTGATGTTGCAGGTGGTACTTTAACAGAAAGATTCCTTCGGGTATTGGTCACGTGCCGTTGCTGTGCAAGGAAAGAGCGCCCGGGTGTGCAGGGACCAGCGTCTTTGTAGGCAGCATTCCCACTTAGGAGTCTAGATTCCATGCCCAGTTTATGAAACGCTAAGCTCTGGAATGAAGCAAGATTAAACATGATTCCTTACATTCCTTCCTGAAAACAGTTAAGAGATTCTAGCAGCTATTATAGCCACTATTACTCAAAATTATTATTCATACATATACCATTTTCTGAAAGAAATCATACAAAGTAGGACATTAAAAGTAGGTAATTTCGTATTTTAAATGCAGATTAGAAACCTAAAAGGAAACATTATGTATGATGGTTCCACAGGGTTGTGTCCGATGCTCCTGTTCTACTTGCATGCCAGATTTCTGCTTGCCTAATGAAACTTCCCCTGCAGCCCTTGCTGCCCACCCCCCAAAAAAATCTTCTTTAAAGGAAGAGAGGAAGGGAAATCCAATTGTGTGAGCAGAACTCAGTGCATGCAGTGCTGGATTCAACCCACCATCTTCTCAGAAGTCTGACTGGCTGCAGTGGTACAATCTACCAAGCTACCCCCCCCCCAATGCCACAGAACAGCTTGCAAATATGTCAGAAAGGGATGGGGGCAGTTGTTATATAGCTGGTGCTAAATGCATAGTGGTTACAGTACCACTAGAGATGTGGACCATCTTCATGTCTCTTATCGTAGAAAACAATCCCTCATTTCAATAAATGGTTATTTCTTAAATTTCAAAATTCAGTAATTGGTTTCTGACTATTTTGGCTTCTGAGAAGTATTAATATTTATTTTCACATATTCACTCTCTCACACAAACAAGACAGAGTTTAGCTCACCTTGTTGTACCATGCAGACACAATTAACTTTTCTTCATGGTCATGTAGCCTGGCCAATTTACATTCTCCCTACAAAGAATTTACAAATTGTTAAGATATAGGCAAAGGAAATTATATTGGTCCCAACATTCAAAGTTAACCAACTAAGTGATCCATGTATACATAATCTTGTAAAATACTTAATAAATCTCAATGAATACTGGAGCTTGTGTTGAATGCTCTTTGTTCTCTCTATACTTTCCTACTATGTATGGTTATAATGGTTTTTGGTTTTTTAAATAACTGTTCTCCTGGCTCTTCTGTATAGCAGTTCCTGTAATTACATTGGATACAACTTCCAGAGGAGATGCTAAAATTGTTCTTACCTCAAGTGCTTCAATTCTTTTATCTTTCTCTGTCAGCTGTTTCCTCAGCAACATGATTTCAGCAGATGCGGGATTTAATTTGGGGTCCAACGTTTTTATCACCTGCATAAAGATGAACATAAATGTATTTGGCAAACCTACCTCCTACCCAATCAAAATAATTCAGCAGTAAGATGTGCAACGCTTCATTAAAAAAAAACAGCACAACATATTGTATCCAACTAAGTTAAGAAACAGACGAGACCCACTGAAATTAATGGACCCAAGTTAGTCATGCCAATTAATTCCAATAGGTCTGCTCTAACACTGGCTAAAAATGTTAACCATATAAAAGCATGTGTAAGCATTTTGGGTGATGTTGCTGAATGAAAGCCGAAACAACAGAACTAGAAAAGCTGAACACAAAATATAGAATGAATCCTCCATTAAACATGATGGTACAGTTGTACCTCGGAAGTTGAACGCCTTGTGACTCAAACGTTTTGGCTCCTACACACCGCAAACCCAGAAGTGAGTGTTCTGGTTTGCGAATGTTCTTTGGAACCCGAACATGGGTTCCGTGGCTTCCTGCAGCCAATCGGAAGCTGCACCTTGGTTTCTGAAGTTTTGGAAGTCAAACAGACTTCCGGAACGGATTCCGTTTGACTTCCAAGGTACGCTTGTAGTTAGCATGAGAGAGGAGCTTTCCAGTTCCAGATCTGTAGAAAAAAAACACTGACATTTTAAAAAATACTCACACTTCTTGCTTTTTCCAGGTACATTTTATACCTCTCCTCCATCGATTTCATATCTTCATCTTTCTTATGCAAAGCTGCTTCCAGTTCTTCAATTTTTTGTGCTGTTTAGCAGAAAACCAAATGTAATTATTAATGGAGACTGTGTCTTATCTATGCCTCAAACAATTGATGAACTTGAGTTGGGATACAGCAGGTTCCAGAAGGGTTCACAACCATTTATTTTCTATCCATAATAGGAACAACCAGGGCTGTCTTAAGCATATGTGGCGCCAGGGTGCAAAGATCCACCTGGCTCCCCCCCCCCCCCGTTGCCCAGTCCCAGGCGTGCTGGAGGGCAGAGCCGGCCAGCTGCCTCAGCGTCTCACTGGCTCAGTCACCCCCAAACTTGCGGTGCAGAGCCGTCTGCAGGAGAAGAGCCTGCTGAGGCACTCCAATGGGCGGATTCTTCCCTGGACTCTCGGCCTGGTACCCCTGAGAGCCTGGCACCTGGGTGCCCCGCATCCCTAGCGCCTATGGGGAACAACTTGGACTTCCAGGCAATTACCATCAAACGACAGTCAAGGAAGTCTGGTTTGTGGGAGCTTTTCTCTCTACTTTCACATGCAGCTTCATCGTTGTCCTTCGAGAAGCACAGTATGACACCATCTCATGGACAGCAACTCAATCATTTAAGATTTAGTTATGAAAGCAAGAGGAAAAGGACACAATCTTCCAATTTACCAGGTACCCTCCTGCAGTATTTTATAGACTAGTTGTATAAGATACCAAGCACATAGCCTAGCCCAGGCATGAAGAGAAACTGTAATGAAACAATGTTGGTGATAAAAATTAACATTCACATCAAATCACTCACCATTTTGATTTAGATCTGGCTGCAGGTCTGCAAGAAGCGCCTCCTTCTTCTGTAATTCATCATGGACTTCACTCAATTTTTCCCTGTAAGATTCAAAATCAGAGATCAGGCCACACCAGCATTTCATGTTCTCACAAGCCCAAAATAGCCAGATAAACTGCTCTATACCAGATACAGTAAAACCTCGGTTGTCGAACGTAATCCATTCCAGAAGCCTGTTCAGTTTCCGAAATATTCGACAACCGAGGCACGACATGCACTTGGCTGCAAGAGCCTCCTGCACTCAAACAGAAGCCACGTTGGATGTTCGACTTCCAAAAACCGTTCAAAAACCGGAGCATTTACTTCTGGGTTTTTGGCGTTCAGGAACCAAGGTTTGGCTGTATTACTATATTTTCAAAGACAAAATGGAAGCAAGAAACACTAACAAATTAGCTGTAAGGCAAACTATCCCAAATCAAATATATCAATTTTCAGAGCAGATACTCAGGAAACAGAAGATATTCAATGGTTTTCTATGACAAATATTGTAGGCCTTGTCTACACAAAGAACTGGAAAGCTTTTTAAAAAAGTAGTGAAGGTTTTAAAAAAGTTGTTGGTATATTCAAACCTGCTTTGGGACGATATGCAATTTAATTGCTGCAGTTCTGAGTGACTACAGAACATTTCAAATACCATGCTAGCTATGGAGTGATGCAGGGGAAGACAAGTGAATGAATGAAATCATCAATCGGGCAGGAACATTTGGTGGCGTGAAGCCAGCCTCCTGGAAACAGAATCATGGCTACTGACTGAGACAGTGGGGGCGGGGCAGACAGGGAAGTGCTGGCATACCAGCAGAGCCAACCTGTGCTCCTGCCCCACCCCAATCTCTTCCTGCCCTGCCCCCACACTATCATGGCAAGTGGAAGTGACGCAACTGCTGGCAGGCCAGTTTCATAGCACCACCCTCCTGACTGCTCCAACAGGGTTATTAAGCTGTCTGCTTGATTCAAGAATGTAGAGCATTGCAGGGAGGGCTGATAGGGGTTGGAATAAATTCTCTAATGCCCATGGCAGCATTACTACCTCTCCTTCCGCAGCAGGGAAGGGACAGAAGACATGAATCGACTTGCATATAGTCAAAAAGAATCTCTTGTGCTTTATGTTTACAGACATACAGCACACTAAAATAAAGTATACGCTAATCTTGTAACTTACATGTGTGCTGCTATCTTCTGCTTCAGCTTGCTGGACTATAAAAACAAGTAACATTTATTAGGTCTTATCAGTCATACACAGGACTGGAATTTATTCTGAACAGTAACCAGTTCTAGTGGCTGCAGATGACACACACACAGGTACTAGTTTAGTACTTAATGATCGCTTCCAACAATGTAATGTTGGGAAGCCTCTCTCCAAATATGACTTAAGCGAAAGGTGTTTTTTTTTAATTTTCTTTATCATTTATTCTCACCATCACTCAGGAGGACTAAATACTGACCTGATACAGGGACTGTTTTGCATATGAAACTCAGATTCAAGTTCCTCACCTCCTTTTTCAAAAGCCTTTTCTAATAATTTCAGAATGATTGCTTTTTAGTTTGCTTTTACATTTTACATGGCTAAAGGTATGTTTTCAGTGTAAATAGAGCCTTCGGCAACAAAATCATGGTGCTAGGACAACAAACAGAAGGAAGTTGTACTATGAAAACTATCCCCATCCTCTAATACCTACCCCTTCCTCTTCTGTCTTGGATTCTTGTTCCTGCAAGGTCTTCTGCAGGTCCTCAATCTGCTGCTGCAGCTCTCCAACCCGCTCCTTGCTCAGCCTATGGAGAAGCATTTTTAAAAGAACACAAACGTTGTATGTACATCTAACAACCCAATTGCTAATCGTCAGGATTCAAGTATAAGAAATAAAAGAAGTCAACTTTCTGGCAGATTTGACAGCTGCTTTCTTTGTTCCTTTTATTTTGTGTTTTTGCACTTATTCGGTATTTATCATCCACTGCTTGTATGCTATATGTTTGGTTATGAGTCCTACACCCATTCTATGGTAGGTTTGTTTTTTTTTTAAGTCGTCAAACTTTGGGTGGAATTCAGTGTCATGCTAGAAGAATGTTCTGCCTGTGCAAGCACTGCAGCTTGCTAGGTGGAATGACCCCCCCGCCCCCCGTTCCCTCATGCTGTTCTGGGAGTTCTCCCAATCCCCCATGCCATTTGCCAATTTTTTGGGGGGGGATGGCTTACAGGGGGGAGCAGAGAGGGGAAAGACCATTCATGCAAGGGGAAGTCCTGGTGCAGGGCTCCTGCAGATGGGGTTCTTTAGTCAAATCCTGCCCTTTTAAGTGTGGGGGGGGGAGGATCACCTGTTTTCAGTCTCTAATTCATTTATTGTTCGATGCTTTTGTTCTAGCTTCTCTTGAAGCTCCACAATTTGTTCATTTTCTGATCCCTCTTGTTGCAAGTGGAGCATCTTGTTTTCATGCTGCAGCCGGATGAACATTTCTCTGAGGTTCAAACACAAAGTTGATAAACAAAGGTGTTTTGTAAGAAGTTTAACTTTTATCAGTGGCATTTTCCTCCAAAAGATATGTAATGAGGCATTCTAACATTACAACGTACAAGTATCAAGTATGGTTGTAGAACAGGTCATATGATATTATTTCAATTTCACTCCAATAAAAAAGCCTTGAATCAGAAGGTTGTTAATCCTATATCAGGCATAGGCAAACTCGGCCCTCCAGATGTTTTGGGACTACAATTCCCATCATCCCTGACCACTGGTCCTGTTAGCTAGGGATCATGGGAGTTGTAGTCCCAAAACATTTGGAGGGCTGAGTTTGCCCATGCCTGTCCTATACTTTTACCTAGCAGTAAGTCTCACTGAATTCAATGGCCCTTACCTCTGAGTAAGCAAGCACCAAATTGCACTAAGTGGTAGTGATAGAACTGTACAAGTACTGTAGAGGTTTTTAACACTCGCTTCCTGCTTTAAAGCAGCTCCTAATAATATTAGTGTTCAATTTTTTTTTTTTTAAGTTGGGAGGGAGCAGCTGGGAAGTGGGGCTGGATATCTGTTTCTCCAGGATGGAAATTTAAAATGATATTGCCTTCTGGATTGGGACCCTAGAAGTAAAGATTCACACTGCAAAATAAATAAATAAAAATGTATGAAGTTGTCCATAAGAATCCAGTGGGACTTTCTATATTTCATTACAGGAAAAGTTTATACAATGAATGCTCTCTGAGATATGCAAGTTCAAAACATTCACTTTGTCCATTTATGGGAGTATGTCTTTTCAATTATTCAGTCACATGACTACATTCAAGCTCTCATTCCACAAACATTCTAGGCTCTTTTCTCACCTATATTCCACAGGCAGAATTTCAGCAGCAAGATTTTCATAACTTTTAACAGCGGATGCATCTGAAAAGATAATAATAAAGTAATAAAGCTATCTATAGCATAAAAAATAACATTATTCCACAGAAAGGAAACAAATATACCTGTTTGGTTCAGGTGATCCTGCTGCATCTGTGAACACCTGAGCTCTTCATTTGTCTCTTTCAGTGCATCACGCTGAACTATCAATCTCTGAAAATAAAACAAAGTTGAAGAGTGGTAAATGTGAAACATCTTTTTTTCTTTGTCTATGTACTATCTGTTTTCCTCCTGGGGTGCCAAGTGGGGCTCCTGAAAAATTCTGAAATGGCTGCACCGCCCCCCCCCCCAAGTTCCATGGTGGCCCCGTGCGCATGCCGCAAGGTGTGCTGGCATCAGATGCACAAGCCGCAGGGTGTCCCACGGCTTGCCTGGGTGAACTGCCACTGAAAAGGTCCTGTAATGAGTCACTGCCAATTGGGCAGCTCCCAGTGGCGGCACCACCATGAAGGTCGTAGAGTCCAAGATTGGGGAAGGTACATTTTTAAGTACTTTGGGTCCCAAGTGATTTAGGGCTTTATATGCTAGCATTAATACCTTGAATTAGACCTGGCAGCTCGCTGGGAGCCAGTGCAGTGCTTTCAGGTACATAGCTCCATTTAGCTGCTCCACTTATCAGCCTGGCTGCAGCATTCTACACTAGCAACAGCCTCCTGTCTTCAAGGGCAGCCCCACAGATAGTGCATTACAGTACTCCAGACAATAAGTTGTAGAACATGGACAATTGAAGCCAGGCTAGTTTCTTTTTATTTTTTGTTGGCTTCTTTCTGCTGAAGCTTCCCTGCACTATAATGAGTATCACTCTAGAGAAACCCACAACCTTCAGGTGTTTGAGGGACTGTAATGGATAAGGAGACCTGAAAACCTGAAATCTTACAGACATTTCATTCCATTTTGTCTCATCTCAAATAGGTTGGGGCCTATAGCTGGTAGAAAGCTGGCAGAAACATTTACAAACACTTTTACTAGATTGACCTAAATACAAACCTTGGCCTTTTCTGGTTAAACCACTGTTTAAACAACTATTCAATGTTTGAGAGCTCATAAACCAACATACAATCTGCTTCAACTAGGAATGGGAGTGAAATTAAGTTTAGTTCACACTTAAAGGCGAATCCATCAAATTTGCAAATTCAGAAACAATATGAGAACCCAAGCACAGCCACCCTTCAAAACTTTGCAATGTAGTTCTCCAGCCAAAATGTTTTTGACAGCACATGTATTAGGGGAAAGTGTACATAAAAGTGAATATGCTAGTGAAAATAACATGCAAGAATACATTATATTAGGATAAATTGCTTGCAAAAATGAAAAAAAAAAGTTTTGACACTAGTCAAAACTGCATACAAAAATGTGTTAGGAGAAATGCACACTATAACACTAACAAATTTTCACGACTTTTTTATAATTGCAAATTGCTGTAGAAATATGGAGAACTGAAGACTGGAAAAATGAGAAACTGAGCGAATTGAAACTGGCAGATCCTGTCAGCTCTGGCTTGAAGCAGTATATTTGCTGTGTTTAGCAAATCTCATTTTTATACTATTTAATAACTATTTTAATTACAGCATTGCTGCCTTCTGCCTCTCAATCTCTGCTGTTAAATCCCCTGAGATTCAGTGGTTTACATTACTTGGCAAGAAGAGAAAATGGTCCCCATCAATATGGCATCCGCCTACCTATCTTGCATCCTAGGTATTTGAAGAAAAACATATGAATACATTTCTATTACACTTTTAGAAGCTGTACCTCTTTCTCTTTAATTAATGCTTCATGCTTCTCTTCCAGTCGCTTCTGTTCAAATGCTAGTGTATCAGCTCTTTTGGATTCTTCAGAAAGTTTGTTATGAAGTTCTTGGACCTTGTTTGAAAAGGCAAACACATGTTGTCTTAAAGGGCTTCTAAACTGGTTTATTTAAAAATTGTTCTAAGGGTGGGAGTGGGGAAGAAAGAATACCACCATCAGAATCTAAGTGTCATTTACCACAAATGGCTTCATGAGTTCTAATTACCAGGTTTGCACTCCCTTTCAGCAACATTACAAACACCCTGTTTTAATCTAATAATAACTTTGTGTCCAACATTTAGCTGTTCATTTAAAGATTTCAGATGTACCCCTGACCACTATCTCTTTAACAAGCGGACAAATACCATACTGTATCTTCAACTTCCAAGTCACCAGATTCAGCTGGTATCATTTGAATTCTTTAGTGGAATATTCTACAAAGAAATAGCCTTTTAATTTCTTTGGAGCTAAGTACCCTGATCCAGCTGCTGGCTGTAGGCATGCAAACTTTAGTGGGCACACTCAGCACACTTATAGGGGTTGCGTCATTCACTTTCGTGACGGGGCGGCTCTCTGTGTGTACTTACATAAACACAGAGTCCACCTCTGCAGTGGAGTACACTTCTAGGATGCAAAAGGAAAACAGAAAAAGGCCTCACAACAATATACTTGGATTTAATACATGCAAACTGCTGCCCCTGTGCTGCCTCTTTAAAGATATGAGGGTAAATATTGAAGTCACTGTGCACTGGCAAGTGTTCCACTGGGGGAAATAACATACCATATAAATGTGTGGCAGGAATGGAAGCTGCTGCAAATTTGGGGTTGGCAGGGTGGCAAGGCTTAAATTTACATTTGAATCAATTCTGATCCAAACACCACAACTTTTTAAGAGCTGAAATAATAAGGAAAAATAGAAGTACAAAGAGGATGTGAAGCAAAGCTTATCTCTTACCTGCCTTTTGTAAGTTTCTAGCTGTGCACGGGCTGCGTTGGCTTTCTTCAGCTCTTCCTCTAGGCTAACGGTATTGTGCATATACATCATATTTGTTTCCTGAAGTGATTTCACCTGTCTGCGAAAGTCATTCAGGTCCTCCAGTTTTTTGCGGTAAACCTCAACAGTTGACTCCAGCTTGTTTGTCTTGTCAGCAAGCGTCCTGTAGGGGCAAAGCATGGACTTACTCAGTAATAGGGGCACTACAAAAGTTGAGTTCTTTAAAAAAAACAAAACATGTCTCTAACTGCTTCTAGTGCCAGCAGATACCCAAGAGTAGAATGTGAACCAATGTGGCAAACATTCATTCTTTAGAATTTTGCTTTTCATAGAAAGATACAAGCCATGGAGCTCAGGCAGAGAAAGCTTCCAGTTGAGATATTAGGACTTTTCAATTACATAACACTATTTGATGGCGATGAATCCTCAAGCAGAATTCATGATGGATCACCAGTGTAAATGAAAAATGCATTTGGGCCTCAAGAGAAAGGTTAGGCCTCTATTCTCAAAACAGGTTATTACATGAATCAGCTGTTGTACAACAAGTACAAGGGCAGGCACTGCTGACAGTGGACAGAGCTAGAGCTGATGATGGGTAGAGCTGGAAACAAAAGAGTTCTGGATTAACAGATCCAGAATAAAGATGGCCCTGCTTCAATTGTCACTATGGACCCTCAGATTAGCATTCTCAATCCTATACAGGTAGACTCTGAAGCAAGTCCCCACTGGGTTGGATAGGGTTACCTTCAACGAAGTATACAGAAGGTTTTTTTTAGTACAACATGCCAATAGAACTCACTTCGTCTCTCTCTCCCTCACACACACTTCATGGGGTCTCCACTTACTGTTACTGAATCAGGATACAGTGGTACCTCTGGTTACGAACAGGATCTGTTCCAGAGCCCTGTTTGTAACCCGTGATATGTGTAACCTGAAGTGCCGCATCTGCGCATGTGCGCGACGCGATTTGGTGCTTCATCGCATGCGTGTGACATCATTTGACGGGTCTGCACATGTGCAAACCACCGAACCCGGAAGTAACATGTTCCTTTATTTCCGGGTTCGGCGCGTTCGTAACCCATGTTGAACGCATCCTGAAGCATTCGTAGCAAGAGGTACGACTGTATAAGAAACCCAGGTAGCCAATATTTTGGTGCAACATGGAAATGGAATCAGTAGATTTATTTATCCTAATAAAGTCTAATCTATGGTATAACACTAAACAATTTACCTTTGCTTTGACTCCCACATGGTTGTGGGAAATAGGATATGGTGGTAGTGGAATATTACTTTTCATGGCATATAAGATATCCTATTTTTTAAGTTATCAGTTACTTGCATGAAGACAAATAAATAAAAAATCCACGATAACATCTCTTAGTTCTTGGGATATTTTTCATTTTCAGGACTAGGACATCAAATATTACTTAGAATAGTTTTGGCAGCTTCAGTGATACAAACCCTTAATTAACATGTACTATATTACAATGTAATGTTCTCAATTGATCTCTTTAAATTTGCTCATTCATGTAGGATTGATTATTGCAAAATAGGGTATTGCATAGTTTATAAGAAATTCCAAGCTTTTTCAAACTAGAACTGACACAGCCTTCAGCAGGAGTGAAACTTAGCATACCTAAGAACATCAATCTCATCTTTTAGAGCCCTTGATTCTTCTGCCAGAGAGGTCAGTTCATCATTCCGATGTTGAAGCTCAACCAGTTGTTTCTCAAGTTCTTCACAATGAACACGATAATCATCTTTTGCAGTTTCAAGCCTTTGCATAAACAAAATAGGATTACTGAAAAGATTTCCAATGAGTCCCTTCTTTAAACACAAGTCATGTGTATTCTTTTACCTTACTGCACATTTATTGCAGTGGTGGAACAAGAATATTTAACAGTGCTTTATCATGCAAAGGGGATTCACAAAATTCCTTATGTGCGTGAATACAAAGGGCAAGTTGATATAGATTGGCTGTCCTGTCTAAATAACAACATTTTTAAAATGTAGGTTTTGCATCTAGTCTGTTTCTAGTCTACTCATAAATGAGATTAAGATGATGGATAAACTAAAGCTATTAAGACCTAAAATAAAAACAAATAAGATAAAACAACAGATTACAGTAATTAAAAGCAGCATAATTATGGTAGATATGGCCACGATAGGAGGGGGAAGGATATTTCCTTTGCCAACAGACTGGTGGAAAATGTACTGTATATATTTTTTACACAAGGCAAAAAAAAAAGACCACCAAGTAGTCTTTCTAGCTTTTCCACAGATTGCATTTCACAGCTTAGGTGGAACCACTGAACAGGTGGTATCATTACAGTGGTGCCTCACAGGACGAAATTAATTCGTTCCGCAAGTCGTTTCGTATTGCGAAAATTTCATCTTGCGAAGCGCAGTTTCCCATAGGAATGCATTGTGCGAAAAAATTAATAAATCGCAAAATGTTTTCATCTTGCAAAGCACGACCATAGAAAAATTCGTCTTGCGAGTCACCTAAAAAAACGCAAAACCCTTTCGTCTAGCGAGTTTTTCGTTGCGCGAGGCATTCGTCTTGCGAGGTACCACTGTAATTCCTAAACTATGAACAGCCTTTAGCAGCAGAACCCTGAACAAGGCCTCTTCAAGAGATATTCACAAATAAGCAGGTAAATATGAGAGAAGGTATTCCACAAGCACACTTGGCCCAGGCTGTTCTGGCTTTATAGGCAAAGCCACTGCAGCTACACAAAAATTAGAGTAACATGATATGACTGGTTTACTTCTACTAAGAACAATCGGGCTGCAGTTTCTGTATGAGTTTTCAATGACAACACCACAGAGTGCATTGAAGAAGTCCATTTAAGAGTTTACTGGAAGTGATAGGGCTATCAAATGACAACAATCCATACCTGAAATTTTCTTCCTGTAGTTGCTCTAGTTGCATTTGCGCATTGAAATACTTCTTTGCAACTGCAGTATTTGTATCATCAAGAGAACCATCCAGCTGGTCCAGTCTATCATTCATAATCTCATTTTCAGACATCAAACTGCTCTTTTCTTCTTGAAGGGCAGCCACCTAAAGAGGCAGAACCCACTTCAGGTTTATGGTTCATCCATCAAAACAGCTGATGAAAATGTACAGGTAACTGACCCTAGTGAAATAATGTGTTTCACAGACAAAGTGCAGCTTAGCAGCAAAAAAGATTTTTAAGTGGTTGCCTTTGCTAAAGTTTAAGAACCTTTGTTATCTTGTATTAAATTATAGCATGCTTGTTTTTATGTACATAATCAAATTTTGTAGAAGCAAGTCCTATTGATTTTATTTCAGTGGATTTGTGTCTTTAGGGCTTCGGGCTTAGGCTGAGTTCCAAAGTAGATCTTCAGTTCATAAAGCAGCTACTGCCACTGTGCTCTTACCCCAGACAGTTGTAGTAA
The DNA here is from genome assembly GCF_009819535.1 of Lacerta agilis. Taxonomy (NCBI): domain Eukaryota; kingdom Metazoa; phylum Chordata; class Lepidosauria; order Squamata; family Lacertidae; genus Lacerta; species Lacerta agilis. Next base: position 36,569,101 of record NC_046317.1, read on the forward strand.
AACCTTTCATGAGACAAAAAGCCTAATCACTCATGCTTCTATGTCCTTATGAGCGGCAGTTCTACTGCCTTGTGTGGCTCAAATTCTTGGGTTGCTCTTTGCAAATCCACACACGGAACTGTCATGTGGCTATTTTCTCTCCACTTGCAGCAATTCAGATCTTGGCCGGAGATACCTTAACTTTGACTACACTGCAAGTCCTATCAGCCACAGTAGCAAAACATTACCTACATGGAAAGAGACATTGCACTTCTGCATATTAGATGCTGGGATAAACAACAAGGGGAAGACTTCACCGCCATGCTTTGCTTTTGAATGAAAAACCAGAAGGACTCTGGTCTGATCCAGTTTCCAGGCAATTTCCATTCACTCTGCATAAGGAAGCAAGAACTGCCATGCTAGATCAGGACAGAGTCCATTTCAGGTAAGGTTTCCAGGGTACAGCAGAAGTAGAAATAAAATGGCATGAGGAAGTCATAGGGAGAAAAATATTCCCAGGTTTGTAAACTGAAGATATAAAAGCTACATGGTACTATACTCAGCAGTGAATGGCTATGGCAAAAACGAACTGGAGCCATAAGACAGCATCATATACAAGAACATGCATTTTGCAATTATTTCTGAAAACGCTGCTAGCTAAGAAATGGGAACACAACAGTAAGTATATTAACAGTCATAAAGGAGCCGCAGATTAAAAGAACAGAGCTCTTAAGCCTTTTCTAGTAAAAGCCATTGTGTTAATTTTAAAATATCAAACGTCAGAGCAAGTCACATGTTAGTTCATTGGTACTTATAATGCATTGTGCTCTTTGGGTTACTTTTCCCTGAAACAAAAAGAAACCTACCTTTCATAAATTCTTGTAAAGTATCATGGGAGACTGAGACCTTATAAGTGAATTTATTAACAATTAGTTTAAGCAAGAAGCATTTTTTTTCTTGATTTTCAAATAAACATATATTCAGTATATCACAGAGGCATTCGTTAATTGTGTCAGGCTAGCCAAAATATATTTTACATTTTTTTAGACTAGAGACAAGCAAGGTCAGGGTCAGGATAGACATTCAGGACTATCATCATCATCATTTTTTTTAATCCACATTTCCCAAAAAAACTTAAGGTGGATTACACAAACATTCTGCCTCTCCCTTTAAATACTCAGCCTATTCCTTTACTTCTCCTATATAAGAAAGGAAGAAACTTACAGTCCAATCCTATGCGTGTTTGCACAAAAATTTTACTGAATTCAACAGTGCCAATTCCCAATTAAGTGTGCACAGAATTGCAATCACAGTCATTTCTTCCTTCTGCCAGTTTAAATAAGAGGAAAAGTGTCCCTATTGCGATGTTGGGTCAACTAGCCTTGCTGGTCAGAATTCAGGCAGAAAAGGTATTTAGTGCATTTGATCAGCTAATTTAATTCCTAATTAAAAACTCAATTGCACAAACTACCAACCACAATGCAAGACAGAATCAAATGGCTGCCACAAAGGAAAATATTACACAGTAAATAAGGTACATCCAACAACGGCAGTGAGGAGCACAGGTGGACATGTCTGGTTAGCAGATGCTATTAGAAAACTAATGGCTCTTCCCGTTCCCTGAAAACAATGGATCTCTGAACAGAACATTACAGAACACTACTGAAACTGCTACAGCCTTTTGAACCATTGCATGAGCACTTTAAAGCATCAGTGAATAATTCTTCTGCTGGCATAAAGTCACAGATGGTGGCCTTATGCTGCTGCTCAGACCCCAGCCAGAAAACAGCCCTGTAACTATAGTTGTACCTCGTGTTGCGTTCGCTGTGGGTTGCGAATGTCACGGGTTACGAACACGCCGAACCCGGAAGTAACAGAACCGGTTACTTCCGGGTTCGGCGGGTCGCGCTTGCGCAGACGCGTCAAATGACATCACGCGCATGTGCAGATGACCAAATCACGACCTGCGTGTGCGCAGAAGTGGCGCTGAGGGTTGCGGACTGCTCAGGATGCAAATGGGGCTCCAGAACGGATCCCGTTCGCATCTAGAGGTACCACTGTACATGGAATAAAGTGATATTATATATTATCCAAGTTTCCAAAATGAAACTCTGGCCTCAGGAATGCAAGCAGCACCTGATATACAACCTTCACTATATGCAGAGATAAGGCATTGCATGATGAACAGCACAACTCACAAAAAACTGTAGAACAGAAGAATCGACTATGTGAACGCTATAAAGGGGAAACTGGCAGAAATGTGATTTTGGCAAACTATCAAATTTACAAGATTAATCTGCTTATAGAAAAGCACTTGGGAACAATATATGAGCTTACCTGTAGGTCTAGTTCTTGGCATCTTTGTTTCAGCTCTTCTTTTTCTGCTAGTACTTCATTGAGTTCTTCCAATGTTCTTTTCAGCTTCAAAATGTTGGAGAGTTTTTGTTTTCAGTGATTTAGCAACATATATTTAATGACCATACATACCCAGCAGCCCCCCTACTGTGAAGATGATAGACAGGCACCAAATAAATAACACAGAACGCTGGGTAAACAGAGACTAAGTCTTAGGAAGCGTGACCCCTCCCCTCCCCTTTGAAATTTGGTTCAAATCTGCTTCCTTTGAAGGCATTAGCCTGAATTTCACCTATCCTCAGATTATAGTGCTTTTATTTATTCTAGAACCGAGACATGCAGGCCTTCAGGCTGTGAGAAATCTGAAAACCAGCCACACCTTGCTGCTCATGGTCCTGGGCAATTCCCACTGCAGAACTCAAAGATCATTTCATTCAGTGACCACTGGGTGGCTCTTAGGACGGGAAGAAATGACCGGGTGAACACAATAAATCCACTAGGTGGAAACTTATGGTAAAAATAAAATAAGGGCTTAAATACTGCTGAAAACATTACATATCATAATTACCTGTTGCTCCAGATCGCCAGGCAACTCACTTACAAAGCCCACTATTTCTTTGCTCATCAACTGCAATGTTCAAAAAAGGATAAGTGATGTAAAACATATTTCTCTAAGTTTTAAACTAATTGTCTAAAACCTTGAGCCCAACTAACAGTGCCCATCAAAAAAACACACAACCTCTTTATGGGTTTCTAGGTTAGAGGCAGTTTCAGTTGTGTTCTTAAATCTTCTCAAATAAAAATGGCCTTTTTGCTATTGATTATATGAGGTATACTTTATGCTGACCCACAAGACATGTGTTAGCTAAAAGCCATCAAAAATTCCCATGTGTCTTGTCATGTTCTTTGTCTCCGAGATGCCAAACTGGCACAAACAATCTGAATCAGTCCAGTTCAAAGGTCGAATTGCATTTCCCCCTTTAATAACCACTTCATTGGAGATTTTCTAAAAATATCAAAATGTAAGACACACGCATCCAAATTAAGATAAATATAACATGGCACTTCCTATGTGAAGTTTAAAAAGTGCAATGCTCGCTAAAGCTAGATACATTTATGCATATGTGTGCCCTCTTTAAACCAAATCCCTCAAAATAGTGCTTGCAAAGAAACCAGACTTTGCTCAAACAACTTATTTTAAACTATGTAGAAGATAGTAGGGTAACGAGAGATTCTGAGATAACCAGGATCAATTGTTTTGTTACTATTGCAGTCCTGGAGATCCCCTACCCTTTGATTTTTTTAAGAAAAGGAAATGATTGCATTTTTGGTGTGTATTATAACTACTTCTTACCTCTTGAATAGCAGCCATAACAACGTGTTGGACAGACTCCTCTAGTGTCATTATAACTTGTATATGCTCTACAAGATAAAATTAGCAAAAGTTTGTTTTCTGTAATAAGCAATATCCTAAAAAACCTGGAGACAGAAATTACCCCTTTCACATGAAATGATATATTTGCTCTGCCCCTCCACCCCAAAACCTTACTTCTAACCAAGTATTAACATCTCTGTAGCACACATTATGGAAAATACTGCAGCAGGTTAAAGTATCGTATCATTATTAACATTTTAGCCAGACTGCAGTTCTTTAACTACAGCTATAGTTAATTCCCTCTAAAATGCAGAAATACTCATCACCAAACATGTGGCTGTGGGATGGGTTCAGTTATATGACATTCAGAGTTACTCCATCATCAGAATTCTCTGTCATTCTACTTGAGGGTACAGATTAACAAGCTGTCAAGGTAATTTACACCCTTGGTTCTAAACACATTTTCTTAGATGTTAGTCAAGAATTTAACTCCAAGAAAATGCATTTTGGATTGCAGTTTTTGGGTTGGTCAGAAGTCTGAAAACAAACATTAGAGCACACTGGAATTCTGAGTCCCACACCTGATTTTATTTTTAAAATTACTATTTATTAAAATAGCATCCATTCTGTTAACCATTCTGTAGAGTTTAAGGTTTTTAAAAATATTTTTAACTATGGGGGTGTGGGGGGGCGGGGCATGCACTGCAGGGAAGAGGGGGGAAAGTTTCATTGCCCAAGCATAAATCCTTTCACTGATGAGATGGTTTAAAAGGGTGGTATCCCAACTAACTTAAGTTTCACTTCACTTCCAGATCATACAGAATAGAGGCTGTGTGCCCTTTCAGTTTCATCTCTGCAAGCTATTTCACAACTTCTCCATGCAAGCTAGTATGATCCGTAAAACGCAGCAGAAGGTGGCTGATTCATAGGAAAAGCATTTACCTTGTTTCTTTTCGCAGTTGACCGCACAGCCTAAAATAAGCTGCAGTAACCTGCCCAGCTCTACTGGATCAGAATGTTCAGATATCTGGCTTAAATCAGGAAGGAGATCTTCTGAAATCTGCTGACCTAAAAACTGCACAGGAAATCTGTCATTATAATTTCATAATGACATGAGGAGGAAATTAGTCCATGAAGGCAGAATTTGTCAGATTATTTGGAAGGTAGGCAGAAGTTAAAACCCTCTAGCTTTTTTGTGGTAATGGACACTTTCTTTTTGATCATGCATGCACCAAGTACATTTTACAGGGTCTGCTGGAATTTATTAAAGTATACAGGTACATTAGAACAAGTCCAGTCAGGAAAAAACTAGAGGGGAAACCCACACACACACTTGAAAAAAATCTGGCTGATGATCCATGTCTGTCATTACTTGATGATTAAGGGTGAGTAGGAAGTGAGAAAACAATTGTGCGATCTGCCCTCAAGAGTTTTCAGCAACGAGCATGTCCCTGAACCAGTGCCATCAAGTCAGGCTTGATGCTGCAAACTCTGCAGTGAGTGTAGGAAGAGGAATGGTGGTAGCAGAGATTTGGAACAAGGGGCTGCTAAAGAAGGGAGGCAAAGCAGCATTGGCTTTGCCTGTAAATCTTGGCTTAGGATCTTGCTCATTTCAATAAATATTTTTATAAATCTGTACTAGCTTCTAAATGTTGCAACATCCTGCAAAATAATGCATAAATAAGCACTTTTTAAAAGTGCTTCTGTTTTCAGGTGACAGAGTGCAGGGTATGTTCAAGTTAGAAAAATGCAGAAAACACCACCCAGATCAATTTTGCATGTGTCTATTTTACATATGAAGCAATGCCCGTGATAAGATTTAACAAAAACACGACCAAACAAATTGAGATTTAGGTTTTGAATATAGTGAACAAAGTATTACTTTAACAGCTGCTGTTTTTTCTATACCTCATGATAATAATCTGTAATTCCTTGAAGAACCTTCTTCAAATTGCTGGCCTAAGAATGTTTAAAAGAAAACATTGGTTATGGCTGTGAATTCACTTTCCAAAGATTTTCCTGTATTTTACATTTGGCATTAAATGTCTCAATGACAGCCTTTATTGAACAAATGTGACATATATGAAGATGGTTGGATCAGGTGGACACTGCAGTGTACTACTTAATATTACTATTATTACCATAAAACCAGAACAGCCTCAGGTGAAAGCAAAAAAAAAATAATAAAAAAAATTACAAGTCCTTCAAAGAACATTTGGGTTCCTGTAAGAGATCAGTGTAAGCTGTGGGTATCTGAGAGATGGGGACAACAATGCCATGCGACTTTTCCAATGCAGAAGTAGAAGTCTAAAGTGGGATTTCCATGCTCTCTGTTTTCAATGAGTTTCCTGGTCACCAACATGCCTCCTCTATGGTGGATCAATACTAACACTCCTTCTAGCAACCCCTCAGACTGCTAAATGCTGGCTGTAGGATTGCTAAGTGACAGTTCTTAAATATTTTATTTAAGGCAGTTGTGGCAAGTTACTACACACCTCAGGCAGTCTCAAATGTTCAGATCATATGACTGTAAGCTGTAACCCTGCTCACATCTGCAGTATGACAACATTAACAGCAGGTTAAATTACACTGCAGTATTGCTATGAGTCTCCAGTCTCAAATCTCTCTCCCCTCCTCTCCTCCCACCTGCAATATGAGGGTGGGGAAAGAATACTGAAAAGTTACATTTCTCTCTCTCCCTCCCCCCTCAAAAAAACCTGAATTTACAAGGCTTTAATTTTTTTTTTAAAAAATGCATTTTCTGTACATATGAATTCAGCTGGAAGGAACTGCAATACTATATCCTTTGCCACTTCTATATTTTGCTGGTGAAGGGATATGAACACTGCTGCTGAATCACTGCAACAACAGAAGTTCACAATTTTTCCATTGTTCCCTATGAAGAGCGGTCAATGTTAGTACTTCAATGAGAGAATACCATGACATCAAAATTAAGCAAATAAAATATAGTTGATAGAAGGTGATAATCTATAAAAGATAAAAGCAATCTGGGACATCCCTCAAGTGTACACACTGTTTTACACAGAAGGGCACAAAGCTAGAACTATCCTTTGATTTGGAATTTAACTTGACCAAGTGGACTTAAAAAGAATCAGATGTGTTCATTATTATTTTTTGGTATAGTTTTAACTTTGAAATGTTATCTTTTGTAGACACACATAGACATTTTCAATTACCTTTATTCTCCAGTTGTCACCAACATCTTCTTTAATACGGCTTAGCCAAACTTTGTCAAACCAAGCAGCATCACTAAAATAAAATTAATCCATTTTTATTAAATATCACAAAAGTGATTGTAGTTCATGACTGAATTCCAGTCCTTTTTTTATTATAAAAGTATGTAGGAAAAGACTGCTGGTAAGGCAAAGTAGAGTTTCACAAATAAAAGTTTATACAATTACTGTTTACATGTAAGTTTAACACACAAACACACATCTTTTGCCTCCCATCGTATTAACAAATTTGAATTGCAAGATAAACACAAGTCAGGTACCTTATAAAGGAAGAAGGGTAGAGTGATTATGAAGAAAGCTCAGATGAACAGTTACAAAAGAATGTGATTTATTGTGCTAATATATTTTGCAAATAGGATCTGCAATGAAACACTGCCATGTAAAAGAAAGAGAAAAACAAACAACATATATACAAGAAAACCAAAATAATTCAACACACATACTTTAAAGTAACTTACATTTCATGAAGAACTTGTGCCATGGCAACACCATTAGTTAAGTCCTGAACATCTTTGCAGGATTCAGCAGTATTAAATGTCTGTAACTAGAGGGAAGAAAGAATAAATATAGCTATTTCTATCTAATTTGAAACAAAAGAAAATGCATACATTTCGGAACATTTTTAGCCCACCCATATTCCATTTCTCAGGTAAGGTTCCAAAATGTTAAAACACCAACAATACACCCACATTTATTAAAAATAGCAGGTAAAAAAACAGAGTTCAAATTACCAATTAAAATATCTAACAGATGCCTGGACAAAACACACCAAATGCAAGGGTGTTAGCACCTGCCATACATCCAAAGGAGGGCATTCCTTAATTGCAGCTGCACTGTGGAGAAGGTTCTAGTCGTTACCATCTGATGTATCACCCCCGGTTGTGGAACAATGAGAAGGAACCAGGCAGGCTGGCACAGAGAAAGGCACTCCTTCAGTTACCTGGCCCCCAAGTCATTTATGGCTTTTTAAGTCAACATCAGCACCTTAAATTCAGCCCAGAAACAAATAAGCAATCACCAAAAATATTTATGATCTGTGTTATGTCAACATATGGAACGCCACATTCAACACCAACTGAAGTTTCTGGCTTGTCTTTAAGGGCAGGCCTACATAGAGCACAGTACAATAATCCAAAATAATCCTATCACATTAAGTATGTGTATAAATAAGATAGCAGCCCAATCACCTGCCTGTATGCGTGTGTCACCAGGCAGTCTGAATGCTGAGTATAGCAAGCAGTTTGCCTAGAAACACTTTTTATTCAACCTAAGCAAGATTCACTATATACTGATATCCAGATGAATGGTACTCACAGCAAACCCCTCATGTGCAAATCACACACTAAGAATAAGCCCAGTGAAACAGCCGCACTATACAGTACATTTAAAACACAGTTTCTCCCAAAGAATCCAGGAAACTGTAGTCCATCCTTCATATAGCTTAATAAACCACAGTTCCCAGAATTCTTTGTAGGTGGGGAATGAGCTTCAAATGTATGGTGTGGATGTGACCCGATGCCTGTGTACAAGGACTTCAAACAGCACAACAGACTCCCCCTTCATGTCTTCCCTACACCCCTGAAATTGTCTGGGAGGGATCAGGAGAATCCTCAGAAGAGAATGCAGGAGAAAAAGGGGGGATTGTTCTGTCTGGAAAGCTGAAATGCCTGTGCTGATGGAACGTTTGCCAGTGAATTCTTCCTTTTACAGTTCTGCGAGTGCGGTCGTCTAGCGAAAATTTCGTCTTGCGAAGCAGCAACGGGGGAAGAGCAGTTTGACGGGGGGGGGGGAATCGCGGAAAAATTTTCGTCTTGCGAGGCAAGCCCATAGGGAAATTCATCTTGCGAGTCAGCCTTTTGTTAGCGAATGCCTTTCGTCTAGCGAGTTTTTCGTCTAGCGAGGTACCACTGTATTTCTAAATACAGTGGTACCTCTGTATTTCTAAAAATCTACAACCTGACTGCTACTTAGATTAGACACCCCCAAAAGGTCTCTCTATGTGATACAGGGAGTTACAAATCACTTCCCTGTTTGCAATAAAGGTTAATGCTGGCCTACTTGCACAGCTGTTGGAAGGCTACTTAGATAACTTAAGTGAAGCAAAATGAACCATCTCAAGTTCGTATAAAGGTCTACTATTATTAAGAGAGCAGGATTTTTTCTTAGGCAAAGGGAATCATTAAATCAAATACATTTGTACATAAAGGGTTCAAGCCAACTAAGTCATACTCAACGGTAGACCCACTGAAATAAATATGAGTAACTTAACTGATTTCAATGGGTCTATTCAAAGTATTTATTTAACAAAATCTATACACCACCTGATTGTAAAAAAATCCCCACCACCACCTTCTAAGTAATTTACAAAAATATAAAAAACAGTTTAGTAAGATTTTGTTGGATACCATCTAGAAAACTATTGCTAACTTGAAAGTAAGGGCTTCAGTGTGAGAGTTCTGTCATGAACAAGTTGCAGAAGACAGCCGTAGGTTGCATTCCTGAACATACAGTATTTATTAAGGTTATGTAATTTAAGAAGGGTGTTCCTTTATACCACAACTATGCTTTATATGGTATTAAGTGAAGCATGAATCAAGTCTTTGACAGTCATACTTTTTTTTTTTGCTTCTGAAGACTGATTTGATAATCTTGAACTTCTCAACTAGATTACTGCACTGTAAGGATCTATCTTTAAATACTTACTCTTCAACAAAATTTGTACAAAAATGCAGCAGCTAGGTTCTTAAAGCTGGACAGTGACTGATCACAACTATTCCTTATGATATCCATTGGCTACAAGTTTCACTTCCAACTGAACCCAGAAATAAATATGCAAGGAGAATACAATGTATTGTATTGGCTACACCAATAAGACGAAACAACAGCTGGCTTTATGCCATGGTTTCTGGGTCTGGGATCCATTTTGGAACTACTCCCAAAAGCACAGGCCTAGACTAGATCATGCTCAATTCAAACTTTTTTAAGCAGCACTTCCATCTTTTAGCCACTAGGTGTCAAGCACATAAACATATCTTACAGAAAACTTGTTCATAGTTTTGCTATTCCAGGAACACTGAAAGAACATAAAAACAAGCTATTCTGTTTTTGTGACAAACGCAGTATTTGATTTGTGGTAGGCAGGTATATAGTTCAATAGTATTTCTTAATAATGCAGTATAAATGGTGGGAGGTACTGATCAACAAGACAATATGCACAATAAAAGAGCCTGGAATGATACACCATAATATTTCAAAATACTGTGTTTCAATAGGCATTATCAGTATATTGATGTTTTTAAAATAACTAATGCTCACGTAGTAATAATATTTTGTTAAAAATAAGGAACCAGGGGGAAATACTTAGGAAAGAAACACTGTTGCCAGTGTTTTGTTTTGTTTTTTTGTAAGGATTACGCTCAGGTTGTAAATATGTGTAAATAAACAATATACTGTATCCTAAAGACACCAGAGTCTCTGCTATCCCTCATTCCAATTAAACAGGGCCCTGGGCAAATGCCTGGAATCCCTGGAATCTTGCACCGCTCAGAGATTGGGATGGCATGCAACAGTATTATTAAATTTTAATTATTGTATTCCTTAGGATAACTGTGCAAATGATATAGATACCGGTAAGCAAACAAAAATATATGAATGCTAGTCATTTTTCCACAAATAATTTAAACTGCAGTTTTATTTTAAGTCTCTCCCCTCCTGTTTATTAAAGGAGATCCTTTGTACTGTATCATAGACAATGCAATTTGGGAGAAATATGCAATATCAGGAAATACTTCCTTAATTCAACTAAAGTGACAATCTGCTGGTTGTGGAATGATCAGTACAGTTCTTAAAGTTCACCTGGACTGGAGGAGGTGGTCTGCTAGGTATCCTGGTCTCAAGTTGTTTAGGACTTTAAATGTTAGCAACCAAATTTTGAACTGGCCTTTGTAGCTTAAAAGTAAGCCAGTGCAGATATTTTGACACCAGTGTAATATGCCAAAAATTAGGGTTTCCCATTAAACACCCTAGCAGGCGGGTTTTGCACTAGTTGCAGCTTCTGAACCAGGTACAAGGGTAGCACCATATAAAGCACATTTCAGTACTCTAATGGTTTAATTTATACCTAGAAGAAAATGTGGCTGAATCTGTGCAGCTGCAAACAGATGGGGTGCAAACGTGACCCTGAGAAATCAAGAGGAAAATGCAAGTTGAGGTGTCTGGTTTAAGTTTTACAAGGAAGCTAAGCTGAAACAAAGTGGTAACTCTCAGTATGGAAGGTACAGAAAAGATACCTCTAAGAGTATATACCATGACTGTAGCAATTAATATGGGCAGGCACTTGAACTCTTTCTGCTAATCACATAGCTTTAGGTTTCAGTTATCCAATAAGAATTCCTTCAAATAAAAATCTCTTTCTTTCTTCATCAAGAGTAAATCATTAAGGAGAATTAAAGCTGCACAGACTGGAGCAACATATGGCTGTAAATAATGTTAAGCTTCAGAAACTAATACAGTGGGGAAGAAAATTGTTGAACAGCCAACACAAAGCAGCAAAGGATGACCATTCCCTTTGATATGGAAGCCAAGTGACACTGCGCTGGTCAGTGAAATGGGGTCTTCCAGAAAGAAGGGCGGCTTCTGTATAACTGGGGAGTATTCCAGGCTTACAAACATAAATTGGGGTTTAAGGGATGCAGACGGGAAGATCAAGAGCCACAGTTGTGCTGCCATGTAGTCATCAGGCTGATACTAGAGTCCTAATGGCTTGCTTCCCTTTAGTCTAGGGCAGGGATGGGGAACCTCAAACCTCCAGGACTTTCAATAGGCCACACTTCTCACCATCCCTGACTGGAAGTATCCCTTAAATGTGATGCTGCCTTCTTCTTCCCTTTACATAAGTTAGGGAGATGTGGTGGGTGTGTAAACCCCTGACTTTTGTAATCCTAGACTGTAACCTACTGTAGAAAAGTAAGAGTCAAATCCAAAGCTCCACTCACTTTTGCCTTTGAAAAGCTGCTAGCTGCTATGCAGATCCATGAGAAAATGTGGCCTTCAGATTTTTTTATTTTTTAAAAACCCTCCTCTGACCTAGACGCCCAAAACAGTGGAGGGAGGGGGCTATGTACCCACCTCCATGCACTGTTATTGGTTGGACATGGATGATCATCACGACCCCTCACTCCATTTTCTTTATCTCACTCTCTACAACACAGTTCCTTGTAGGCAATGAACTTGTGCACATTTAATCAGTGGCACTGCAAGTAATGGGCACACTTTTTTATATATTTCACAGTATATTGGTTCTGGTTGAAATGAAAGATAATATACTAACAAGAGTAATAGCTTTATGTTTTGTCCATTACTTTATATTCCCATCAATCTATCCAAAAGCCACCTATATGAAAAAAGTGGAGAGCATGGGGACTACTTTTCTCTCTCTCGTCCCCTCTTATGAATTCTAGTAATAAAACTCCAAAATGTGTGTTTTAACACAAGAAACTGCTAAGGTTTCCAGATTTGCAGACTAGATTTGACTCTTGCTTTATGACCTTGATAAATATACTATTACCTTTAAAATATCTTTGTTTGTTATGGCTGCTTATAAGATTCAATTGAATTTTTTCAATTGATTGTTTTTCCAGTGGTAATTTAATATAAAGTTAGTACTGTAGGTTACAGCAAAGTTCAGTTTAACCCGTATAAGATTCACTGTCACTATCAACCTTTGATCACCCAGCATTCCTCAGTCTTCATGATGCATGGCATAAGGTATTCTTGAAATGACCTTTGGTTTTGATGAAACAGGACTGCCAACTGCCTCATTATATATTAGACAGAAACAAAAATCCTCTTGTAAGCTGGCTCCTTAGCAACATGCACAATTATATAAACTGCTCCTGGCATATTTACTTGAACTAAGTGATAAACACATTGAAAAAACATGCACAGAGATAAGTTGCATAGCTGCAGTATTGGTGAGGAAACTGCACTGAATGAAGCATACGTTTGGGTAAATAAGGTATAATTTGGGCCACACATCAGATTTATGTGACTGAACTGAACATACTGATTGACGGTGGAACATTATGGCAGGGCCAGCCCAAGACATTTCGGCACCTGAGGCGGGTCCTGAAATGGCACCCCACTCCCGATGTCAAGGAAGAATGGGCGAGGGAAGATCTACATCAGGAACAAGGGCGGGAGAAAGCTTGACATCAGGATCTGCTGTCCCTGTGGATCCTGCAGTCTGAGGCCACACCTTGCCTCCTGTGTGGGCCGGCCCTGACCTTAGGTACAGTGGGGAACGACCCCATCCTTAGCTGCTCTATAGATAAAGATAAGTGACTGTGCACACTTAAAAGGCAAAGGTACCGGTGACCATTAGGTCCAGTCGCAGAAGACTCTGGGGTTGCGGCGCTCATCTCGCTTTACTGGCCAAGGGAGCTGACATACAGCTTCTGGGTCATGTGGCCAGCATGACTAAGCCGCTTCTGGTAAACCAGAGCAGCGCACGGAAACGCTGTTTACCTTCCCGCCGGAGCGGTACCTATTTATCTACTTGCACTTTGATGTGCTTTCGAACTGCTAGGTTGGCAGGAGCAGGAGCTCACCCCGTCGCGGGGATTCAAAGCGGCGACCTTCTGATCGGCAAGCCCTAGGCTCTCTGGTTTAACCCACAGCACCACCCCGTGCACACTTACATACACACAACTGTACATACCGCGTACAACGCTTGTACCAACATGGCACGCGGAATTCCGTCCTATTGAGTCTCTCGTGCCTTTTGCCCACACGGGTAAACGTGCTAAAAGAATCGGTGCGCTGTTACATAAGGGCGCCTGCATTACAGAAATGGGGCATAAGGAAAGCGAGCAGAGGAGGAGGAGGGCTCCACAGGTTGCAGCGGGTGAGATGTCAGGCTCCGAGCCCTGCGGAGTAAAAGTCTCTCCTGGCTGCTTCTTCAAGGTGTTGTTGTGAAGCAGCAGCAGCAGCAGCCTCCGCGAATGGCAGAGCAACGTGCGGCGTTTGGGCTCCCGCTCCCCCTGCCGGCTTCGTAGCCGGAACTCCCGCGTGGACTGGCGCTCCATTCGGCCCCAGGGAAGCGCCGCCATCACCTGAGACGACGGGGCGGCAGGTGAGAGAAAGGGGAAGGAAGCGGGGCAGGCGGAGGGCGAGGGGTGGGTGTGGGATGGTGACAGGCGAGGCGAGGCGACCGACCCCCCCCCAACGAACGACCCGCCCTTCCCCTTCCCCTCCCCGAGCCCGGCCTCCCGTCACTTGCCCAGAGAATGAGGCTGTCGCACAGCGGCTGCTCGCCCGGCTTCCCTTCCATGGCGACGGCGGCGGTTTTCTTCTCCCCTCAGCAGCAGCAGCAGCGCCGCCGCCGCCGCGCTCTTCTGCGGAACGCACAATGCACCAACCTCACTTACGCCCGGAACAATGCGCAAGTTACGTGCCCGGCGGCCGCCGCTTGTGTCACCTGAACCCTGACACCCGTCTCTCCATCTGCCTCGGCCTCGTACCCCGCCCCCCTCGGCCAGGGCCCTCCTCTTGCGTGTTTGACGTGCTGGATGGCCAATCTTGAGCGAGGGGCGGAGGGGTGGGAACCAAGCCGGCGTTGTGTTTTTGGTCCCACCCCACCCCGACCGCGTAAGCGAGGCGTTCTGGCCCAATCAAGGTGGCGGCCGCGGAAGGTTGGTGGAGGAGGCGGGGTAAGCAGCCGCAGCCGCGCGTTGCTATGGCGCCACCTGCAGGAGGCGGGTGGAAAGTGCGCCGAGGAGGATTCCTCTCTGACCCAGTTATGCTGTGGCTGGCGGGCGGGCGCGCGCGGGGGGGGGGGTATTATTGCATCCATGCGCGCATCCACCAGGCTCCACCCACTGCTGTCATAGCTTTGTGGGACGTCTCGCTCTCCTTCATTCTATGCTTTTGAACCGTTTCCCTTTTTCACCGCCGTCCTTTGGAGGAAATTTTCTTCCCGGGATCTGCTGGTCAGGTGCTAATAACGTCAAGGTTACAGGTTCGATCCCCATAGGGGACAGCTGCACATTTCTGCATTGCAGGGGGTTGGACTAGATGACCGTCAGAGTCCCTTCCAACTCTACGATTCTATTAAACACCCGCGTACACAGGCTTCCAAAACTTTGGAAACGTTTCCTGTTCCTGCCTCGAACTGTTATACTGTAGTCGCTCCCGCCACTGCCTGGGTCCTTCGCGGGCAGCTGAGGACTAGAGCATTACTGCCTTTTCATAAGTGCCTTAACGACCAAGCAAAGAAACGGGGAAACGGGGGTTCTTACAACTCTATCTGGTTCGATGCTAAACAAAACAAATGAAAAAGGGAGGCTATCATGGATGCTTTAGCCGAGATTCTTGCATTGCAGGGTGTGGATTAATTAGATGACCCGCAGGGTCCCTTCCAATTCTGCAATTTTATGATGCTATGAAAGAATTTTTTTGCCGTTTGGCATTTCAACCTTGCACAGTGTAAAAACAAAACAAAACTTAAATCTTTAATATTTCTTAAATTTTAGTGTCTAATCTGAATTTTTAGGAACTCAAAAGCTTGCTTATGCACCTGTTAATCATTCAGGGGTCTCCCCCCCCCACACACACCTTGCCCCTGGTTTTAAATGTACATAAAATGCAAAGTACCACTTGCAGTATGATATACAAATCCAGTCCAGTGGTACCTCAGGTTAACAACAGTTTCAGGTTAAGAACGGACCTCCAGAACGAATTAAGTTCTTAACCCGAGGTACCACTGTATCCTGTAAGCATAAAAAATTGAGAGCATTTTTTGGTTTTAGTGCCAGAAGAACAAAGGTATGGTTACTTATCTTTATCATTTCATTGCTCCTTAGCACCCCTTTCCGAGAACTATATTAAGACTGCCAATTCCTTGCATGGGCATAGCCAGGATTTATCGGGGGGGGGGCAGGCTTTATGTTGGGGGGGGGGCAGAACCGAGTTATCTTCAACACAATTGGTAGGTTAGTTAAGTATTTTTATTTGTTTATTTGGATTGGGGGGCAGCTGCCCCCCTGCACCTTCCTGGCTACGCCCATGGTTCCTTGATTCAGATAAATTTAAGAGTTGTTGTTGTTCAGTCGTTCAGTCATGTCTGACTCTTCGTGACCCCATGGACCAGAGCATGCCAGGCACACCTATCCTTCACTGCCTCTCACAGTTTGGCCAAACTCATGTTAGTAGCTTCAAGAACACTGTCCAACCATCTCATCCTCTGTCATCCCCTTCTCCTTGTGCCCTCCATCTTTCCCAACATCAGGGTCTTTTCTAGGGAGTCTTCTCTTCTTATGAGGTGGCTAAAGTACTGGCCAATTTAAGAGTATCCTCATACAAAATAATGGAGGAATTATTTTATAGAGAAGAATTACAGCTTGCTACATGTGGAATTGGGGGATTAAGCCCAGATTGTTCAGACTCCAAACTAACCTCTAAGGCAAAACATATTTGATAATGGCAGCCCAGGATCTGTTCACAACATCAAACCCCCTGTATGGATCAGCATCATGTTTCTGAGCAGGAAAGATTGCATTTCTGCAGCTCTCAACAGCTGTCCTGTAACCTCTACTTTTGACCCTACTTTTGACATTCACAGCTCTCCCAGCCACTGAAGAAAAGTTCACCTCAGTTAATTGCCCAACAGCATCACAGGGACCTCGCTGTCTTATCCTATTCAGCTAGTTATCTTCTTCAATCACACTCATTTGGGGTGGCTGATCTGGGACAGCCTGGGTATGATTTTCAGTTGTGTACTGACTGACAACTTCAATTGATTTCATTATGAGCCGCCGTACACAGTCTAGTCTCGAAAAAGTAGGTCATACAGTTGCTGGAACTAGGCAACCAAAGTGGTCACGGTGATTACAGTGAAAGATGTGAATGGCAATGTTTCACTGGGGCTTAGGGATGTGAGAAAATTAACCGGGGGGGGGGGGGAAATTAAGTACAGCTTAAGCCAATAAGATAATTCAAAATACAAAATCTTAAAACTGGACAAGGACAAGAAATAGCACCAAGAAACTACTAGAATATGAGAGGCATTAGGAAATGATGTGAACTATTGTGGCATTCCTATTACCCTGAGATTTCCTTTGCATATACCCCATACATGGAATATGTGTACCATGGGCCCAGATTCTGCCCCAGGTGATTCAGCACTCTTGTCGCTCTCAGAATTGCTCTTGGGTTTGGTTTCATTTGGTTTTAACATGGGCTGGTCAGGCTATTTTTATTGGCTAATACATGGGTTGGCAAACTAAGGCCTGGGGCCCGGATCTGGACCAATTGCCTTCTGGATCTGGCCCGCAGATGGTCTGGGAATTGCCATGTGGATTGGTGTGGATCTGATTCTGATCGTTCGGGCTGCGCCACCCCCCCACACACGTGGCGGCAGCACCTCCTCCCTCCCTCCTCCTGGCTTCTCCCCGCCCTGCCTATAGGAGGAAGGGGGCTGGGCTTTGTTGAGCCATGGTTGGCTGAGCGCCATTTTAAGCAGCCCCTCTCCGGAGGCAGCCCTTTTGCGCTGCTCATTGTGCTGCCTTCGCCGCCAGCCCCTGCCCCTCGCAAGGCATAGGTAAGCAGTCATCGGGGCTCATCCAGTGCTGTGGAGAAGTGGGAGAGTCGGGGGGTGTTTCAAGATATAGTCTGGCCCCCCACAAGGGCTGAGGGACAGTGGACCGGCCCCCTGCAGAAAACATTTGCTGACTCCTGGGCTAATATCACCCCACTTAGAATGATGCAAATAGGGATTCCTAGTCATGAATAATGTGGATGCAACTCTGTGTAAGTCTGCTTTTACACCCAGGTCCTGCTTTCAGGCTTCCCATAGGGACCTGGTTGGCCACTGTGAAAACAGGATGGTGGACTAGATGAGCTTTTTAAAAAAAACAACAACACAACAACAACAACAACACATTCTTACATTTCGTCATTAGTCAGTTCCACTGGCCATGGGGCTTACACTGAAGCGAGTAGAGGTAAAGCTTTAGAGAAAAACAAAAGCCACCCTGTGGCAGAGGCTGGTAGTGCACTCTTGTATGAAACTCAAAGGTACATCACTGTGCAAGAGCACGATTTGCGTGTTGGCTAGAGCTGCAGCATATACTTGCATCTCGTGTAGCATGTTGGCCAACAAGCAGTACTGGGGACATTTGTGCTTTCTCTACAGCCACTCTTAATGGGTCAGGGAAAGTATGAGCTTGTTTCAACTGAGCACAACTAGGAGCGCATGAATGCATCTGTGGCCAGGAACGCAGACCAAGCTGGAGAACCATTTTCTTCCCTACCCTAGTGGGGTGAAGATATTTGTTACTCTAAGCTGTACACCAGGGGTAGGCAACCTAAGGCCTGGGGGCCAGATGCGGCCCAATCGCCTTCTCAATCTGGCTCGCGGACGGTCCGGGAATCAGTGTGAGTATCTACATGAGTAGAATGTATTATTTAAAATGCATCTCTTGGTTATTTGTGGGGCATAGGAATTCGTTCATTTTTTTTTCCAAAATATAGTCCGGCCCCCAACAAGGTCTGAAGGATGGTGGACCGGCCCACAGCTGGAAAAGGTTGCTGACCCCTGCTGTACACATTACCATTTACCCTGGCCCCAGTGTTCTCCCACTGCTGGTGTTTGAAGCTGAGTACACAAGATGACCGTGAAAATCCGGGACCAAAATGGAAAAAAAAGTTTATACAACACTAGACTAAATTTATAGAATATC
Organism: Lacerta agilis; assembly: GCF_009819535.1. Classification (NCBI taxonomy): domain Eukaryota; kingdom Metazoa; phylum Chordata; class Lepidosauria; order Squamata; family Lacertidae; genus Lacerta; species Lacerta agilis. The sequence continues at coordinate 36,587,802 of NC_046317.1, forward strand.
TTAAGGTCCACTGTAAAGACTTAAAAACATTAGCAGGATTAACATAGCATCTATGAAGCAATGTGAATTAGGGTTATCAATGGACTTGTAACTGAACAGAAAACAAAAGATGTGTAAGGTAATAAAGGGGAGAAATTGGAGACCAGGGGTGGGATGGGGGGGGGAAGTCTAGAAGGGATGAATAAGTAAGTAAGTAATTTGGATGTTAAATTGTTAAATTATTGAAAATAAAATATGGAAAAAGAAGCTGAGTACACATGGCATTAGCCGCATAAATCCCATATCCATATGCATTCTGTAGTTTCTTGATAAATTCTGCTGTTTGATGCATTCCCCCCAACCCAGCTTCTGTCCAATATGAAAACATAAGGGCGTGGTTAAGCTGAGTTGTACAGCTGAGTTGCACATGTGCAGGTGACAGTTTCCTTGAATAGGCACAGAGAAACAAATCAAATAATGTGCATCAGGTGAAGACATTCCCATCCGCTCGCTGGTGTGTTCATCAACATGAAAAAAGTGACTTGAAACACAGCAATAAAGATCTTATTGACTGAAATAACTTCAAATGGGCTAAGCTTTCCTGACCAAGATCTCTATTAGGATCAAGGTTTTTGGCCAGCGGGCAGGATCTCTGACTTGCTGGTTATGTAGAAAGCGAAAGGAGAACTGCAGTCTTACAGTTTTATCCCACTTCATTTATTTGATTCCATTTGTGAATTGCTTACCACAAAATATACTGGAAATGATTTCACAGTAAAAGAAAAAACCTTGATAGAAACAATTCCCACACAAAAATACTATTTCAAATCCAATTTTGATAATGATCTTCACTTGAAAATTATTAAATGCATATAATGCTTAGCATTAAAGAAAAATCAGGCATATAACAAAAGAATAAAACATTAAAAAAATCAATATAAAACATTTAGGATTAAATGAATGGCTTTAATCAATAGTACATACAGCAGGGGGTCACATTTCAGGGAAAACCATAAAAATGTTCAGCAAGTGTCTAAGCTGAATACTGTTGGTGCTTGTCTAGTATCAGTAGAGAGGGAGTCTCTCTATGTTTAGCCTGGAGAAGAGAAGGTTAAGGGGTGATATGATAGCCATGTTCAAATATATAAAAGGATGTCATATAGAAGAGGGAGAAAGGTTGTTTTCTGCTGCTCCAGAGAAGCGGACACGGGGCAATGGATTCAAACTACAAGAAAGAAGATTCCACCTAAACATTAGGAAGAACTTCCTGACAGTGAGAGCTGTTCGACAGTGGAATTTGCTGCCAAGGAGTGTGGTGGAGTCTCCTTCTTTGGAGGTCTTTAAGCGGAGGCTTGACAGCCATCTGTCAGGAATGCTTTGATGGTGTTTCCTGCTTGGCAGGGGGTTGGACTGGATGGCCCTTGTGGTCTCTTCCAACTCTATGATTCTATGACTCATCGGGCAGGTGCTGCAACATTGAACACCTTGTTTCTGATGATGTTAGAGTGGTCATCAGGAATATGGGCATTCAAATACAGTACCAAGAAAACAAAAACAAAAAATTATTTTGCCTGCCAAAAGTAGACGAGACTTGCAAAAGGTATGCATTCCAGAGAACAGAATGTACAGCATTCCCTTCCCTCCATTTAGAAATGTCAAGCTCTTCCTGTAATTTGTTTTTAGCAAGCCTGTAAGCACTCTTTTATTCTCCTCAAATCATCCCTAACCCTCCCTTTTCTCCCCCCCCTTTCTTTTAGATTGTAAACAGGATAGATTATATAGCTTCCTTACCGGCTGCCATCAATTCTGTTCCAAAAGAGTGTCAGTTTGTTGGGCCCCAAGGGGTGGCACAATCTGTTCCCTCTTTCTTCCGCTTCCAGCAAGTGAGAATATTCTGTGACAGGAGGAGAGCTCAGTGAGCAGGTGAGCTGAACTGCTGCCGCTGAACTCTGCCTCACCTCTCCACATGGTAATATCTGGCAAAACAGCCTCGTCACCACAGGTAGCTGTATAATTAGAGCTTGTTTACTATCAAAACGACATGGTAGACAAAAATCATATTTCTCTTTCTTGTATTTCACAACTAACATCAGGTTTCTTTTTTTTTTTTTTTACATTTCCTTCCCTGGAAAACGTAAAATGAAAGAGACAAGTGCAGCAGTGTGCAGACCAAGGCTGGGGAAATCAGGGTTCAAATCACTGGGTGACCTTGGGTCAGTTACTATTTCACAGTCTTATGTTGCAGGGTTGTTGTGAGGGTAACAAAGGGGAGATGGACCATGTTTACTTCCCTGGCCTTTGTGGAGGAAGGGTAGCCTGTAAATGTTATAAAAGACATCTAATAACAGGGCGGGTGGTGCTGGTTTCCATTTCAGAGATTTAACTATTTAACTTCTGCTCCATTGCAGTAGTTTTGTGTTAGCCTTATTTCTTAATTATTCTGATAATTGGTTTTCGTAGAGAAAAGTTATCTCCTGCTGGTTATAACATTAGCGTTTGTCTTGAATTAGGTAAACGCCTTGAGGAGGTCTCTCAGCTGGTGCCAAATATGGAGATTTTAGTAGCAATATTTTAATACTGCACAAATGCATAGTTTAAAATATTATGGTACAAACACAAAAAGCCCTAGCTGTTAACTTGCATACCGCTTACAGCATGACTTGTGAATGCACAAAACCGCAGATATTCACACGTTTGTACTACAGTTCTCTGAATCTAGTGTCAAGACAGTAAAGGTAAAGGGTAAAGGGACCCCTGACCATTAGGTCCAGTCGTGGATGACTCTGGGGTTGCGGTGCTCATCTTGCTTTACTGGCCGAGCGAGCCGGTGTACAACTTCTGGGTCATGTGGCCAGCATGACTAAGCCACTTCTGGCGAACCAGAGCAGTGCACAGAAACTCCGTTTACCTTCCCGCCGGAGCGGTACCTATTTATCTACTTGCACTTTGACGTGCTTTCAAACTGCTAGGTCAGCAGGAGCAGGGACAAAGCAACGGGCGCAAACCCTGTCGCGGGGATTCGAACCGCCGACCTTCTGATCAGCAAGCCCTAGGCTCTGTGGTTTAACCCACAGCGCCACCCGTGTCTGAATCTAGTGTCAAGACAGTATTTCATCAATTTTGCATTGTATGGAATTATTGCTAAGCAATTATTGCATTTTTTTCTGCAAAGCTGTCGTGTGAGAGAACATGGGGTGGGGAATGGTCCATGGCTACCCAGTTAGCTTCTTGGCTGAGCAGAGATTTAAACCACGTATCCCCAGTCAAAGTACAAAATTCTGAAGACCAGCCCACACCTTAAACCAGAAGAGACCTGCCTCTTAGAGAGGGCACTTGCCGGGATCAGCATGTCTGGAACCAAGAGAATCAAAATTCCCTTAAACACAATAAACAAAAACATATTATTTTCATCCACCCATTACATTACCTATGGCTTTCTGTGTGCAGAGTTTGCACCTAATTTTGGTTGCGTACAACAGCATTTCTTGCACTGACACTAAAGTCAAGCAATACTTACAATGGACACAAACTTTAGAAATTTTGAGAAAGAGCTGAGGCACATTTATGTTACCGGTAGCTTAGATTTAAAATGAATGAGATAGATCTTCAGGTGAGGGGACTGAATATATGACAATGCCTGCCTTATACCATGTCAGGGAGCAAGGCCAGAACCTTCTCACTAGACACACAACTTTCGTCTGTACATTTGCTCTCCCACTTGCTGTCTGAATTGCCACTGCCCAGTAAGTTACATGACATGTGGCTGCTGGTTGTGTAGCTTGGCTACATGAGACCCAGAGAAGCGTAATACTTCACATATCATATTGTGCCGAACTTCCTACTAGTAAGATACACTCATATGGAAATTTACCAGATATGCAGATTATAATATATGACCATCTACAAATGCTTCCCATGTAGAAAATGTGCAGAGGGTGAAATATCCCTCATTTATTTATTCAACTTCCACCTTGCCCTTCCTCTTGTTTTGGGTGGTTCTGAAATCTGCAAGCTGAAAAATGGTAATATCAGTTATTCCGAACCAACAGTTTAATAGATTCAGAACTGTAATTTTAAACCATGGTCTACAGAAGCTTTAACCCACTATTATATTTGGTAAAACTCAACAAATTAATAGTTGATTTCCAGGGTTTAGTACCGATCTGTCCATGATTTGTTGAAGATTTTTGAGGATAATGATTTATGAAGCCTTCCCTAGAATCCTAAAATGTGACAGTGTCATTATTTTAAGTATATCTAGTTAGATATAAATATCTGAACAAATGTGGTGAATTGGCTGGAAGAGATGATAGCTGCCTTGTGATGTCAATAAAATACATGCGAGTTCCACATGCAGGCTTGGCTGAATAAAACTGCTGACTCACCATGGTTCCTTGTGACTTGGCAGACTGCAAGGCTGAGCTTTATCCCCTTTACTTCTGTTACACATGGGGGCAGTGTAGCCAAGACACCGTAATGCTCTCTGGATTTGGTTCATCAAAGACTCACTGAGAGTTAGTGGGAGAGAAAAGACCTGGAATCACTTATATAAAAGACAGGTTTTCTTGGCCATGGACATTAGTAGAAGCTCTTCACATGTGATGCAATGCATGTGATAGCCAACCAGCAGATTTAAGTTTTCGTGCCAATCTAGATTAGAAATACCTTGACCTACATTCATGTTCCAATCAAGGGAAGGACAAGTTTGTACTTTTGGCAGCCTCTGGAGTTTAATCACAAGATGCCTGGTTGCATATGAATGCTTTCCTCTCTCATCTTCTACAGATTTTTAAATTTACTTTCTGGCAGAAATGGAGTGTTTTGTTAGTCCCTGCGTCTTTAAGGAAGCCTAGTGACACGCTGTTGGGGACATTCTATCTAGGCAGCTCCACTGACAGATTTGCCTGCGCAATGAATAGAAGAAGCAAATAATCTGCAGGCTTTTCGCTGTGTGCTTTTAGGATTCCTCAGAGTAGGTTAAGTACCCATTAAAAACTGTCAGCTGTGCTTTTGTAAAAGATGGTTGTTTTCTACTCATTCAGCCATGCTTAAGGAGTCCTTTTAAGCTGCATCAATGGTTGTGAACGCAAATCCCTGCAGGATGGAAATCATTTAAGAATAATTAATCTGGAACAAACAAGTGGTTTCATTAACAGTTTTAGTAAACCAGCCTACCTTGCTAATCCTGAATCTAGATCTGATTGGCTTGTCTTACCTGAAAAATTTTCATTACCGATGGCAGCTGAATCAATGATATAAGTTATTTATATTTGTATGTTTATATACAAATATAAATATACAATAAAAAAACTAAAGCTATATATGAAACTTTCTAGTTTAGGAACAAGAAAGACTAAAAGACTAAAAAGTTGCATCTTTTAAAAATGTTTGCAAGCAATATGAGAGATGCTGTCTCACAGAGACCAAATGTCAGCCAGTTTCCAAAAAGAAAATGGTCCTAAAATGTAAGTGTGGAAGCCTATCACGGAGTGTAAGTCCTGCCATGGGCGTACCCAAGGGGGACAGCAGGGGGCAACTGCCTCCCCAGAAGCCAGCTGCCCCCCCCCCCGCAAAAATTATCGGCGTCATGCTGAGGAAGAAGCGGGGCGGGAGGAGAGGAGTGGAGAAGAGGAGGCAGTGGAGGAGGAGGCTGCTGTCCCCATCGCCCGAGTTCCTCCCTTTGCCCCTCCCCCTTGCCCAAGGCAGCTCCTGTACCGGAGGCGAAGGAGGAGCGCCTGTCGCGTGGCGGGCTGCGGTGGGGACGGCTCTGCTTAGGCTTCGCTCTTCCCTCTCGCGCCTCCCTCCCCGCCCGGCTGTCTCTCTCTCTCGCCGTTGCCCCTCCCTCGGACACCTGTGTGCCTTCGCCCCTTCTCCTTCTCGCCCTTTCTCTCTCCCCTCGCTCCTCATATTCCCTTTCCTTTATTTTTTTATTAATGGATGTGGATGGGGTCTGGATTGAAAGGAAAGTTTTGAGCAAGTTTTCTTCAAACCCAAGAAAAATGATATTAGTATAAGACATGTAACTAGAATAAAAATTAATTTTTTTCAAGCAAATCATTGTAATAACTACCATAATAAAGCACTGCTATAATTATATGTACTTTTCTTAAAATTTTGGTTTCATTCACCTTTTCCGTGCTGAAATGTCACAACCTGAACAACCATGGCTTGCCCCTGTCGGGGTTCGGGTGCTGGAGCTCCTCGTGCACAAACTTAGGCTGCCCATGCACGAGGTACCAGTAGCGGGGAAAAGCGGCCAGCGTTCCACGTGCTTATGAGCACGGGCGCCGGCCAAGTCTCACAATCTGAAGGAAGCTGAGTAAGACGGAAAATGACTCCGAAGGTGTGTGAGTTCTTGAATGCCTTCTAACTAAAATAACGCCTCGGAAACTAAAGGATGCCTCGAAAACCAAAGGACGCCCTGAATCTGAACCATGTAGACCAAACCAAGGACATTGCATTGAAATTAAAATTCTTAAAACCTTTACCCCCTTTACCCCAATTGACGACAGACACCAGATCTTTCTTTCATGGCTTTGGCAAAACCCGCGTAGGCTCGTCTTGTGGCCCTAAGCTAGGTTTCCCTGAGCTCTAAGTCCCTGCGCGCCAATTCTTCCGCGATACTAAATTAATCTAAATCTAAACCGAATATCTTCCGCAATTCTAGCCCTAGGCTAAACCTAAGAAACCTAACTAAGGCTAAACCGAATATCTTCCGCGAACTAAACCTAACTAAAAGCAAAACCCATCCAACCCAACCAGCCCACTCCCAAAATCCCTTAAACTAAACTTGACCTGAACTGAAACCCAACTAAAACAAAACGTAAATGAACGTGCCTAAGCGGGGAGCCTCAGCCTTTTATTAGGGAACAGATGTGACATCACGATTGACACTTCAACCAATAAAACCACTGTTGCTGCCCTCCAAAAAGGCGGGAAGCAGGTTTAACGTTCATTGATAACTTCAAATATTGCCGGAACTACAAACAAAAGGCGGATTAATCTTATTGGTAAACCAACTGTTCATTCTTACTTTCACTTTTGCTTTCACGCGTAAAGATACTAAAAGTAGTTCTCAAAAACCCATTAAAGCAAATGAAACAACCGCGGATCTTTTAACGGATCCACGCAGCGTATTCCGACATGCCCCCCCCCCTAGTTTTGATCCTGGGTATGCCCCTGAGTCCTGCTCTGCAGAACAGGATATTCCACACTTCACTCTCCTCTCTAGTAATCTTTAGAACACTCAGTATGGATTTTTCTTTTTAAAAGGTCACCACATAGAATTCTTAGTCCTGATTTTATGCTCCCAGGTCAAGAAAGCAGTCCTCCCAAACAACCTAGAGCAAAATGGCCTTTGCAAGCACCTGTAAAATAATAACTGAATAATTATTTATTTATTATTTCTATGCAAATATGAAGTGGGAACCTGTCAGAAAATGTTGCTGTGTTTATTTTGCTCCTATGTTTGGTTACATCTCCACATTTTAAAAGTACAAACGAGAAATATTTTGATTTTAATCAGTGCTTTTAAACGTATAATTTGCATGCATATTCATTGCACCCTACAAGACATTTTGAATGCATCTATCATTGTTTCTTGGAACATATATTTAAGCACTTATTGGATGATACTGAATGATACCCACCAGCAGAATGGAAACTGTGGACTGTGGAACCAATTCCCTCTCCCCTGTGGCCCCACCCCTGCAAATCTGAAACCAGAAGGTTGCGGGACTCTCAGGAACATCTATCTATCTATCTATCTATCTATCTATTTGTGTGTAGCACTTCAAAAATGCAGACAAGCATAGTTCATATATGGACATAATGTTGCCTATTAACTTAAAAAAAACCTCAAAAAGCTTTTCAGATTATTTATAAAAATATTTATAAAACACCATTCATAAAAAAAATCAAGATCCATTTACAACAATATGCCAAATTGCACAATAAAAGCATATAAAATTCTGATTAGGGCTCTGTTTACCTACCAAAGGAAATAGCATGATTCCCTAGTCTAGATTCATTCCCCAGATGCAACACTCCAATGGAGGGGAGACTGCCTTTTGGGGGGAAATGGGTAGCTTCTCTTGTCCTCGGAGCTTTGTATATACATGGTGCTTTGAGTTTGAGAGCTCCCAAGCAAATGATTGTACCAATGGTGTCAGTTGGTTTTCAAGTTAGCACATTTTGACCTGTGAAGATCTAGCAGTAGCGCAAATGATTAACTTTTAAAGAAAATCATCTACATAGGTTAGGGGTGTGTGTGTGTGTGTGTGTGTGTGTGTGTGAAAAATGCAACAGTCTGGTTAAATGCAAAGTGTTCTGTTTCTGCTGGAACTGTGCCTTGGCATGGGTACAGTCAATTTAAGCATGCTCTTTTTCTCGTGCACCCGCTATCTATGCTTTTCTGTTTTAAGGCTTTTTTTGTGTGTTTACACTTTCTATTTATATATGCATTTCTATTTTGGTACTTGGAGGCTTTTTTTTAAAGGAACAGAACAAGGTCAGAGCAAAACTGATTTTGGCCGATCAAACACCACCTGTAGTTTACTTCCGCTGAGTTCTCCAAATTCCCACGCAACTCTCAGTATTTCAAATCCCTCCTTTGCACTAAAGCCTTGTAGTAGGGTAAGCACCCACCCGATCGTCAAATCTGCTTTACCACTGCAATGATACACCATTAAAGAAACTGTACAGGGGCCTCAAAAGGAAATGCCAGGGCCTCTTCTGCTTGGATAGTTTGGTGTAAAGTGGTGGAACGTCAGCTTTGCACCAACCCTGCTCTGTTGCCTCTCTATCGTATTTTGTTTCCTAAGTGAGAGTTGGATCTAATGGGTGGTATTCAACTAAGTTTTACTTAGGTAAAGGTAAAGGGACCCCTGACCATTAGGTCCAGTCGTGTCCGACTCTGGGGTTGCGGTGCTCATCTCGCTTTACTGGGTGAGGGAGCCGGCGTACAGCTTCCAGGTCATGTGGCCAGCAAGACAAAGCCGCTTCTGACAAACCAGAGCAGTGCACGGAAACGCCGTTTACCTTCCCGCCGGAGCGGTACCTATTTATCTACTTGCACTTTGACGAGCTTTCGAACTGCTAGGTCGGCAGGAGCAGGGACCGAGCAACGGGAGCTTACCCTGTTGCGGGGATTAAAGCGGCCGACCTTCTGATCAGCAAGCCCTAGGCTCTGTGGTTTAACCCACAGTGCCACCGGCATCCCCAGGTTTTACTTAGAGCAGACTTAATAAATTAACGGGCCTATCCGAATCCTGTTTATTAATTTCGGGGAGAGGAGATTCAATTAATGAGTCCCACCGGGGGAGCCTGCCACAAAGGCTTCTGCTAACGCAATGGAGCTTTCCCTTGCTCTCTGCCCCCTGCACACACACACACACACACCATGGGCTCATAGGGGTTTGCAGAACCCCAGAAGAACATGCAGGGGGAGGAAAGGGCTGATTGTTTCATCAGACCAGTAGGAATGCTTGTGCTTATGGAGTGATCTGCTTAGCACTGTGTTGAATTCCGATCAGTAGACCTGCTCCAAGTGAAACTTAGTTGTCTGCCACACAAATATTCCAGAATATGGCACGTAAAGCAGTCCCATCATCACAGTGTTGGAATTACCGGTACATTAGCATTTCATATTTCTGTGCCACACTGCCTCTGCTTTTTGAAGGCAACAGCAAGAAGTCTACTCATAGCACTGATGCCCAGGAAAGGCATGTGTAAGTTCTTGAATGGAAAGGAGTTTGTTGCTAAATTTGGAGTAAGGAAAGGTTTCCTCTCCCCCAAGTCAAAGAGCCAGTGTGGTGTAGTGGTTAAGAGCGGTAGACTCGTTATCTGGGGAACCGGGTTCGCGTCTCCGCTCCTCCACATGCAGCTGCTGGGTGACCTTGGGCTAGTCACACTTCTCTGAAGTCTCTCAGCCCCACTCACCTCACAGAGTGTTTGTTGTGGGGGAGGAAGGGAAAGGAGAATGTTAGCCGCTTTGAGACTCCTTCGGGTAGTGAAAAGCGGGATATCAAATCCAAACTCTTCTTCTTCTTCTTCTTAACTGGTTTGGTATGTTCCATTCTTGCCCTTCCATTGACAGCTGGTGTCATGGTTTGCTCCTGCATAGGAAATAGGTTAATAACTGCTCTAAAAGCCAAGCTTTCACACTCTTGCAAAATAATAATAATAATAATAATAATAATAATAATAATAATAATTTATTTATACCCCGCCCATCTGGCTGGGCTTCCCCAGCCACTCTGGGCAGCTTCCAACAAAATATTAAAATACAATAATCCATTGAACATTAAAAGCTTCCCTAAACAGGGCTGCCTTCAGATGTCTTCTAAAAGTCTGGTAGTTGTTCTCTTTGACATCTGGTGGGAGGGCATTCCACAGGGCGGGTGCCACTACCGAGAAGGCCCTCTGCCTGGTTCCCTGTAACTTGGCTTCTTGCAGTGAGGGAACTGCCAGAAGGCCCTTGGCGCTGGATGGGGGTGGAGACACTCCTTCAGATATACTGGACCGAGGCCGTTTAGGTTTTTAAAGGTCAGCACCAACACTCTGAATTGTGCTCGGAAACGTACTGGGAGCCAATGTAGGTCTTTCAAGACCGGTGTTATGTGCTCTCGGCATCTGCCCATACATGCAAATAGTCAACCGTCTCCATTTACACTTCCCACAATGGAACAAGATCATGTGTCTAGGGGGGAACATCCTCTCAATACAAACCCAGAATTCCTTTAAAGCTTTATTATGGAAATTCTTCAATTTTACCCTTTACTAAAACAGCAGGACCATGCCCAATTATTACACTTGTTTGCAGTAGGAAACAGAACGACAACACGATCTAGAATAATATATCTTTGGGCTTGTCTACACTTCTGTTTGTCCCATGACTAGAAAGTGCAGGTCCGAGCGGTTTTCCCCTTGCTCTGTTCTTTCCCAGGGAAAACCCACCATTTTGTGTCAAATCAGAGCAAATGTCAATGCAGAGAAAACCCGAACTGCCATTTGCTCCAACTGAGTGCTAAAGAGCGGTTTTCTCCAGGGAAAAGCAGCAGGGCAAGAGGAAATGTGGATGAGACCTTTGTCATGTACTCACTTTTATGCCTTGCTCAACTCATTGTTGCTTACCCTTTCCACCCCAACTTTTTCTTACATGACATTTAACACAGAATATTACCGGTAGATCTAATCATTTTGAAGCATATTGGAGCATAACTCTGTATAACTGATGACAAAAGTCAGTTACAAAAGTTCATATAGTGTCCAATTCATGAGAAAATTGATTGGGGGAGGAAAGTATGGTCTATGGAAAAACCCCACCTTCCATTCTTTTGCACTTTTTTCATGTCAGCTAGCAGCCATTGTTTCCCTGGTCTACTGCGCATAAATCTAAGCTCACATAATCTGGAGCAATTCATCTGGGGCCAGGATTAGTCCGTGGGCCAACTTTAGGCTGTATCTTCTAAGAACTGAGCTCAGTGATACTATTAGCTGGATTGCTCAGGGTTAAAATTTCCTGCGGTGTTAAAACATGAATTTTTTTGTCTAATTAATAGCAAAAGCAAAGATCAAATGAATTCATTCTGATCATATCTAGTACTTTCTAATCCACATCTTCCTATCCCTACTTAGCCTTGCATATTAATACTGCCTGATAAAACTTTTGTATGAGTACTGTTTCCCTCCTCACTCCTAACTAGCCTTTATACCCTTATTAATGTGCATTTCAGCTTTCTTGGCTGACACATTTTACTGCTTTACTTTTACTAATTTCTTATCTGTACCAGTAATGGCATGCTTCAATCGCTTCACAATCAAGTATGCAGAATGTGTCCTTAAGAAGCCTCATAGCTGAAAACAGTTACTTCCCGAGATCTTGTCATTTTTGCTAGAGTCACTCACGGCATTAAGGAAAAGGCTCTTCTTTCTGTAAAACCCCTCTTTTAGCAAATCTGGAAAGAGATGGTTCCCTCCACTAGTATTTAGAAACCCTGGCAAAACCTTGACATTAGTGAAGCCAATTAATTATTAACTGGAATGAATGGCCTGCTTTAATGGAGTGTGGGCTGAGACTCTGCTTCACAACACTCTGCTGTCAGCCAAGCACAGAGAGGAAGCCACAGGCTTTTAAAGAGGCTTCGGATGAAGTGAGGATGGTGCATGGTTCACTGTACAAATCTTCCGAGATCAGGTAAGATACTCTGATGGGGTGGGCTGGAATGTGATTTCTGTAGGATCATAAATAAGTCAAATGAAAAACATGGCAGTAGATTTAAACTGGAAATAATAATCATGAAAAATAATATTTCCTCCTCTTTTGACTCACCAGAATGCTTTTTCACTGTGCCCATGTTAGCCTTATATTAGTTATTACAGTCATTAATCACTAAAGTAGTGCATGAACTGATGCATTAAAGCAAAACAATAAAATCAACAGAATTCTCTTCGTTTGTCAAACTAAAGCAAGAAAGCATTGTACAAAGCAGCATAATGATGTAATCATTTTGCTAAAACTGATTACTATACAAAGGGTGGTATCCAGCAATGGTTTCGTGCTAGCAGATGGCACTTCCATTCGGAGAAGGCAGAGCACGTGATTTTTGCAGATTTGCCCCTATCTATTGTAGCCTTTTGCATCATAGCCCATACTGTCCTGGTGAGTGGGGTGTCCCTCAACCCTGAGTACCTTTCCAGGGCACACAGAGGGTTGTACCCAATGGGGGAGGCTGTGGGCAACAACCAATGTGCCACCATGGAGGATCCACCTTCTTCTACTAAAGAATAGTAATTTATCTCTGACCTATTTCCCAAAAGGAACTGTCCAAGTCACATGGAGGAGACCTTGGGGGACTCAGTCTCTTGAAGAAAAAGCCAAAGTTTTCTTGCTGCCAAGAAAAAAATTATCAGAGGGGGAATTTCAAATATGCCTCAAGTCCAAATGCGAGGGTTGACTTCTTAAAACCTTGAGTTCTTGTTCCGAGTCCCCTTGCCTTTTGAAGAGAGGCGGGCAGCACTGGCTACAGAGGAACTCACCTCGGAGAACAAATTGCCAAGTGACAGTGCATTCACTGCAAGGTTAACATGAGATTCCTTTCCCCAACTTGTTAAAGGGTGTACTGATACTGACCCTTCTTTAGTGGTTTTTAACTGTGGGAATATTTTGTGATACTGTATTTTGTATTATTATTTTTTTAGTATATTTTTATGCTCAAAAGGCTGTGGAATCTTGTTTTAAACAAACATTTGCCTGCCAGTTTGATCAAATGGCAAATTCACCATTTAGGCAAGACATAATCCACTTTCCTCCCCAAAACTCTTTTCTGTTTTATTATTAACAGAAACCATTAGCTAGAATTTAAATGAACAAGCTGAATTAATTAAACACATGTGTTATTGCGATATCCAGATAAAAGCAGCTAACTGGCAGTGGGGAGATATTGGCGTTCGGTTTTAATATTAGAGCTCAGCATGCAGCTGCAGGGAGGTTTAAATATAAGAATTCAAAAAGCATAACACATGCGTAAATGAAACTCTATCTCTGTGCGATGCTCGTTTCTTTTTATAACCTTTTTGAGATGCTGGACTTAGTTCAAGATAAACAGTGGGTACCTCTGTTGCTTTTTTTAAAAAAAACAAACGGTCACTTAAACTACAAATGGGGTCTCAGGTCAAAGATAAGGAAGCAGCTTCTTTTGACCTGCTCTGTGTGTGCTGACTGGGGACTCCGAATACCCACAGACTCTTGCACTTTTGAAATATGTCTAGGGCTGCAGGCTCTGCTGGGATTCAGTCTGGATATTGCTTCATCCCAAACTGAAGAGATGTTTTAGTTGATGACCTTCACTTTGATTGAGACAAAAAATTCTGGTTAACCATGCCAAGGGGATAAATGCTAATTGCGTGTTGAGGTCCCCAGACCACCCCTCAAATAATTCACACTTCAGACATGAATTTAAATTTAAGGTTTCTGGCATTAATTTGGCCACAACTTTATTCAAATACAAATTACGTGAGTGGTTGCTTAGGCATTGGTTCAGACTATCTGTCCCTCTAGGGAAAGAACTGACATTTGTCAGTAAGGGGGAAACCCTTTGGGGAGAGAATTGGAGCCGGGGGTCTGGCCCTCGCCTCTCCCCAAATGTTCCCAGGGGCTCTTGCGTGGCCCTGGCCCCCGACCGGGGGATACGGACAAAAGCATAGCGAGCCCCTGGATTCCTTTAACGGAATTCCCCGTGCAGCAGCAGCATTGGAGGGGCAGCCACCGTCAATTCTGACCCCTCCACCAACCAAAATTAACCAATGCCTAACCGCCAACCGTACAAAGTTGTGACTAATTGCTACGCAGTAAGCGAAAACCAGATGGCACCAGCCAATCAGCCAAATGGAAAAATTCCTACCAGGCTCCTGCCCCAAGAGCAGCCGACCCCATGACAGGCATAGCAAGGTCATACACAGAGGCCTAGTAAAAAGGGAGGGAGGGCGGGAGATCTGATGCACGCAGCGAAGAGGAGGAATGAGCAGCGTGCTAGACAATATATAGACCCTGGCCTGTCAATCAACAAATTGCTACATACAAATCTCCCCAGCTACACCCTGGACCCAGTTACAAGAGACCATCTATCCTAACCCGCCCAGCAACAGAGGGGTGTCTTACTGGCCCCCACCGCAACACGTGCTCTCCAGGAAAGAGAACACGCTAAAGCAAAAAAGAGAGAAAAACCCTTGCAGGTGTTTTCTAATTTGTAGGTAGACACACACACACACACACACACACACACACAGCTTGTGCCTAGTTTAAACAAAACTTACGGTAATGGCTGCAATTTAGTGGAGACTATGCTGAAATATGGGACCCAGGTGGCGCTGTGGGTTAAACCACAGAGTCTAGGGCTTGCCGATCAGAAGGTCGGCCGCTCGAATCCCCGCAACAGGGTGAGCTCCCGTTGCTCAGTCCCAGCTCCTGCCCACCTAGCAGTTTGAAAGCACATCAAAGTGCAAGTAGATAAATAGGGACCGCTCCAGCAGGAAGGTAAACAGCATTTCCGTGCGCTGCTCTGGTTCGCCAGAAGCGGCTTTGTCATGCTGGCCACATGACCTGGAAGTTGTATGCCGGCTCCCTCGGCCAGTAACGCGAGATGAGCACCGCAACCCCAGAGTCGGACACGACTGGACCTAATGGTCAGGGGCCCCTTTACCCTTTACCTTTACTATGCTGAAATACATGTTTTATGGATTCTGGAGAAAACGAGGGATTGAAAACTGCCCACTTAAATGTTTGCTTTCGCTGACAACTTGCATTGTCGGTATTTAAACAAGAACTTGGAAATAATAAACACTCACGGAGCTCCAGGCAACTGTGAGCTTCCCCATTCACTTCAATGGATGGGACAGCCTCATGTGCATGTGGGATGCCTGCCCCTTGGCATCAGAATGAATGGGGAAATGCTTCCCAATAGGAAAGCTCCGTATGCTTACTGGAGCCTCTGGTTTTACGAGATCACTGGATTTGTCAGCACCAGTTTAATACAATTTATGGCAACAATATAACAGTCAGTGTTAACGATCATGTAAGGCACAATGTGATACCTTTTATGACACTTGTGGGCTTGTCTGCATTACATATTTACTGAGGGTGACTTAATTAGCAGCTGACTAAAACACCTAGGGGGACCCAGGTGGCACTGTGGGTTAAACCACAGAGCCTAGGGCTTGCAGATCAGAAGGTCAGCGGTTCGAATCCCTGCCACGGGGTGAGCTCCTGTTGCTCGGTCCCAGCTCCTGCCCACCTAGCAGTTCAAAAGCACATCAAAGTGCAAGTAGATAAATAGGGACCGCTCCGGCGGGAAGGTAAACGGCGTTTCCGTGCGCTGCTCTGGTTCGCCAGAAGCGGCTTTGTCATGCTGGCCACATGACCCGGAAGCTGTCTGCGGACAAACGCTGGCTCCCTCGGCCTATAGAGCGAGATGAGCGCCGCAACCCCAGAGTCGGACACGACTGGACCTGATGGTCAGGGTTCCCTTTACCTTTACCTTTTTAAAACACCTAGGCTGAAGGCATATGGGAACAGATAAGGGTATTACCTGAAGCAATGATTGTACAGTTTGAATCTAAAGGACAAATAATTTGGGGGTGAGGAAGGAAGAGATAAAGCACCACACTATTAAAACTGAGGAACACCCTCTTTTTGGGAGGCATGGATTGGCAGGCTGCCATAGAAATTTGATATGTTTTACTTGTTCTATGTATCTTTACTCAGTTTCTCTGTATGGCACATTACCCCATCTAAAGTTTGATAAACATTTTTTAAAAAAATCTTTTTACAGATTTCTTCATTTAAGTCAAGAGATGAGTCTGCTGGAAAAGAGTTTTCCCCATTTGTCCACGAGAAACCACTTAGTAAGTTTACAGATCTGCAACTCTTTAAAATACAGTATGAAAAACACAAAAGAAGTTTGATATGTGCCAGGGTCACGGATGTCAGTAAAGCTTTTCAGACTTTCCCTACTCTCTGTAACAGCTGGATTTTCTTGGTCCAGGTTCTTCGCAAACTAATTAGAAACATACTCTATTTCCTACTTTTGTAAAATATAAAACTTAGAAAACAAAAAGCAGGATTACTTTTCAAAACAGAGGCTTGACACATGATATGCTGAATTTATAGAAACAGAATGACTTCATTAATCAGGTTTTCCTGCCTTGACAGCATATGGACTTGCTACACAACAAAAGCTTTTTTGTTTTTTGGTATTCTGATATAGGGTAGCCATGTGTCCTACTTTATAGAGGAATCATAGAGTTGGAAGGGACCCTGAGGATCATCTAGTCCAACCCCCCGCAATGCAGGAATATGCAGCTGTCTTATATGGGGATCAAACCTGCAACCTTGGCATTATCAGCACCACACGCTAACCAAATGAGCTATCCAGGCATGCAGGATTCCTCTGTTTGAAGGGCTGTCTAGTCCAAGCCTGCTTCAAAGAGAAAGAGCCATATGGAGGGAGAGTAGGTGCCTGGAAGTTGCTCGCTAACTATTTTTAACACCTGGACAGAAAACTCAGCAGGCACATAGGTCACCCAGTCACAGTCTTCCCCCTTATAACGAGATGTACTGCATTTCCATTTTAATTAAAGCAGATCTAGGTTTGCATCCTGTGAATTTTATGCAAATCGGAGACCTTTTTTTTGGTCAACATGTGGACATCTTATTTTGGGTAAGAGGTTTACAGAGGAAACCTACAGGGATGGGGAACCTGTGGGCCTCCATTTGTTGCTAGAATGCAACTCCATTCATCCCGGACCATTAGCCATGCTAGCTGGGGCTAATGGGAACTGACAGCTGGAGGACCCACTGGTTCCCCATTTCTAGCCTGAGTTGCTGAGTTGCACAAAAGTTGTAAATCAAGAACAAGATAGTGATTGTTTGTGCAGGGCAATTTTAGTTTTCTAGAGTTTTGTTTTGTTTTAAGATCATTTATGAATCAACTGGAGTTTACATCTCTATTTCTTATCTCTCTAAAAACATATCCACACTGAGTAATGTATTCCCTTTAAAAAAACATCTCTCTCTCTCTTTTTCCATAGGAATCACTTAGACAGTGGCAGCGATGTTACTGCAGTGAGCTAAACTGCCCAATCTGCCTCCAGGCTACTACTTGCCCCGTAGAAACCAACTGTGGGCATTTATTTTGTGGTAAGTAAATAGGATCATTGTTTTCCCCATACATATATTCATTTCATAAACATATAGCTGCCTTCACATTGCACACAGCTATAAAAGGAGAAGGACATATAAAAGACAATGGCTTGGCTCCAGATTCAGGTTGCAATCTTATCCACTCTTACCACTGAGTAAGAGTCCCTTTGAACTCAGCAAGACTTGTTTCTGAGTAAGGAGCCATAGGATTGCACTGCAGCATGTTACTTGAACTTAGTTCCAACTGAAATAATAACTTAAGTACAATTGATTTCAACGGGAGCCAAGTTCAACTAATTTAGTCTAGATCCATTTCAATCTTGTTTATTTGCCTTATTCTACATATCTTTGTGCAGACAGGCTTTAATTAAAGGGGAAAAAATGTAGAAGAGACAGTAGGAAATCCCCCACTTAATAAATACTGCTTTCTTTGCAGGTAAGGCCCAGTGCTCTCGCAGGTCCCCATACAAAATTGATATTTCCCTTGCAGACAAAAAAAAAAAAAAAAAAAAAACCCCAAACTGCACCTGGAGACACTGTTCCACCTACAGATGTCTCTTCCACTTACGCTCAAAGCTTGCCCAATGGCTTACACATCCAGGTATGAAACTACACAAGCTACATTTCCCCCTACTACATCTGGTCCTCTTTATCCTAGTCAAGGAAAGAGAGGCTCCTAAGAGAGAGACAGAGAACTGACAGGCCCTGCCTTCATTTCCCTAAAGATAAGGAATTACTTTCACTGGTGAATGATCCAGTTCTGAAAAATGCTTTTGCTAACCTTGATGTCCGATGTGATTACACACATAACAATTTTTGTCCTTTATTGTATTCAAATAAGATGCAGCAACAACTTCCCTTCATCCATTGCTATAGTACCTACTAATGACGCATTAAGAAGTTCTGTGATAGCCAGGAAGTCTTGTCGACAATAAACAGGAACCGGATACTTCTGAGCCCCTGAGTATCAGCTCTGTACTTAGTAGCTCCAATGGAGTTGACGGCATGGGCAAAACGCCAAAAGAAACAGCAGCTATAGCAAAAGAGAACAAAAGCAACTTGCAGTCAAGACCATTATCCTAACATAATAGCAGGTTTTTGAACTGAGGGCCCAGTAACTCAAAAAGGACCTATTAGCTGGAAAACTGACAGGTAACAACTAACAAAACAAAACGGGAATAGGCAACACATTTAGTGCTATGTATCTCACGACTCCTTATACCTTAAAATATAAAATATCCTGGATTTCACCCACACCTTCATTTTTCCTCTTCAGAATCCCAAGTCCAAGCTCAGGTTGCAAAAGGCAACACCCACTTTAAAATTAACTCCCCTTTCCCCACCCCAAATATGTTTGATAATTCACACTGATTTTTGAGGGATTTGCAATTTAACATGATGTTTTGAGGACTTGTGTATAAATTTCTCGCCATCCCAAAGATGGCAACTGCAATCTCCCCATCACGGGTGCATCACAGAAAAACAACCACCAGTGGTATTCTGGTACCATTAACAGTATCGACGGTAAAATATCTGTGGACTTATTATTCCCAAACTCCACCGGGAGTTTGTTTCTGGGGAAGTAAATACTATAGGCAGCTCATAAGGTTGCCTGTTACAGTCTGACCAGTAGAAAACAGTATCAGAGCAGACCTTACAGCAAAGATGGGGCTGAGGAACCTGTGGTTCTCCAGATGTTGTGGGACTCCATGTCCCCATTGGGAGCTCCAGTCAGCTTAACCAAAGACCAGGGAGATGTGAGAACTGTAGTCCAACAGCATCTGGTGGAGCACAAGAGGTCTGTCTCCCCTGCTCCCATTTCTGGTATAAAACCAGGTGCAAGGTTTCAAGTGCCAGAGCAAGATGAAGCCTCATACCAACTCCAAAAAGCTTGAGTGAGTGAGCTGGAACTGCTGCAACACAGGGGTGTTGATGGCTGCCACTGCCTCATTTCCTGTGCTAGGGCAACAGCAGCTAGCAATATTACTGTTTTAAAGCACCACTGCACCATGCTACTAGCATTTTAGACCACAGCTATTTCTGGCGCCTTGCACCATGTCCTAAGGGCTCTCAGACAAGTCCCATCCCTCCAGGACCACAGCAGTGCAGTATCAGTAAAGTACTGTAAGGTAACAGTGGAGACTCTAGGCCTTTTGGAATGTGAAGTGGAAGAGGCAGCAAGAGTTCTTATCACTACAAAATGGAAGAGTGATGAAATCCCCTCTATTCATGAATGGATCCAAAAGCTAACAGATTATGCGGAGTTAGACAGTTTATCAGAAAAAATAAAGAACAAACCAAAACAGGAATTTATCTCAAAATGGGAAGTCTTCAAAGTTTATTTGAAAAACAATTACAGCAGTTTAAACTCTGTCACAGCATTCGAATAATTTTAGTTGTAGCGTTAAGAAAGATATGAAACTTAAGATAAACCAATAATTAGTTAATTTAAGATAAAAGTGTGTATTGGCAACAAATAATATATAATTGAAATAAGGAATGGATGGGAGGTCGGGTCTATAGTCTAAGGACCACTTTTTGCTTTATTGATTTGTAATTAATGCTGCCTTTATCACTGTTTTTATTTGTATTTTTGTTTTGTTTTTTCCTTTTTTTGGTCTATCAATTTTTTTAAAAAAGGATTGTGAAGTGGAAGAGAACTGCCCATCTCTGTTGCACTTTACCACTGTGGCATAAGCCTCTCCCTGTTGTTTTTGCAGCTAAAGTGGGGGAGCCGTAAGTCTGAGACATAGCTGGAACTGCCATGGGCGAGACAGGTCAAGGTTAGGAGGCCCTGTTTACTCCTACAATGTGTGAGGCTACTCTTGAAGCCATAATCTCCAGCCTCATGCTTTCCTCACAGCTGGATTGAAGCTGCAGTCATTGGAGTTTTAAGGAAAACACTTATTCCTGCAGATAAAAGGTGCTTGCTCCAGTGCTTTTCACTGTGGTTACTGAAGCCCTTCTTAAAAAAAAGAAAACAAGAATGAAAAAAGATTAAGGACTTAAATGGAAAGATTAACAATAGCATCACATTAAAATCAGACTTCTTCCAGGGAGGGATAATGAAATGCTTGTTCTGTACAAATACAGTCAACTGTATTATAGATTTCAGAGGTTCAACGCACTGGTCTGCTTTTCCTCTATATCATGTGATTCTCACAAAGGTGTCTTAATTTAGCTGGGAGGAAAACACAGCTTTTTACTAGATATAAAATATAGCAGGTCTAGGAAAAGTCAGATCTCCACAACAAATGACAGACTTGGGACCTTTAGCAACAAATGAGCATTTAATTACATGAGACGACAACAATTTGGAAAAGTTCTTTGTCACAAGTGTCCTTCATTCTTAAGCCATGGCACCATCTATAACTCTAGCCATAGAACAAAAAATTAATGATTTTCAGATCAGGCAGCTATTAATGATGATTGAATCTGAGACACCAGCCAATCTCCAATATACAGCTCTACAAAAGGTTGTTTTTTAAAGTTACTCTCACTGCCCCACATTTATACAGTGTTTGCCCCCAAATGACACTATGCCTATCTGAATCATATTGCAACCCATCTGCATGCAGTACCGTATATCTGCCTCACAAAGCCAGAAAAGGGTTCTGATATAATCTGATTAAACTCTCTGCTATAAAACAAGATCCTTCATGCATTTAATCTCAGCTACACAGAAACCACTTCCTCTCCCCTTACATTCTTCATTCTGATGTTAGTATGCCACAAGTAAAAAGCAGAAATGAGTTAAGTGTCCAATAGTGGAAACTCCCACCCCAAAGACTAATTAGCTATAGCAAGTCCAGATCGTTCTAGCAAGTGATTCAATGCACACGGTACCAAGAAGAGATAGAATCAATAAATAATCTCAAGGGTTTTCATTGACTCCTTTTTCAGAGTGGCCACAGTGACACATGCATTGGTCAAGTCTAGGTTAGATAACTGCAACATGCTTTGTGTGGGTCTGCCCTTGAAGAGGGCTTGAAAACTGCAGCAGGCAGAATACTTTCATCTGCACTTTGCAGATCATAATACGCCAGTCTTACATCAATTGTTCTAGCTTCAGGTTCATTCGTGTGCTCATTTCAAGGTGTTCAAGGCCCTAAGTTATTTAGAACCAGGTTATCTGAAGAACTGCCTTCTCTCATATTAACTTGCCTGTAGGTTAAAATCGAATTGGCAGGATGTGCAATCCAGCCAGGATCAGTGTAATATGTTCAAACCATCTTGCCCCGGTGAGCAACCTGGCTGCCAAATTCTGCACCAGCTGAAGGTTCTGAACCGTCTTCAGAGGCAGCCCCATGTATAATGCATTGCAGTAATCTAGCCTAGAGGTTACCAGAGCCTAGACAACAGAGGTTAGGCTATCCCTTGTCCAGATAGGGGCCACCGGCTAAAGCTGATAGAAGGCACTCCACACCACTTTTAATATTTGCTAAAATGGTGCTTATAATAATTTGAATTATTTAATGGTTGTATTGCTTTAGCGTATTGTAAAATGTGTTGGGGGTCTTTATTCAGGGATGAAAAGCAGTATAGGAATGCTCTCACAAATAAATATATAACCATTCGCCCGCCCCCCCTGCCCAACCCAGTGCTGAACACTTTAAGTAAATTATTAAAATGAAATATATAGACATAGACATGTTTTGGATAAGCTATGTTTTCCTATGTCTCAAAACATTTTATTAGGAACCTATGTTTTTAATTCAATTTGGCACTAAGAAGAGCAAAGGTGGGCAAGTGTCATATCTAAATCTCATATTGTTATTTGATGGCTTTAAATGATGATCAGCTATGACTTATAGGGGGGAATGTATTATCCTTAGTCTGCATTATCGTCAGGAATTCCTATATTTCTTCCAAGATGTTTCAAATTTCACCTATATCTCAAACCATATGTCCAGGAAATGGGGTAGAAAGTTGATCCTGGGCCAATATTATTTTTCTCTAATTGCTAATAGCCAACAGAGTGTTTCTTTGGGGGGGGGGGGGCTCACAAAACTCTGTAGCTTGTTGGATTAAAAGTAGATTTGAGGTCAGTTCTGAAAATGTGGCTATATATACAGAAATAGCATGGAAAAAGAGGGGGAAGGGAGAGAGACCCGCCCCTTCCTCCCTGCTTTGTCACTGCAAATGAGTTAACAGAGGAAAATGATTTACAAAACATGATTTTTAAGTGCTTTGAAAAGCTGGCATGATTCTGTTTTGATATCTGTATATGTGCCTATGAATCTCTAGCATTATTCATTAAAGCTTCAGTCTATTGAACAGGGCTGCTGGTAGGTGCTTATAAGACTCTGGGCACTGCTGCCAGGAAGCAAGAGGTGTGTGTGGGGGGGGGGGTGCCTGGGGTCTTGCTGGCACTGTTCTCCACATTGTTCCCAGCCACCCTGTAATCAAAAAAATGGCTAGGAAGGGAGAAAGGGGTAGGAAGGAGATCGGGGTGGGGTGGGGGTGGGGCTGGGATCACCGCTACTCATGTCTCTGATATTGGGAGTATCCCATGGTATACGCAGCTGCATTTATTTTTATCTGACTTTTTCCTGCCCATATCAGAACAGGTGTGAGAAAACCACACATATTGTCAAATCAAAGCATCATAGAGTGGGAATGGACCACGAGGGTCATCTAGTGCAATCTCTGCAAAGCAGGAATATTTTTTGCTGAATGTGGGGATCGACCCCACATCCCTGGGATTAAGAGTCTTATGCTCTACCACCTGAGCTATCTCAATAATTTCAGGGACGGAGTTGGTGAAGGTTTTGAAAAAAACAACAACACAACAACATCCTGTAGGATCAAGGTTTTAAATGTTGCTACTTTTCTGCAATCAACTACAAATGAAATTTTCATGCACATTTTACTGAAAGTAGGTCACACCTGGGTGGCAAATAATTCTGACAGCATCTGTTTCTGTCGCTGTCCCCAGCAGTGTCCCTAAACACTGGGCAGCCTAGATTTTTTTCCTTTCCAATAGTTTTCAGGTAGAAATTTAATCTCAGTGTGGGACCTGGATCATGGTGACGAAGGGATTAACGGGTGATGAAGGAATCTTCATGCTATGCAGGTTTTCAGTTCTTACAATACTACTTTTTCTTTCTTTTCTTTTTTTAGGTTCCTGTCTTATTGAATACTGGAAACATGGACCTTGGCTAGAAGCAATCTGCTGCCCACTCTGCAGACAGAAAGTAAGAGTTTTCTCTTGTGATCATCTGCTCTTCGACAGTTACAAGAGGAGGTGGAAATATGTACCAGGAATAATCCTTATAAATT
Source organism: Lacerta agilis (assembly GCF_009819535.1). Lineage (NCBI taxonomy): Eukaryota > Metazoa > Chordata > Lepidosauria > Squamata > Lacertidae > Lacerta > Lacerta agilis. The sequence goes on from NC_046317.1 coordinate 36,611,761, forward strand.
TGCAGGCTACTACAAAACATCTGCATCTTTCATTTGATGCCTGTCAAATCAGAGAACACCTATCAAATATTAAACAATGCGCTTAAAGCAGGATTTTTATTACGGCTGGCTGGATTCGTTCAGCTCACCCAAGATGAACTCCTTATACTCCTCTGATCTTGGCCGCTAGCTGCCTGCCTTGGCACAACGCGCAAAGGTAGCAGAATAAGGAAGGGAGCCTGCCGGGGAGGAAATTTACCCGTTGGAGGACAAAGCCTATGAGTCAGGGGTCAAAGACATAACAACAAAAGGCTTATTAAAAGCATAAAATAGCATTGGTTTGTCTTTTTGTTCTAATCTAAAGAGATGCTTCATGGTTTTTTTATTTTTTACCTGAAGGTCATTCTTTTGTACAACATGCCTTGTGAAAATGAGCCCGACAAGCCAAGCAAACAAATTATGTATGACATCAGAGATTACAACAAACGCTTCTCAGGACAGCCTCGGCCTGTAAGTAGCAGCTTTTAGACATTCCTGGCTTAAAATGCAGCTAAGGTCATTCTTTTTTCTAAATTCAGATCGAAGCTGCTTTGGGGAAATACACGCCAGAACACAGTATTTCACAAGAGACAACAAGGTAGATACAGAATAGCTATGGATTGTGCCAAACACTGAGCATACACTGAGCTTCCCAAACCAGCAATAGGAGTGGACTGAACACAGAATAAATGGGAGTGTGAACACAGCGTGGGTTTCCTGTTTGAGTGTGCACTCCACATAAAATGAACCAACTTCTTAAAAGTGGAACCCAATATTCTCATTAGCCAAATTTGCACAATGCAAAACATGTATTTTTAATGGGGCAATAAGGAAAGAATCACTACTGGATGGGGGTGATTAGGAAAAAAGGAGGAGGAAGGACTGTTGTTGGCAGATTTTTAGTCATCCTTACAATTCTCTTCTTCTTACTTAACAAATCCAAAACAGCAGCATCATAACCTTACCCAGATTTTATGTCCAGTTCACAGATTATCTTTATGACATGCCGCTCCTCGTCAACCTGGCCGTACGGGGAATCTTCACGCTGGGCGGCTTGGTGTGGATCTTCTTCCTCAGAGTTGTCATCTGTTGTTTTGGAACCTTCATGTGCTTGACTTCTTCGTTGGATCTGATGCCAGAACCTCTTTGTGGAATTCTGGGTGTGTTTGATGACCTAGCTGTTGTTTTCCTACTTTTAATCTGCATGATAAACATTTGCTCTCAGATGGAGTCAGAAGGGGCAAACATGAGGAGCTCTACAATGCAAAACATTTTGTTGGAATCGTAAAGGGCTGAAGTGCCGGCTATTCATAATGGGGAAACCAACCAGACAACGGTGGATTTTCCTAATCTCTGGAAGCGACACAGAATGGCCTTAGCTTTGAAGAATGCTAAGGGTTGGTGTGCAGCGCTGAAGTTGATGGAAGAGCAACAGTTGGGTGGAGGCTGTAATGTTAATCATAGATTAACACCCAACAATGTCCACAAGCCTCCAGAAGTGCACTGCTGCCATTCTAAAATGACAATTTTGCATTTGTGGTACTTAAGACTGACTCTTGGAAGGCACAACAGCCAAGATCTTATCCAACTGTTCCACAGCTCAACAGCTCAGATATGGCTAGAAAACATTAATTACATATAAACATGAAAATACTGTACCGCAACTCTGATTAATGTGGCACTCTCAAAACGACAAATGATTCTTTGCACATCATTAAAGGACTATAGAGAGAAAAAGAGGAACAGGCAGACTAGTGTGTGTTTGGCGCAGACAGGGGGGAAACGTCTGCTAGAAGGTCCAGTACAGACCTCCAGATTCAGCAGCTTACTGATCTAAGATAATCATTTGCCATGTGCAGTATTACAGATACATGTATAGGGATAATGGTTTGGATATGCTTGCCAATACAGTGGTACCTCTGGTTACATACTTAATTTGTTCTGGAGGTCTGTTCTTAACCTGAAACTGTTCTTAACCTGAAGCACCACTTTAGCTAATGGGACCTCCTGCTGCCGCTGTTCTTATCCTGAAGCAAAGTTCTTAACCTGAAGCGTTATTTCTGGGTTAGCAGAGTATGTAACCTGAAGCGTATGTAACCTGAAGCATATGTAACCCGAGGTACCACTGTAGTTGCAACAGTCCTCATATTGCCACCCATCAATAAATTCTCCCAAAAATTGGCACAAGGGTATTAGAATGGATCAGAAAAGGCACCTTGGAGCACCGTTATCCGAGTCTTTTGGAAATAAGCAAGCTCTTTGAAAGTCACTTCCTTATGCTTGAGGCTCCCAGTTGTGCTTTGGTTTCAAGGCGGCTTTGTGTACTGTATGCAGGTTTCATATACATCCTTATAGTAACTTAGGACAAAACCAAATGAAAATCTATGCCACCTGATATAAGCACTGACGTCTTGAGCAGCATGGGGCTATATAAATACAACAGAAATAAAAATGACCAGGAAGTTCACCTCCTCTCGGAGATCTCTATGGAAACCTTAGAATCCCCTTCAAGGTTCCTGCCTCCAAGTGAAGACAGGCAGGTGACTACCAAGGAGAGGGACTTTTTTTGGTACTGACACTTCAGCTATGGAATTGCCTTCCCTCCTCCAGTGCAGTTAGTACAGTTAAACCTGAGTGAATAAAGAAGTTGTATATCCAGGCTTTAAAACTAGGTTTTAAATCCCAACTGTATGCAAGGACGGTTTTTTTTTTTTTTGGCTGTCTTTTATTGTCTATGTTTGCTTTTTAAATTATGATTATATATTGTGTGTTTGAATATATTGTTGCATGCCACCCGGGGAATATTTATTGGTGGGCGGCTATAATAAATCTAATATATAAATAACCAATGAAAAAACTATGAATCCAATTTATATGTAGCCTGTTACGTGTTTGTATGGTGGAAAGGAATTCGGGTTTTTACGTGTTAGCTGTGCATAAGAATGCATGTATATAAATATTTATTGTACACGGTGTTCTGAAGCTTGTCGTACATTTCTGGTCATCTACTGCTTCCTGCTTCTTGTTGCCTGAGAGACTTCATATGCTGGGGGAGGCAGCAGGTGAAGGACTGTTATCTAACTGTGCCTCATTCTACCCCAAGGTGGTGCTATAGAGCATGAATGTTGAAATGCTGCCTGGGACAACAATGTTTAAAGGCGATCTAGTTAATTGAACCAGATATTTGCGCTATTTCCGGCTACCCATAAGATTAACCAGCTACTTTGCAACCTCATTATCTGAAATCCTTATCCTTTCTGTTGCTAGGGAATAGCAACCTGGGGGAGAGCGGGGTGGGGGGGTGCAAGGAAAAGCCCAGAGGTGAAAGTTAGAGGTAGAGTAGGAGAATGAGCCCAGGAAAATGGGGGAGGGAAATTTATTTAGGGACTCAGGGTATATATCCTGACTTTTGGTGCTCCTTATTTGATTTGGTATTTGGCAGTAGCTTAGAGAACCTGCTCAACAGGCAATAAAGTATTCAATGTATTTTTTATAAAATTAGAAATGTAAGTACATTATGGAGCATCATTGATTTAGATAAAGGAATAAAGAAACAGAATTAGGGGGACGGACGGACACCACCACTCTTCCAACGTCATGAGTAATTCTCCTTCATGGTGTCTATACACTCTGCATGATGGTTTTATATTCCCGCTGATGTTCCACGAGTTTCAGAAACACCTGGTACTTCTTGTCATAAAATCTGTGGGGAAAGCAAAAATTGAAGCAGTGGAAACTCTAGGAAAGTACCTGTAATAAAAAAAAAGAAAAATAAGAATCTACGAGGACCCCTTTTGTGCAGGTCACACTCACCGGTGGACTTGTGCAAGGGCACACAATTGTCTTTGTGCTGCTCCCGTATCTTTTGAGAAAATGCCATAAACTTTACTCCCAGTTTGACACTAAAGATGCAGGTTGATTTGTTTTTTTTAAAAAGGAATGCCCTCTCTCACTCTTGTATGCTCCCCATTTGCAGGCTGTAAAAGTGAGGTAGAGGGATTCTGGTAATTTCTGGAGAAGGGAGGGGGGCGGGGAAGCAAAAGAATGTGTGTGAAATTGTCTTTATCAGCAGTGGCATTCCTCCTAATCTGTATATATATTGCATGTGTCTGGGCTGACATGTTAATAAAGACCAAGGTTTGAAAGGCATAGTTCGAAATATTCTAAACTAGAAAGCTGCCCTTCTTGCCCTTGTATTTCCCCCATGGAAAGTGACATGGGCTCTTTTTTTGTCCCCCAGCTGGAAAAAAAAGAAATGTATCAGACTGCTAAAGCAAGGGCTGTGCTGAATACATACACAATATTAATATAAGCCCACTCCCCCAGCTTGCAGGAGTCTTCTATTATTATTATTATTATTATTATTATTATTATTATTATTATTATTATTATTATTATTATTATTATTATTATTATTATTAAAAACTGGACCCATCTTGTCCTGACTCCATTTTAATGTTTACGTTTTCTTATACTAAAAACTTATAACCAGATTAAAGTCTTCATTGCAAATGCTAAATAAAAAATGGAAGAATCAATTAGGACATCTGTAGACCTTCCACAAAGCCTGTAGATGGTGCTGTAGCACTTCTTGAATAAGTTCCCCCCCCCCCCGCCGCCAAACTGCTTTATATTATAAAGCAACGTGTGCTGTAGTTCACATCTGATTGGGGCACACAATATGGCGTAGCAAAGCTGCCTTAAGAAAGAATGAAAGCTATTACACAGCTTTGAAACTGATTTTTTTTTAAAATATATTTTTATTAAAGGTTTTCTTGGGTTACAAGAGTACGTGCATGAGTAACCCTGAAATAGCTCTGCACATGAGCATTTTATTAACCCACTCACAACGATCTTTTATCCCAAACGTCCCAGTTGCCATCTTTTGTTTTTCCAATATTATTTAACCTTGGTTCTTTGCAAATATAGATTTCGGTTCTTGCTATAGCATCTCCTTCATCCAGGGACTTTTCTCCTCCTTTGATCTCCCTAACTCAACTTTTAGTCTTCTTTTGGGCCCATGAATACATCTTTCTGCACTTATTTGCTCTGTGAACTGTCAGTTTGCTGCCTCCTCATATCCTATTCCTAATTGCAGGTTTCCCCCCTAGAAAATTCCTCCCCCCCTCTCATTTACCAGGTCCTAGCTGGCAACTGAAGCACCACAACAGGGAAATGCCAGTTCCTGAACAGCCACATAGATTTCTGCAATATAAGTAGAGGTTGCTATACTTTCAGATCTTTTTAACCTACCACATGGTGGCCAACACACATCTGCACACGCTCAGGAGGGTTGCTTGCTTAATCGTTACCCTACTTCCTGCTTTACTCCATGTAGCCTCTTCCCCAAGTGACGCAGTAAATATGTATCATAGTATACAACCATTGGGGCGGCAGCAGGGGGTGTGGGTGACTAAATGTGAAGGGCAGCAGAGGAAAAGCACTGGGTAGTGGAGAGGTTAAGCAGCTCCTGCTCACCCCTTCTGCCTGCAAATTATCACCTCCACACCCTTTACAGCAAAGAAGCACACCTAGGGTCTTCAAGCACTTTTTTGGCTGCCTTATGTTTGGCTCTGGCTTAAATACAGGTATCCCCCCACTTAAGCAGGGGTTACGTTCTGGGCCCTTGTGTGCATAAGCGAAAATCACATAAGTGGGGAGCACCCCTACAAAGCCTCTCTATTCAACTAGAATAGAAGCTTGGGCCAGCTGGTGGCTTGAGGACATGCTGAAAATGAATGCTGCTGCGCTACCACACATGTCAGCTGCTAGGCGGGGAGGCTGAGCAGCCTATACAAAGCCTTGCTGTGCCTCTAGTTTCTTCAGGGCTTTCTCCGCCCTCACTGAAGTTCTCTTTGGGCTCCAGGGAGGGTCTCCTTGCAAGCCATGAGGACTCTATCCCACCATTTCCAGGTTTGAATTAAATTACTTATTTGTTTCCCAGCACCACACAAATACACAGTCGTGTGTGATGCCTAAGTGGGGGGGGGGTGCCTGTATATATCTTGGTTTCACCTCAACAGAACTTTCTGTACTTTGAAGCGTCTAGGTGGAAGAGTTATTTGCACATCTAACTGATGTAGTTCCTTAAGTTTCTATGACCACCATGTTTTGATAAGTCCTGTGTCTTTCCCATTGGAGAGGCGAAAAAAGAAGGAAAATATGTTAAGCTCTGTAATCAGTGTAGCTCTTTTACGGCGATAAGTCGAAGAAGAGAAAAACAAGACTCCATTACCTTTTATCCTTGTGGTTTGGCAGCACTACTCTCCCAACTCTCCCCATTTTCTCCATTGCATCCTGTTGAAAGAGTGACAGTAGCTGCAGTGGCCTGTTTCAGTTTAACATTCTTAGTAAAGCAACACGATGTTTCAGGAATCAAAGGGAACACCACTGACGAGTTTTGTTCTGGGTTAGCACACCAGAGCGCTTGAAATATGGCCTATCCCATTATCAGACAGCAATGGGAATGCAGCAACGCAGACTGCTCAATAAGTCAGGCGCCCTTGCAGGGAGCTCTGGAGAAGAGCGAAATGATCTGATCACTATCACCCAAAAAGTACATACAAGTAGTGGTTTGCTGATGTTTTGGTGAAGACACGGTGGACAAATCCACCACTGTATTCACAATAAGGAGGATGAACTGGAAAATATATCAAACTAGCCAGCCATGGCTGAGGCTCAATGAAAGCAATGGGATTTGACTTGAACTCAGTTCCCACTGACTTGCATCTGCCACATGTAGGATAAATGAGTGGCTTGCTGTGTCTCCCTGTCAGTACTCCCCCCCACACACACCCCAACATCTGCAGAGAGGTACTTATCTACATAAACTGCACATACATAGCAACATGTTTGCGAAAATCCTGAGGAATCTATGAATGTTGCAGGCAGGGTGCAGGAACCTCTGGGACATGACCATGAGGCACTCCCTCCCCTCCATGCATGTGGAATGAATCAACAAATGGATGAAAGAGGCCTTAGTTAGGAATATAAGAGGCGTTTTCCTGGACCAGACCAAAGCCCATCTAGGCTATGCTCCGACAGTGGCTAGCAAGATGCCAATGGGAAGCCTCCAAGCCCAACCTGTTTCAGCTGCCTCCAAAACTGGGCATAGTGCCTAGGTTGCATAGCTAGTGGTCACTGATAACTCCATCCTCCACAAATTTATCTAGCCCCCTTTCAAAGCCATCAAAGGTGGTAGCCGTTACTACATTTGGGGATTGTGAATTCCATAATTTAACTACGCGCTGTGCAAAGAAGTGCTTCCTTTTCGTACTGACACTTCCAATGCTCAGCTGCATTGGGTGGTCCTGGGTTCTAGTTTTACAAGAGAAGGAGAAACAGCTTCTATCTGCTTTCACCACACCAAGCACACATTTTATATACCTCTATCATGTTCCACCAGGCCCGCCTTTTCTCTAAAATAAAATTTTGTAACATCACATCGTGGAGGAGTTTGCTCTAGATCCATGACCATTTGCAGGCTTTTCTAATTCATTTCCAGCTGCATAATATCCTTTTGAGATGTGCCAACCAGAACCGTATGCAATATTCCAAGTCTGCATGCACTATAATTTGTATAACGGCCTTATGGCATTGGCATCCCCCTGCCCCCCAATTTTCAAATCCTTTCTAATGATCCCTAACAAATAATTAGCTTTTCTTTTTTTCAGTTGCCATGTGCTGGATCAACATTTTTGTTGAGCTATGCATCACTATCTCTTTTCTGGTCAGTCCCTGCCATAAGCATATATAGGAACCTACCCAGCCAGCCAGCCAAGCATCACTTTGCACTTGCTTACACTGAGGGCCTATCTACACTTTCTTTTGTCCCACTGCTTCTGCCCCAGGGAAAACTGCTCTTTAGCGCTCAATAGGAATGAACAGCAATTCAGGTTCTCTCCGGATTGCTGTTTGTTCCAGTTCAGAGCAGGTTTTCCCCAGGAAAGGAGCAGGGCAAGGGGTCAAGCCCTCTGTTGCAGTTACAGTTTAACTTTAGCTGTATTGGGCGCTTGTTAATATTTTCAGCCATTCCGACTTTCACGGCTAGAAGATAGTTCTGCTCTGTGCAGTGGCTAATCCAGCAGAACGTACTCTGATGAGACTGGTCTGACTGTACAGCCATACTCCCAAATGTACAGTCAGACACACTCAAATAAGATTCAGGACCAAATGAACGACATGCTAGAAAAAACTGCAACAAAGGTCTTCCGAGATTTGCAGCCGTGGTACATTCTGTGCACTAAAGAAACCGGCTACAATTCAACACAAAGTTTGCTTAAGACATTGATTTAAGCATGCTCAACACTCCAGTGGATTGTGCCCATCATTATATCTAAAATATTAGTGGGACCAACAGCAGAAAAACGTTGCACGGCAGAGTATTCCTGCTCACTGCCAGCCATGCTCTCTCCCATTCTTCTCCATTCCATTCTCCCCCTCAACAGGCAGCCAGCAGCCCATCACCACTGAGCAGGCTGAGTCCGCACTGCACTTCTCCCCGATGATTTTTCTTTTCTTTTCTGGTATTTCTGGAAACCTCAGAGTTCTGCCAAACCTGCTGATACAAACTTTGGTGCTGTTTTGACTACACAAGCAACAGCAGTCACACTTGAACATTACAAGCAGATGTAACACTGGCTGCAATTATTATAAAACCTTCAGCATAAAATGCTGAAGCTTATTAGCGGGAAGGCATTGTTGATGAAAGATGGGTAACTAAATAATTGGCAGCAGAGGGAAGTGCAGAGTGCTGGGTTTGGAAGGGATGGCTATTCAAAGTTTGTGCCCAGCAAAGCAGATTGTCACTCATCTTCCAAATGGATGGGTCAGAGGAAGCCACAAGATCCAAGCACATACCTGCTATTAATTAATTAGGCGCCCAAGTTTTTAGTGTCCGATGGCAACGGGAATTACTGAAAAACGTTTGAAATCTGTTTTTCCTTTTTGGGTTTGGCAGAGTGCAGAACCCTTGAATGCCAAGTATTGGCTTTTTTTAAAGTATGCCCTTACTGATGCAACTTTTAGCAACTCTGGATTCAAAGTCTACCAACTTTTAGCAATTGTAAGTCTAGAGTCAAAGGCCTGAGATCTAATTGACATATAATGGAAGGCAGGTGGCAGTCTTACTGCAGAATAGGATGGTTGTGCTGTTTTGGAGAACCCTTTGATGTGCAAAAAGGGGACTTGCAAAAGTCTGAAGACTGGCTGCCAGGTTTCAACTTGACGTGCATTTTTTCTGCATTTTGCCTTGCTCAACCACAGCTTCCATTTGAGTTCCCACCCTGCAGGCTGAATATTACCATTTGTACTGCAGTATACAATGGGCACATGAGAGTTGATTTTTCTCCCTCAGTTATCGCTAATGTCACAGGAACTATCCAACAGTTTCACAAAAACCATATTCCAGGCAGCACTATAATTTCCAACAGCTCTATGCTAGCTGGGAGAAAGAATTGCATTTCCCCAGCAATAATATTATATTATATTGTGCTCCAAGTGCTGGGAATATGGAATCCCTTCCCAACAAAAGCACTTCCCTGAGAGAAGATCTCTGATTATGTGGGAGGCTTTACGTATCCTGGAAAGGAAGGAATCTAGTCTGAAAAGAGAAGGACAGCTGGCAACTCCCTGGAGCAATCTAATCTTTCCTCTCTGGGTCACAGGTATTGTACAGAGAACATTCTCTGCTTGGCTCAGGCACTCATTATTCTTTTGGAGATGATCCAGCCTTTCAGATAAATATATACTTGCACACGTTTTATTTAAAAGCAGTTATTCACTTAGCCTCAAAGCTCCCCCCCCCCTTCCAGACTTCTGGGAAGAAGAAAACACCCACCCACACAAGCCATAAAAAGATGAAATGGCTTATTTCAGAGGAGGGGGAGAGACAATGCCATACTTAGTGCCTTGCCATGAAGCACCATTTTAGATCTATTTTTGTTATTTATTCAATCACTGTCTCTGCATTAATGTTGGCTGGTTTAACCTCTATGCTCTCCAACAGGCATGCGGCTCAAGGGACGCCCTCCATGGTCCACTTCTAATTTTAAAAGAGGAGATGAGAGGTGAAAAGGACTTTCCTCACCACCATTATTTCATTAATCCCCTCCCCAATTAGTCTTAATAACTACCGGTACATGGAAAGGGAAAGGGTATTGGGAAATGACTTGCGAAGGCTATGCCTTCAAAGGTGGCATATAAATAATATATATAAATATATATATTACCAAAGAACAACAATAGTATGAAATTCTAGAGTTTTGGAAAGCTTCCATGTCAAGTGCAATAGTGTGTCAAGGTCACATGGGAGCCAGCCAATAGCAGAGCCAAGATTGCAGTCTCTTCAGCTCTTGCTCAACTCAAAATATGCCCCGTGTTTAAAAAGTCACTGTCAATCAGGGTCATGGGAAATGCCAAAAGTGATCAGATCGGCAGTCTATTGAATTTGGGTGCTTATCTCCAAGTATAGCATAATGGCAAATATGTTCTTCAGGGATAAGGGCTTCATGTTCAAATCAGTATTTCCAGCTACCAAACTGATAGTACTCTCCTGCACATGTGTAAGAAGTAGGCCCCACTGAGTTCAATAGATGTGTACGGAATTGCAACTTTAATTTAAAGAACGTAGCAACTTCTTTTTAGACAGCACAATAAGAAGGGGCTCGCACAAAATATGGAAGTCATTCTCATGTGTAGTTTGTCACATGGGATGTATACAGACAGGCCCATCTAGCCTTTTCTCTTGTTTGAAGCAGGCTTGAATAAAATCAAGAAAGTACAATGAATTCCTTAATTATTATTATTTTTTGCTACAGTTACTTTTTTCCATCATTTCTTTTTTTATTATTTCCTGTAAATGCTGTGCTAAAAATAAAGACACAAATGTCCATGTTTGATACTAATTTGATCATAATTATTAAAGGCTAGGCAAAATGCAAGTGAAGGCTTTTCTTTGCTGACAAAAATAGAGCCACTGTGGAGTATAAATAAATGGATGAATTCATAGTTTCTAGCTTTTGTTACAGTGTCAGAACTGAGTATGAGACAGAGACAAGCCAGCAAACAATCTAGCTAGTGATGAAGGATGATCAGAACTGCAATGGCGACTTAACTTCATACGGAGGGAAAAACTGGGTTTAGCAAATGTGAGTTGTGAAAGAAATAGTAGTGCAATCCTATACATGCCTACGTAAAGTAACCCCTTGAGTTCAGCAGGGACTTACTCCCAGAAAAGTGTGCATAGGATTTCAGCATAAGACAACAGAAACACATACTATTTTGCTAACAACAGTCAGCAGCAGTACTACTGTACAGTGACCATAATACAGTCGTACCTTGGAAGTCAAACGGAATCCATTCCAAAACGTTTGGAAATCAAAGCGTGGCTTCTGACTGGCTGCAGGAAGCTCCTGCAGCCAATCAGGAGCCGCGGAATCTCCATGGACGTTTGGGTTCCCAAGAACGTTTGCAAACTGGAACACTCACTTCCAGGTTTGCAGCGTTCAAGAGTCAAAACATCCGAGTACCAAGGCATTCGGGATCCAAGGTATGATTGTAATACAACATGCCTAACAATGGGATTTCTACCTAAACCATATGCTATACGTGTGTGTGTGTGTCTGTGTCTGTGTGTATAACACACACACACACACACACACACACACACACACACATTTCTCTTGCTCAAATGTTAAATAAGATTCTACACATGTACAATCAGAAGACAAAGTTTAATTCTTCCAGCTGCTTTATGCATTTCTCAATTAAACTCACATTGATGGCTATGAAACTACATAAACAACAAAGCCAGTTGCTTTTTAGGTCCATATACAAAAGTTATTTAAAGGTCTCTGCATACTCTCAATGGAATTCTTAATTGTCTAGAAATTACATGACCAGATTACCCTCATATGTATCTTTTTGTCTAGTGAGTATCTTTTGTTTAGATCTTCAATTACGTTTCTCATTTCTTGCCAGACAGTCGCTGTGTTCCATCCAGATTTTAAATTATCTATTATTGCCCTAGCGGTTTTTTGGGAGGGCTGGTGGTGGTTGGACTTTCCGGAAGTTCTCTGTGACTAGGGGCCAACATGATAAGGCACAGGATGAGGTAAAATAAATGAAAGCGCCAATATTATGAGCCAGAAGAGAATTCTCTGGAAAACAGATGCTTTCCCCACAAAGTGCTTGTTGAGAAAGTTTATACCTACTGAGCTAATCTGAATTGAGAGCAGGGGGAGTTCATCCCTCCTCACCAATCTAAAGTTGTCTGAAACTTTTGGTCTCCCCTGAAATCCTGGCAAATTGATAGGAGTGGAGAGTAGCTAAGGATTTGGCTGAGGTGCTCGTGAAGAGTATGGCCCACCTACCAGTTGCAAGTGGCCCTTGAAGGGTTGGCAATAAGGGAATGAGGGCTGAGAGCCAAAAAGCTTCCTCACACCCACCCTAATAGAGCTACACCCCTCCTGCACCTCTGCCCAACCCTCATGGAGGCTAAGAAGTCAGTGACAAATGTAAAGCTTTGTAGCGCCGAAGAAAAGGCACAGCACCATAGACATTTATATTCCTGAAGTGAACATTCAAAATGACACTAGTAATCACATACAGCTCCCAAGTTAAAACAGTTCAATGCATCATCAGAGATCTACAACCTCTCCTAGACAATGACAGTTCTCTTTCTCAAGCTCTGGGAGGAAGACCTTTCATCGCCTACAGACAGAACACCAAATCTTAAACAACTCCCCACCCACAATAATACAACAACAGGACTCAACATGGACACTGGTACCAGAGCCTGCAATAAACCCAGATGCCAACTTTGCTGCCACATAAACCCGGACAACACCATTACTGGCCTCAACAACATCAAACATACCATCTCAGGACTATTTAATTGCTCATCTTCTAACATTGTGTATGCAATCAAATGCCAACAGTGCCCTTCAGCTCTCTATATTGGACAAACAGGCCAAACCCTACGCCAAAGGATAAATGGACATAAATCTGATATCAGGAATCACAAGACAGAGAAACCAGTAGGAGAACACTTCAATCTCCCAGGACATTCTATACAAGATCTCAAAGTAGCTGTCTTAATACAAAGGAATTTCAGAAATAGACTGGAAAGAGAAGTTGCTGAATTGCAACTCATTACCAAACTCAAAACCACGGAGAGAACTGGTCTGAACAAAGACATTGGATTCTTATCTCATTATACATGATAAAGCTATCTTTAGCCATCTCACCCCTTGCTTTTTCCTTTAGGACCAATTGCAGTCATTAACAGTCATCAACAGGTTTTCCACACCCATCAGCCAATCACCCATTCCCACCACCCTTCTGAGTAATACCCCTCCCCACTCTCTCACTATATATAAGGGTCTGGTGATTTCTATTTCAGTGTATCTGAAGAAGTGTGCATGCACACGAAAGCTCATACCAAGAACAAACTTAGTTGGTCTCTAAGGTGCTACTGCAAGGATTTTTTTTATTTTTAATTTTGTTTTAAAAAATGAAACAGGCAAGCAGGAAATGGTGCCCTTAAGGAAGCTGACACCAGTGGCAACCTCACTTCAAGGATATCCATTTGTAGATATCTTTCTAAGATTAATAAAGCATTCTGTCTTTCCTTTGTCAGCCCTTTTCTGTTTTCTGGGACCATTTATCTGTTGCACTTTGGTCTGACTAAATGATTTGAAGCCATGCCAGCGTGTCATAGTTTTAGACTAATTAAAAGTCTTCACCAGCTTCTTCCGTCCACTGGCTCCCAATTAATTTCTGGGTACAATTCAAAGTGCAGTTATTTAAAGTCCTAAACAGCAGCCTTGTTCCATATTTACCTACATCATCTCTCTCACTTACACACGTACAAGTAGGATAATGTCTGGGCACCGCTCCAAGCTCCAGAATCAGTGGAAATTAGATTCAAGTTGACAAAGCACAAGGCCTTTTTTACAGTGGCACCTTTACTGTGGAACTTCTCAGGGAGGCTGGTCAAATCAGCTCTGTTTTCCATCTCAGAAGAACATTAGTAAAAGCTTTTCCAGCAGGACTTTTGCTGGTGAGGCTTTAAATTTGTTTTACCTGCCTTGCGGTTTTGATGCATCAGAATAGTTTCCCTATGGTTGCTGGATGCTACGTTGTCTTCCTGGTATAAATTCATGCTATTAAAACTGACAATGCTTCTAGCATTGCTTTTGAAAATCAAGTTAGTAGTCTTCCTTATGCCTCTGCAGAGCCATACTTAATGTTACATAGATGGCAATTGTTTTATTTGCGATTTGTGATTGTTTTACTGATGGTTTGTTAAGTATTCTATACAATTTATGCTGTATTCGCGATGTTCCATTATGTTATTTTTATCTTTTGTTTGTAAGCCGCTTTGGGATTTATTTGAATAAAAAGCGGCATAGAAATAGAATCAATCAATCAAAAAAAATGCTTATGCACGATATCCTTTTAGAAAACAAATAATAAATAGAAATAATCAAAAAGAAGCCTATGACACATTGGATAAGTAGAGCACATGACACTTCTCCCTGCCCCTTGAACAGTTAGCCTGACGAATCCCACACCTTGTATTTGAAACACTACCATGCCTAAATAAAACACATTGTCCCACGTGCCCTCAGGGTTTCGTGATTCACAGAACCAGAACAACACTTTGGGTAGAATAAAATGCCTTGTGATCACCCCATCATGTCCTCCCATGCTTTCCACAGAAAAAGAAAAAAGGGGGTTTATGCACATCACCACAAGCTCTTTTCACTGAAAGGGACAGTGAGGAAATGGGCCGAGGGCCGGAGAGAATTATTAGGGATCACTGCAGGACAAAGCAGAGCACGAAACTTTTCTAATGTATCAAAAGACACTCCAGGGGCAGTCCCTGTGTAAACAGAGCCTTAGTTAGGCTGGGTAGAATCAAAAGGAGAGAAGGGTCAGCGCAACTGAAGGCGGCATTTTTCTGCCGTGCCAGTCATGACGTTAGTCACTTCTCCAGAAAGCCAAATTTAGAAGCAGAATGAGCCGCGCCGGTTGTCAACCCACCACCCTTCAGTCGGAAAGCCTGCTTTGTGGTAACTCTGCTGTTAATATTAGCCATGTTTCTGTTCCAGTGCCTCCCCCTCAACACCCTGCAACTAACAAATAATTAAGCAATTGTATTTAATAACAGGCAGCTGGCCACTCTGCTCAGACTCAAGTGGGTCAGGTGCCAGCCTGGCTGCCCAGCAGTGGGAGGCTCAGCTTACATGGGCAATGGAAGGAGCCCAAACAGCTTAACTCTGCTTTCAGCTCCCAACTTTTTGCTGGCAAGCAGGCACAATGATTTAATGTGCTCTGCTCTCTGACTCAGCAGCACTGGGTTCTGCACGCTGGGAGGGAACAGGTGCTCTTGAATGGGCCTGGTGACTCAGGATCGGGATGGGGTCAACTGTCTGTGGCAAGGGCCAGTACGCAGAGGTGGGAAGCCCCGGAATAAACGCTGCCTCTTTAACCTGTGAAGAAGAAGCAGTGCAAAACGCCCACACTCTCTGCCTCATCCACAACTCCCAGCCCACTTGGGAAGGTTCTCACATTTCCTTCACATTAAAGGAGGCTGTTCAAAAACTGTCATATCAAATATACTAGTGGTGAGTATCCTGCTGCTCTCCAAATGCTGTTAAACTCAAATTGCTAGCACAGGCACATGGTGTCCAGAGTCTGGCGAGGGGTAGACCATAGAAAGGAACATGGGAGATTCGTATTGGGTTGAATTAGGCCACAACTTGATTGATTACAGATGCGAGTAGGTTTGGCTGATAGGAACCTAATGAGGTCGACTCTGTGCTGGGAGTTGGCCTCAACATTGATCAGGTGCAATGAATCTCTACAAGTCGCTGTTGTGAGGAGTGTTTTGGCCCATCGACCCCTGTGTGGGCAACTGGACAAAAGTCACTCCTCCTGGACCCCTCTAATGGGGTACCCACTCATCTATGAAGGCAGCCCAACGGCTTATCTGCCACTTGAGCTGGCCCCTGCCAGTTAGCAAAGAGGGCGGCCTACATGCAGTTGCCATAGTAAATACTGAAGGGAGAGCCTGGCCCAGCCCCTCGCCCCTGCTTCTGATTGGCCTGTGGGGCAGGGCCTGCTCAGATGTGGTCTGCAGCTGCCAGAGGGGGGCGGTGTCAAGCGACCATCCCCTCACCCAGCCATGCAGGAAAATGGCGGACATCCCCGGGACCAGACCATGGTCATGCAGAGCAGCAAACGCCACTCTCCCAGATCAGCAACATCTCTAGGTTAAAGACCAGGGACCCCAACTGCATGCAGTTTCTGACATGTAGTTGTATGACTCTTTCCAAAATAATAAATACAACTGACTATTTCATCAGCCCATTGGGGACAAGATCAGGTCCATGGTATACAACATACAAGCAAATGAAGAAGCACACCTCTTTCCCTGCTGTGGTCCTGATTAAAATCATCTCCATGAAAATATTAAACGAGAGGAAAGCCCCCATAGCAGCTATAGGGGGAGGGGGTAAGCAGTAGCTTGCTGCCAATGGAAACTTGCCTCCTGGGGATAATAGCAGCTCGTGGGGGGTGTTCCTTTAGGGCTGCAGCACAAAGAAAAAAAGGGTTAATTCTGACCAGGACCCATAGAAACTACTGGCTATACTTTTTACAAGAGAAAATGCAATGACAAGCGACACATTTAACCCTGTGGTTTGACCCGGTGAGCTGGGCTGGCCTGAGTCACTGTGCTGCCTGCCCTAAGTCACCCTGGGGTTCTTTGGGATGAAGGGAGCGCTATAAATAAATAACCAAAGCTGTTTCAATGCTTGCTTCCTGTTTTCCCTTATTAAATTGTGAGGCTGTCGGCAGGGACTGTCTAATTTTTCAATATACCTTATTTTTCAATATACCTAGAGTGCTTGGAGAATTGGGGTGGGGAACATTTTCCTTATTTCCTCAAGGGAAACTTTCAGGGGCGCAAGCAAGTGGTGGTTGGGGCCAGATGCAACAAGATACATTATATGTACCCTTACCTTTGTAAACCACAGAGCCTAGGGCTTGCTGATCAGAAGGTCGGCGGTTTGAATCCTTGCAACGGGGTGAGCTCCCGTTGTTCGGTCCCAGCTCCTGCCCACCTAGCAGTTCGAAAGCACACAAAGTGCAAGTAGATAAATAGATACCGCTCCAGTGGGAAGGTCAACAGCATTTCTGTGTGCTGCTCTGGTTTGCCAGAAGCGGCTTAGTCATGCTGGCCACATGACCCAGAAGCTGTCTGTGGACAAACACCGGCTCCCTCGGCCTATAGAGTGAGATGAGCACCACAACCCAAGAGTCATCTGCGACTGGACCTAACAGTCAGGGGTACCTTTACCTTACCTTTGTATAGTAGGTTAAATTCAATTCCTGCAAACTTTAGGGGGTATTCTTCACTCTCCAATGTATATAGGTCTGTGTAGTGTCTCCCCCCCCCCCCGGGGTACTCAAGGGTACACAGCACCAACACATTTTGGGGGGGTTATTGTTAAAAGGTGTGGCACTTCCTGTAACAACTTCATGGTGAGTACCCGCACCTCTTTTTCTAGAAAAAAGCACTGGGTCTGTGTATGTCATTCTCCTTCCAGGAAAGTTCAAGAAAAATTCCAGCCACACAAAAGCACTGAGCTCTGAAGGAGAGGTTGTGGCTGAGGAGAGCCCAGAGGTCCAGACAGAGAGTAGCTCATTTAGCTCCCAGGCCTGTAAAAATAATAATAATCATAATAATATGTAATATGTTCCAGGAAAAATCAGTACCCATGAACTTCTACGTGCATTATCACTTCACTGTGTGCTTTGCAGATGTTAGAAAGTTGATAGGGTGTCTTTCTTAAAAAAAGAAAGAAGGAAGTTTATTTTAAAAGGGTTTCAGAGAAGCTGCTTTTCAGCATAACTATAAAAGCAGGAAGAAATGCTTCTCCCCACTAGTTTTGCAACCTCTCTGGGGCCAAATGAAGCAGAAGATCAACAGCATGTTTATGACAGCGGAGTAGGAAATCCAGAAGAATATAATGTCTACAAGAATATCATGGAACACAGGCATTGGGGGGGGGGGTGGAGTGTGGAACAGATGCCAACGAGTTCTAAAAGCTTCTTACAGGCAATCACAGGATTGTGGGAAGGTTCTGTTTACAGATGATCTGCAATTGTTTTGCAATTCACTTGGGAACATTGTTCCCCACTGTGAAGGCCAGAGATAGATGGGCTCAGGATCCGAAGTAGGGAAAAAGTGAAGAGAGGGTGGTTCTGATGAAATAAGACTTAAGATGCTCACACCTGAAAAATGTTGCACTTTGAATTTTGTGGAAAGCCACTTGAGCGAAGGGACGCTCGGAAAACGTATCCCGTCAATTCCTCGTCACGTTCATAGCATACATTTTGCTTTCATCGCCTTTTCTTCACCATCTGGCGATCGGGCGTTTTTAAAAAAAATCTGTATTTACTTTATGACCTACAGCTAGAGCACTGTTTACATATTAAAAGCTGGATGGGGTTTTCTCGATTCTTTCCATATGTTCATTTACCCTCTCATAAAAATGTTTTGGATCTAGCCAGTTCACATGCATATAAGCTGCTCTGTCAAATCCCCAAGCACAGACCACAACACAGTTCTGAGCATCCAGCTGGGATTTTATCATGAGAACCGTTTCGGAGGCCACCATGCCTCATTGTTACTGCCATAAAAATACACAGCCATGCAGTTGTGTTTCCTCGCTTTCTGCCCAACAGGATGGTTTAATCATTCATTTACATCTTTCCAGTACTAGCTCAGTGATGGTAAATCTACCCCGTCTCTTCCCCAACATTTAGTGCCTTCCTCAAGCTAAGGGTTTGAAATCCCTGTTGCGGAATTGTTATTCATGTTTGCTTCCAGCTGCAGTAGCCTGAGTGATGCCAAAGAGCCTGTTTGATTGTACAAAGGGCTAACATCTGCATCATGAATGATTTGTACTGTATTTCATAACTTAAAGCAGAAACTTGATCGTAAATGTGGGAGGAGCCAATCTTTTTAGTTCCATAGGCACATTATGATTTTTGAGAAAGTGACATGGGCGTCACTGCCTCAGGTAACTTCACTTCCTCCTTCCTGGATCAGCCCAAGAAGCAGAAGGAAAACACACAAAACACACTTTGCCT
Source organism: Lacerta agilis (assembly GCF_009819535.1). Taxonomy (NCBI): domain Eukaryota; kingdom Metazoa; phylum Chordata; class Lepidosauria; order Squamata; family Lacertidae; genus Lacerta; species Lacerta agilis. The sequence continues at coordinate 36,630,946 of NC_046317.1, forward strand.
TTCCAAGGGATCTAGGTAAAAGTTGGATCCAGAAGAATTAATCTGAGTATTGAAAAGCTCTTTCCCACTTCCTTTTTCAGCTTTTTGAACTTTTCAAGTCAGAAAAAGGTAATCACACTTACCAGCTCACGGAGCGAGCGAGGGACAATGAATTGGGTTGAGGGATGAGTTCAGAGGCTTTGTGGGAAATCAAGGGAAGACCTCAAGGGAACAGCTGTGCTCACAGGCACCATGTTGGAAACCTCTGACAAAAAGCATGGACTTTTTCTGATTATTATTTTTTTAAAAAAACATTACTGTAAACAAGCACATATGAAAGATTAAAAAGCAGTGGAAGGAGCTTACATGAGAATTAGAAAAGCATCCAGAACATTTCAAATTTGCTTTTGACATGACCAAAAACAAATTAGACTTAAGCTGGCTGATGGCATGTGCTGCCAAATTTATCCGGTGGGAGGTGGAATGGGGCTGAATAGGAGACAATTCTGATCTTTCGCAAGAGAGGGAAGCATCCAGAGACTCGAAGATCCATGCTGATAAAGACAATGAATAACAAATCAAAGAGGAAGAGCCGTAGCTCAGTGGCAGACCATGTGCTTTGCATGCAGAAGGTCCTGGGTTCAATCCCTGGCATTTCCAGGCAGGGCTTGGAAAAGCTTCTGTCTAAAACCCTGGAGATCTGCTGCCTGGCAATGTAGGCAAGGAATGGGCAACCAGTGGCCAACAGATGCTGCTAGACTAGTTTCCATAATGCTTGACCATTGGCCATTTGGGGCTGTTGTTCACGGAAATTGGAGTCCACACAAGTTATCCATCCATTGTGTAAACAATAGTGAGCGAGATGGACCATTGGTATGTTTTGGTAGAAGGCACCTTCCTATGTTGCTAACACAGTAATCTCCTCCACCGAGAGCAATCATGCCTCACCAGTACAATTTTTGTAAGTCCTGTAGAGGAAAGAAATTGCAAGTTATGCCTTTGGTAGATGTTTATGGAAGAAATAAAGTCAACTGAGGAAGAAGGAGAGGCTACATACTATCTATTTAAAGAGTAGAGTATATTCTCCCCACCCCGCCCAGCAGATCATTGCTTTCTTCAATGTGGTCCTAAAACTAGGATGGAACAACAAGCACAGGAGAACATCCATCATCCATTTTTGAGAATAGTACTGTATTTCTGACAATGAAATGCCACTGTGGTCTCCAGCCCTTTTCAAATTCAGGTAGGATGATGAGGTTGCAGAGAACAAATCAGTGAAGCCAAAGATTGATACAAAAAACACTAGGATGGTGGTTATCTGAAATCAAACTCAAGGATGTGGTCAACCATGAAAAAAGAGATATGCAATAGCATCCTTTGGCAAAACCTCTTGTCAGAAGGTTAATTGATAATATAACTCTGGAAAGTAATTAAGGAAGGTAAGAAGGTATATAATCATAGAATTACAGAGCTGGAAGGGACCCCAAGGGTCATTTAGTCCAAACCCAAGCAATGCAGGAATCTCAGCTAAAGTATCCATGACAAATGGCCATCCAACCTCTGCTTAAAAACCTCCAAGGAAGGAAAGGTAAGAATGATAGTTTATTTGATATCTTTTGATGCCACTTTCCTACTAGGGTGCCTAAGGTGATTAACAAAAACAAACAAACTACCACCACCACCACTACTACTACTACTACTACTTTTGAGGCCTACCAGGCTTTTGGTTCTCACTTGTCAAATATTTGCATAATTTGAGGATGAAAAATCCTTTAATCTGTATTCTCTCTAGTGACAGCAGGATGTTTTCTGGAGATTTTCCTTACAGATATATGAAATGAATGCCGAGTTTGTTATTTACCTCCATTTCATCAGTCCAATTCTAGTGAGCTTACCATGACTGTTTATCACATGCATTCCACACTGCTAATACAGGCAGCCATAAAACGTGCCTATGTTAAGCCTATCCATAAAGACAACACAAAGCTTTCTGCAGGTGCTGATGTGGGAACTGGAATGCATTTTGAACATTCCAAAGATTATAGAGCTGAACTCAACCATTTGAGAAAATAAAATTTATGCACCTCCTCATGGACAATTGTTTTTCCAAGATGTGACCTTCCCCCAATCTGTCATCCATGAGACAATAAATCAGGGCCCATGTTGGAGAGGATGTATTAGCAGAAAATTCACCTCTTCTGTTTTTGTAAGCTTTGCCTAAATGGGTATCTGTTTACATTTTACTGTGCTTTTCAGTATTCCAATAGCTTTAAGTTCCACATTGTGTAAATAAAACTGAAGAATCAGATTTCACAATCTTCTGAGATCGAAAAGAGCTAGCACCAATAACTAAAACCCAAACTCTTGTAGCCCAGGCTTCATTTCTGAATCACTCTTGAAATATTTTTGACACAGTAGCCCTAATGAGACGTTCTTAAATTCTATTGGTGGAGGGGCCATGCCCCACTCTTCCAACATCTTGTAGAAAGATCTGATGGGATGCTCAGAGTGTTTCCCATGATCATGTAGGGTTCCCAGCCATGAGGGGGACTGAAGCACACTTGACTAAATATGCTTGCAATCCTTCAGACCTTCTCGCTCCACATGAAAAGGCTGTGGGGCCTATCTGCTGAATAGGGCAAGTATCAGATCTGCTTGATTGTCATTTACAACATTTGAGATTGTTTGCCTATCAAAGATCCAACCGCTCATGACTGCTGATGAGGAGCACCTGCTGACAATCTCTGCAGTCAGACCCCAGGCCATGGTGGACACAAACAGCCAGCTAGGGGAGATACCACTGACTCAGAAGGGATGGTAATCTGTGGGCCCTGGAATTGTAGCAGGGGAAGCATGAGTGAAAGAAATGCCCTTGCACAGTCCTCCGGTGTTGAGCTCTGACTAGTCCTCATACAGCACAGGACTAGAGATGCTCTGGGGATTAGGGAGAAGAGAGCCTAAGAATAGTTTCCTCCTCAGGTTCCCCCAGGGGAAAAAAAGAAGAAGCAGAAGAAGACTGTTGCCCCAAATCCTACACAGGACAGTGTCTCAGAAGGACTTGAACAGAACCTCTGCCTAGACAAGTGTTTACTAGGACTTCCTCCCAGGTAAGTGTGTACAGAATTGGCTTTGAATTTGTATAGAATTTGGCTAAAATTTGGACCTGTTCAATGCTTATTCAAACACACTATGCCAGGGCAACAGGTGCCAAAACTGCACTATTATTTCTTACTTAAGCTCTTATCTTTACAGGTGTTTTACCTCTCTCCAAAGCTCTCATCTAATTTATTATTATTATTATTAGCAGTTCTTTTGCAAAAACTAGTTAGCTGATCCAACACTGCACATTTCAAACCACACATTTCTTTCCATTAGCAGCAATTTCAGACTGTGAAAATGGCTTAATGGAACGAATCCGAAACACAACTAATCCCTAGTTCAAAGGTATTTTCTGAGAAAATAAACTGAAGCCACACAGAGAGGAGATCATTTATCCAAGAAAAAACAAGTTCTCATTGTCTTCCCTGTACTATTTTCAAGGTATTTTCTTTTTACTTGAGGCTATTTGAGTAAATTTGTCTTAAAGTTTAGTTCTTTTAACAACAGGTGTCTTGAAGCAGATTAGAGTTGAGCTGAAATTTCTCAGAAGACATTTTCCTTTTCCTCACCTCTTAGAAAATGGCCATGTTCAGAATTATATCCAAATAATCTCTACCATATTACTTGTAGTGGCCTCTATTACCACACTCAATGCCCAGGAATGACATTAGGGGTCTTGTAGAGCAGTGCCCAGATTTAGGGTGGTGTGGGTGGTTCCCCTGCAGAGGGCTCTGAGTCAAAGAGGCGTGAAATAAAAAATACAAAAGAAATTATTGTGAAAATAAGAAATATTGCGGTGGAGGTCTACCAAATTTCATCCTCACTCAGGGCACCGTATTACCAAAGTCCACCCCTGCGTGGAGGATGCTGCTACTAGCTGGGGCAACAATAAAAAAGTGGTGCAGCCATTGCAAATGGTGAGTCCAGACTTGAGAATCTTGAGAGACCATCTGCGCCAACTATAGGGGGCTCTGGGTCCCCAAGCACCCACAAAAGAACTACAGGGCCCCCAAAGCAACTTCCAGTGCCTTGGGAAGCACCGGAAGCCATGTCCAAGGACTCACAAGACTTCAAAGATGCTGTTCGAGGCCTTTCCGAGACCTTGGAACCCAACTTCTGGCAACTTCTCAGAAAGCAGCCTCGCAAGACCTCGGAGATGCTTTTCAAGGTCTCTCGATGATTTGATTTGATGATAATGCACAGCAGCATTTAAAGTTGGATTCTAATACAACATTTCCCAGTGAAAGCATATCTTAAAACACAGCCTGCAGAAATATTTCTAAAGGGTTTTGGGAAAGATGGTTACAGCTTTAAGCATGAGTAGATACATTTGTCTGGAACAGGAAGCTTGTACCATATCATATTTCAGCATTGCATAGCAAATAAATGGAACTGAACATTAACCTTTTATTTTTGATCACAGTTTTCAAAAGAACAAAACTGCAATCCAAGACTCACAGTCATGGGGGGGCGGGGGGGAGATGTGAAGATGAAATGCTTCAGAGTAGGCACATGAAGCGCACATGTGAACCATGGACCACATGTTTAACCACCACGAAGAGCCACAATGCATAATGAGAGAGAAGGAATTACTCTTGGCAATGGGACCTAGGAGGCAAACCCTTTCACAAAGCGTGGGAACTTTTGTGCACACTCAGCTTTTGGGAGGAATGAAATAACTTCCTGTCTTGGCTTTATTACAATGTTTACCTCTTTCTTTCATGCTTACTTCTTACTACGCTGTGCTGGCAAAATGTGCACTGTCCCAAACTTGCAATGCACCTCCAGCTGCAATGGCTGCTTTTGGCACACGCTACTAAACAATGGGACAAAGTGCCCAGCCTGTGGCTGCGCCACTGCAGCTAGATATGAATGAAATGAAAGAATTCCAAATGAAGGGTTTCTTCTTTTCTTTTTCTTTTTTGTAAAAAGTTTATCTAAAAAAGAGTTCCTAATGCTCCTTCTGATGAGCCATGGATCCAACGGGGCAAGGGAAGGACTGTGAGCACCATGGAAGCGATGAGAGAGAAAGGAATGTTTTACCTGTATAGAAGTAGTCCTCTGAAACTTACATTCAAATTTCTCCAAAGGCCCTAAAAATGCCTTTATGCGACTCTCAAACACGTTTTTGCCAATGAGCTAAACTTAATCACCTTTTGCTCAGGGTAGAATTCAGATGCAGAGCGTGTCAAAGAGCCCGTTTCTGAAAGGGACTGAAGCCACGACCACCTTATTCACTAAGGACTAGTCAAAACAAAATCGAAAATTCTTTCTAGTAGCACCTTAGAGACCAACTGAGTTTGTTCCTGGTATGAGCTTTCGTGCGCATGCACACTTCTTCAGATACACGAAAGCTCATACCAGGAACAAACTCAGTTGGTCTCTAAGGTGCTACTAGAAAGAATTTTCGATTTTGTTTTGACTATGGCAGACCAACACGGCTACCCACCTGTAACTGGAACTAAGGACTAGTGTTACTACAGGCTATGCCTGCCTGCTAGCAACATGGTAGAAGACAGAACGAGCACGTCCTGAAACACAAGCACCATGTGGTTCCAGAATGAAATTTAGGACCTGACTCCTATGGCATTTCATAGGCAGAAAATAATTTACTACCATACAGACATGGCATGAAAATGAAGAGAAACAGAAATACTGATTTATATGCCTGGGAAGCGGACATCCCCATTATAAATTGGCTTCCTCCTTCCCCACTGAAACATGTTTGCATAAGGGCTCCAAAGTCTATCAAATACAGTTGCCACACATACCGGTAGCTTAGTTTTCTCCCCTAAGATCAATCCAGAGTTCCCTGGAAAGATGGACTGATTGTTAAACCACTCTGGAAACTGGTTCTCTGTGAGGAGACCAACTCTCAGCACTTTTAACAAAATAGAAAATTCTTTCCAGTAGCACCTTAGAGACCAACTGAGTTTGTTCTTGGTATGAGCTTTCGTGTGCATGCACACGAAAGCTCATACCAAGAACAAACTCAGTTGGTCTCTAAGGTGCTACTGGAAAGAATTTTCTATTTTGTTTCGACTATGGCAGACCAACACGGCTACCCACCTGTAACTGGAACACTTTTAACAAGCTACTGTTCTCAGGAGTCTTTGGGGGAAGCCATGGCTGCTTAATGTGGTATGATATAGCTTTAAATGTATACTGTGGATGGAGCCTAAGTTACACCTCCTGTGTAAATGTTGTGACTGCTGTCTTGCTTTACTGCTTGCTTCTGCACAGATGTCCCCCCCTTTTTTCAAATACCCACAAATTAAAAGCTAACTGGAAAAGCTGCTTCTAAAACTTTGTGTTGCACTTCAATTATTGTTCCACAGGTGGAGCTCCTGCGAAATTAATAGATTGCTCAGCCCCCATTTCCCGAAAATACAGAGAAATGGGTGCATCAAGTTTTAAAAATAAGATGAATAGCAAGTTCTTTGTTATTTCCAAGAGCTTCAAGAATATGTCGCCTCTTTAGAGCAATTAATCATCCTGTTCCCCTAAGCTAAGTGACATCTCCCATCACAGAGGCTAACACATCTCATTTACCATCAATGCTCAGCTCTACTCTCCTCCCTCCTCCCTCCCCTTGTAACCTAATCTATGAGAAGTTAAAAGACAGATAATAAGCTATGTTGTGCCAATAAATAAAAGCCATTTGGACAGAGGAAAAACACACACCAACCAATCAGTATTGTCCTCAGTAAAATACCAGCAAAGTTGTTTTGAGAGGTCAGAGCACAGCTATAATACTAGAGGAATGAGCTGTAGATATAAAATGGGTTCAACTCTTAAGTATACTCAAATGGATGAAAATCCTAAGTACATAGAATAAAAGGATTGTAGAGTTGGAAGGGGCCCTGAGGCTTATCTAGTCCAAAACCCTGCGATGCAGGAATCTTAACTACCGTAAATTCTATGTGCCAGATGACCTTCCAACTTCTGCTCAAAAAACTCCACCACCTCCCAAATCAGTCTGTTCTACTGTTGAACAACTCTTACTGTCAGAAAGTTCTTCCTGATGTTTAGTCAGAATCTCCTTTCTTGTAACTTAATTCCATTGGTTTGGGTCCTGGTCTCTGGAGCAGGAGAAAACAAGCTTGCTCCATATTCCATGTGACAACCCTTTAGATATTTGAAGGTGGCTATCAGATCTCCTCTTAGTCTCCTCTTTTCCGAGCTAAACATACCCAACTCTAGCGACTGTTCCCTTTTTCATATTGGTTGCCTTCCTCTGAATACATTGCAGCTTGTCAATAACCTTCTTAAATTGTCAGTTTTGAGTAAATCTATCTATTCTAATCAATATCTTAAGTTTAATGATTAGGGTAAGTTTGTAGTAGGAAGACTGATAAGCTAAATGCAATTTGTATTGCCCACTCTTTTTATTATGCAGTTGTGTATATTGTATATAATTATCTTTGTAGTAACTAATATATTGTAAATTTTGTGGGATATTTCTTCTCTCTCTCGTAATATTTTGATACATATGCTTTGTTTTGTATTAATTGTGTAAAATAAACTAATAACAAACCAAAAGTCATCTATACTCAAAACAATCCCATCGATATGTCTGTCTCACCAAGTGGGAGATCTACTACCATATACAGATCCCTCATCTGGTCTGCTGACTAGCAGAAGAAACCACATCTCTCTTGACTAAGACTTCACATAAGCAGAAATAATAACTAGCTATTATTTGAATGAAAAAAACCACACTGAAATAAGAGCCGGTGAAAAATAGCCACAGAAAATTAGTAGGGGAAGAAACAAGAGTGGAGAGGGCTAAGCAGACTTCTTCAGAGGAATTTCAAAGTCTAGGTGCCAAACTCAAAAGGTCCTGTCCTGTCTTGTGTGACCACGTACTGTACCTGCTTTTAGGTGTGCGGGGGAACAGAGCAGGGGTTATGATGCTGATTTCTATGCCTGGGTAGTTTCATTTAGGAGGAGGGGCAACGTTTAAAATATCAGCTATAGGCAAATCCACACATGTATGGCCATCATTAGATGGTTATGGCATCAAATGATGACAGGAGTCTAAACCACCTCACGTCCAATACATATTAATGGAGGCAATTCGTGTATTGAGCTACTAGTAACCCAGAGCAATGCACACAAATTTTGAATCAGCTGAGTATGAGTGTGCCAGATTGAGTGTGCCATTTTCTGTCTCTTTCTATTGGAAATTTGCAGCGCTCCCAATGGCCTCCTGACCTGATCCACAGCTGCTCAGTTTCAACATGTTACAGAATCGTGTGTTCCTAAGCCGTTCACGTTTCGGCCAAAGGAAGCTTCAGTGATTTCAGTAGGGCATGTTTCTGTGTACGGATGCTTAGAACTGCAGCCTGACCGTCACTGCCACCTTCCAAGATAAAGAGCAGAAATTGTACGTGCGGGGTAGCAAACATCCTTACGAGGAAGGCTTGCCGAAGTATGTCCTGGTGGTTCGGATTGCTGGTGTCAAATCCCCAGACGAAGTAATCATCGTGTCCTTTGAAAAAAAATTCATTAAAAAAACCACAAAAAAACACCCAGGCATTTCAGACAGCTAGCACAGTGACTCTACATGCCTGTGTTTCCTTACAGAACACTCTGATCTCCTGCACTGGCATTGCAAGAGTTCAAATCCCAGATGGGGAATTAATGTGGTGGATTGAGTTTCCAACTCTCTGGCATACGTCTTGAAGTTTCCCTTCAGCTTAGCTAGAGGGGAGGGCGGCCAGACTATTCAATTTGCCTGTAATACAGCACACATAATTAAGGAAGGCACTCTCTGAAAAAGAGACAGTTAACTTGGAGAACCTATAAAATGACGACAACAACATCGGCTATCCTGCCCTACCCTCATTTTTATAATTGCACTATTTTCTCGGCAGTTGAAAAAATGGTTCTCACTGTAACGTGTTTCAGGAGGAATTATGCCTCTATATAGAATAAATCCCAATACTTTACAAATTTTGGATAACTTCAATTAATCCCACAATACTTTAAACATGTAATTGTTTTAATATTGTGATAACGTATTATTGGAATACATATTATATTTTGATCTAACTATGGAAACTGGTGTGTTCTGGAGCAATGGTCTTCAATGATTTATATACTTTGTCTAAACAGTAACTCCACTCTCTCCTTTAGGGGGAGATTTATAGGCATACCTCTGTCATAAACAGGATGCTTGAACTATTTTATCCCAACACCCTTTTCTAAACAGGCTATGTGGAATCAGTGGCTCTGCCTACCTCTATGGAAAATGCCAGTGTTAAAGATGGAAAGAAGATAAAGTGCCTACCAGAGAAGAGTGGCAAATTAAACTGTTGGACTATGCCAAAATGGCAAAATTGACCGGAAAGCTCAGGAACCAAGAAGACCAAAGCTTCAACAAAGAATGGGGGAAATTTATAATTTATCTTGGAGACCACTGTAAGCAGATGACGACAATAGCAGGATTGCAATAACACTTGTAATTGTAGCAAGTACTATGGAGATAATGGAGTAATATTGTGGGAATATACTTTTCAGGTGCGCTCGCACCTGTGGTTATTTGTGTTTATTTGTGTTTAAATATGCTTAATTTTACTGTATCCTTCCACCTGGAAGGAAAGGTTGTAGCAGGATCTGGCAGGCAATTCACTGCTGGGATCCCTCCACAGCTAATTAGTGGCTCAAAAGTTTGAATTAGTCTATGGTCAGTTAATCTGCTTCCCGCCCAATTTAGGGCAGCAACAGAGTTGTGATTGGTTTATGTATCGATTATGACGTTGGTTGTTCACTCAATAAATAGCTGCCGCTCCCTGTTTGTGGGGTGGAGAACGCGCAGAAAAGCCCAGTGAGAAGAACGTTGCGTGACAAGCCTAGGCAAAGCGAAAGCGAAACCATCCACGCAGGGCAGCCAAAGCCGTTTCCCTCCAGACTGCAGTCTCCGTAGTTTTATTTTCATTCTTGCTTTTAAAGTCTTTTATTTGGCCGTTCAGTTTTGGCCACCTTTAGCCTTATTTTCCTCTTCGGAGTTTTTGGACCAGACAGACGCTTGCAACCATCTACGAGGCAATCTTCACAAACTCACAGAACTCAAAACCTTCAGATTGCAGCCAGCGGTTCTCTTCGTCCACGGCGCGGTGGGAGCAGGCTCCAGGATTACCGGCCATCCCGTCCGCAGGCTGTCTAACCCCACAACTGGTGCCCCGTGTGAGGCCAACTTCGTCCTGCACACGGGAGGAGTCAGCAAAGAATCCCCACATAATATAAAACATGGACTACTGAAAAAGATGCAGTAGAAAAGGTTTAACAATAGGACCCATGGAGAGGAAGGTGGGAAGTCCAGAGATTCGGAGGAATCTTTAACTGTTGATGTGTGGTTGTATTGTTATAATTTTATATTTGTAAAATCAAATAAAAAATATTTTTTAAAAAGGAAAATGTCAGTGTTACAACAGTGTTGTATGGGGTTGTCATACAGGCTTGTAGTCACTTATCTTTAATCATCCCATGTCCCCTAGTCTAGTCACTGTTCTCAGACATGGGCTCATGGGTGTGATTTCTGCAGGAAACACTCCTGTCACACCCGTTTTCCCTGCAGCAAACATATAACGTGACTTCAAAGGGCACCGTGTTTCAGATTGGGGTGCTAGTTACTTTTCATGGGGTTCAGCAACACCACACAGGCAGGATTAATAGTGAAGGAATAAAGCATTAGGGCCAAGGAGAGGAAGAGCAAATGCAGGCACTGGGCATGGATGCATTCAGTCCTCACTGTGCTACAGATAGGGATGTGGGAGGTACTTTCTTTGAAATGTTGCTCCATATGTAGAGCTGGCACATTTGGGAAAAGGCACTTGGCTTTGTCTGACAGGTGGACTTTGCAAGTGCATGGGAATTCTCTCGGAGTGCTTTTATAACAATGGTGGCCCACATACCTCTGACTCAGGCTGAACCAAGTGCCCTACTCATCATATAACCAGCCGTAAGGCTGAAAACCTAAAGTGTCTGTGCTTATAAAGTTATGTTTTGTTGCAGCAGTGAGCATTACTTTTAAGTAAATGTGCTTAGGATTGCAATGTGGTTTTTTGCTACTTGGTTGATCAGCATCTTGTTGCTACATCTGAGTCCAAGTCCAAGAGGGCCTTGTCTCAAAACCAGGAAAGATTAAAATACTTTTTTTAAAAAATCTAAACTAAGCTCAAATAAAACAAAATATACTTGGAATTGATGTGCCTCCATTACTGCTTGCAGAATACTGAGCAAACAGCTGGCACAGAGCTGTCATTGTTAAATAACAATAATGGCAGGATGACCTCCAACCCCTACTGAACCCTTACATATTAAAAAATGCAGTAAATGGGTATCTGTAGCATTTTCCAATGATTTTATAGCCTGCTCAGTCCATAACTATAAATGGTAAGTAATAAATTGTGCGTGTGTTTTTTTAAAATCCTTAACTACTAAATGGTAAGTAATAAATTCAAAAATCTGCCTGGGTTAAAAACAAACAAACCCAAACACCCCAGAAATAACAAGCAGATAAGTCAGACTGAACTCCAACCGCCAATACCAAAAACGTAATTTCAATGATACAATTTTTATGAGAGTTGCACATTTAACCATCTACTTTGAAGACTTTAAATAGTCTCCACTGGTTTGCTTTACCATATTCCTGAGACTGTGGCATGCCCCATGTGAGTTGTTGTTGTTGTTGTTCAGTTGTTCAGTCGTGTCCGACTCTTCATGACCCCATGGACCAGAGCACGCCAGGCACGCCTATCCTTCACTGCCTCCCGCAGTTTGGCCAAACTCATGCTAGTCGCTTCGAGAACACTGTCCAACCATCACATCCTCTGTCGTCCCCTTCTCCTTGTGCCCTCCATCTTTCCCAACATCAGGGTCTTTTCTAGGGAGTCTTCTCTTCTCATGAGGTGGCCAAAGTATTGGAGCCTCAACTTCAGGATCTGTCCTTCTAGTGAGCACTCAGGGCCGATTTCCTTGAGAATGGATAGGTTTGATCTTCTTGCAGTCCATGGGACTCTCAAGAGTCTCCTCCAGCACCATAATTCAAAAGCATCAATTCTTCGGCGATCAGCCTTCTTGATGGTCCAGCTCTCACTTCCGTACATTACTACTGGGAAAACCATAGCTTTAACTATACGGACCTTTGTCGGCAAGGTGATGTCTTTGCTTTTTAAGATGCCATCTAGGTTTGTCATTGCTTTTCACCCCATGTGAGTAGGAAGCATCAAACATGTTTTATCACACAGTTGCTTTTCAGACATAATGCTAGTCAATGGCTTTGTACAGTGTTTACAAGGAGCAACCCTCAAGCCAAGAGCGCTCGCCTCTCACCTCAGGCACAGTGACGAAATGGAAACTGGAAGCTTCCACTTGCACATTTAAGCTCGCCATGTACAAACTCAGGGGAACTCTGTTTAAACTTAGTTTAAGAAAGCCAGGTTCAAACCACGGGTTGTGACCCCGACTTGCTCACTAACGACAATTTAAACTAATCAAAGTTCTTCAGAGTTTGAGTGTGATGATAAACTCTGATTAGCATAGAAGTAGAGCTGGTAAAAAAAAAAAATCTAAGCTTACCTCTGAAACTTGAAGTTGTCCCTTCACTCCAACAAAACAAAACAAAACAAAAACAAAACAGGGAGTGGCCATTTTGGTTAGTGGGAACCCAACCTACTCTTTGCCAATTGGCACCAGAGGTTCGTAGGCAGGAGTGTTCTTTTTAAAAACTACAACTATTTTTTAATGCCAGTGCCTCTGAGGACAGTGGGCTGTATTCCTTCACCTTTCCTCGTGTCTCCTCTAATGCTTAAATTGGTGCCTTAAACTGAAGTGAAAGCAGAAGCTGTCAGAGCCCACCACCACTGCCCTCAGAAATGGCAGCATTAAGTTTTGTGTGTGTGTGTGTTTATTTATGTTTGTGTGTAATACCATAAAAAGTAATGATAAACTTAAATTTAACAAACTTAACAGAGTAACGTGAAGTTCCATTGGCTATTGGTTTATATATTACAATGTATGAAATCCAAACCTAATGCCTTGGCTGTGTTCTTCACATTAACACATCCTTCCAGAGTGCCCAGTGAGTAAATGTGGGGCTTCTCCCCTCTCCCCTCTCTTTCCTGGCAACAAAGGACAGAAATGGGAACCTCAAATCACTCCTTAACCTTAAGGGCCTCTGCCTAACCTGAAACGGCAAAGTGAACCAGGAAACACCCCGTCTTCAGTTTATTATTTGCAGACTGGGCTGGTGCTTTGGATACAACCCTATTTTACAATGGAAGCAGATGCTTCTGTTTGCCATATAACTGTGCCAGAGGAGTGAGGAGCACACAACGCCAAAGCTTGTGCAGGTACCACTAAACCATAGCTTACTATTACAGCTGAACTGGGCTACAGGAAAAGGTAGAAATCTGGCTGTAAATGTGCCATGTGGGGGTTATGTGCGGGTTTGCAGCATGCAAGAATGGCAGTTTAGGGTTAGTCCTTGCCTCCCTGGTTTCCATCTCCTGAAAACTGACCACACACATACAAGAATTAGGCTTAGAGAAAAGGTCCCTTTCACATCAATGGGACTAATTGCCATGCACATTTCGCAGCATGCAGGGAAAGCAGGGTTAGCCCCTCTCCAACTATCCCCGTGGCAATTATGCGTAGAGTGGGGAGGCCCAAGCTGAAGTGAATGCAATTAATTCTTCTTTATAGGCACTGATTGCTGTTGCACTGCACTTTATAGTCCGGGACAACTGTGAACCACTGTTACAGTCTGCAGCTTTTGCTTAGACAAGTTTTTATCTATTAATTGCTATAGGTATAAAATGGCTACAAATCATGCAGCGCAACAACTAACAAAACACTACTGTACAGCACGTACCAATCTGGTAATACATCAAGTGCATGACAGCACCTAACATAGATGACATAGCATTTTGATGGAAATGCTTTCGAGCTGGGGGACGGGTCGGCAGGGTTCTTTAAATTCCGCCCCTGATTCATTTGCTTAGGGGAGAAACCAGCATAACAGAATGTTGCCGAGCCTAACAACTAGGGGTGACCTGCAAGCTGCTTTTGCTCAAGAAGAACAGGGATAAAAGATCTTTCTTTCTTTTTTCTGGTGGCGCTACCAAAGCACAGCCGTAAGTAAAGCAAAGCAAGTGCTCAGCAAGAGAGATGGGCAACAGATGTCAACCCGTATCATATGTCAGGTAAACAGCAACGGCACATGAGGCTAACGATCTGAACCTGCTTGTGAGAACATCACGCTATCCCAAAGCCATGCTGAATCTGTAAATTGTAGGGACCTCCCCCCCCCCAGCACGCCTCCAGGTCAGTTGCTCCAGCAGCCAAGGAATTGCTCGTCCAATACCAGCATACAGGAAAACCATATACCTTAAAAAAAAAAAAAACTTCCTACAGAGCCCCATTAGCAATGATGTGAGAGCTGAAATATATATGGCTAAAACTGCAGTTATATGAAAGGAAATGTCAATTTGCATACACACAAGTGGGGGAGCTGCAAATAAATCCAATCTGCTTGGTGCACGTATCACTATGACACTTACAGAACCAAAGCACACTCTTTTCATGTGTGTACAAATGCACACGTGATGAAAAAAATATATGGGGCAAGTGGCATTACGTTGGCTGATCTTAGCTACTGAATCAGATGAATCTGCAATGGATGCACCAACAAAGGTATTCCAACCATACTGCAGAGGGGGGCACTTTTAGAGCTCAAGTCATGTTATGAGGTTTCTATTTTCTTGAAGAAATACCCTGAATGAAATAACAGCTATCTTAAGATACCCCTAGGGAAGAGGACAGATAATACCACTTCCTCGCCTTCTTTAAAATTCCCTGTCAAGGTAATAGTTTTTGAGGAATTTAAGAAGAGTCTGCTAGCAGCGAATCCAAGCACTTTTGAGATCTTGATTCTTGATGAACAATTAGAGAAGCAGAGGTTCCTTTAGTATCATGTCAAGATGAGAGCTACCAGAAGTATAAACCATTTTACAATAGGGACTAGGTAGAATACAGGAAACAAACTAGTATCATTGTCAGAAATGTTTCTCATCTTTATTATTAGAAAAGAGTTCTCCCTGGCAAATCTGTTGCCAGACAAACCAGAGAACAAAAAACTTGACAGGGAAACCAACAGGCGCATCAAAGTAACTGCCAGTGAAGGATGCACTAGTTCTACCTTGTGCCATTAACAATGTCAGCTGGCCTCACGCAGGAAATCCTGAGTTTTGCGCTAGGTTATGAAAATGGTCCCTATATCCATACTGAGGCTGCTTTTTGTGATGTGTGCATTCACTTTCCCCATTTGGTCCATAGGTAAAAAGAATGGCTTCTGCTTCTGTGGGGAAGGGTATTGACCAAATCAGTAAAAAGAAACCCAGAGTATCTATCCAGAGCATTAAGGAAAAAAGAAAGCACTTGTTCTTATCCAAAATGTTCTTAGTTAACTCTGTTTTAAATTATAGCCTGACAATGCAAGTGTGAACTTAGCCCAGTTCCTTTGGCAAATAATGAAACAAGGTGATTAGGGCATCTTAACCTAGTTCTGCCTGCCAGCACGACTTTTCAGAACCTCATCTCTCTCTTCTTTGCCCAACAACAGCCCCATGATCAAAGAAATAGAAATTAAGATATGTCTTGACACTCCGAGAGACTTTGAGTAAGAGATGTATTAACAGCAAGCCAACAAAATGATTAATTAACTTTTCTTTTTCAGTATTATGTTTACACAAGATGATTACAGCAACTAATTAGGAATTTATCCTGGCTTATATAAGAGTTTGTTAGTTGTTTTTTTTATGAGATGAGTGAAGGAGACTTGGACTGAGTCAATAGACACAAGTCAGTTGTGTCTATGGTTCTTCCAATGTGGTCTACTCAGCTATTAAAACATCGTGCCTACCTCTTCCTCCTCTTTTAAAGGTATACAGTCAAACAAAATAAAAGAACAGTAGGGGTGGCTACAGATCAGGAGAACTGCTTGGCACTCTGGAAAAGTAATGGCAGCCTTGGGTTCATGTATCTTCATGATCTCAAGGCTGTTAAATTTGCAGGAAAGTCTCAGTATTGGAAGCGTTTCAACAAACAGCAGCTTGCTTGGTGAAGCCGAAAATTCAGTGCAGAAAGCCACCCACCATGGGAAGGGTCCTTCCACTCACTCAGCTGTCAGGGGACGTTCCATGTGCACAACCTGTTGTGCAAATAGCACTGCCTGATATTGAAGCACAAAGGCGCAATATCTACTTGTTTGCCTGAGCATCCAAGCCTCTTTGTAGCCTAGCCAAATTGCCATTGTCATTAAACATCTTTCCAGAGGGGAAAGCTATTATTACAATTAACTCTTTTGAACTGCAGTTAATGACTTAATAGATAAGTTGTTATTAAGAGACGTGCCAAAAGTTCACAGCGGGGGGGGGGGGGGTTGCTATCACTGCAGGACCGGTACTTCCACCAGCCTTTGGAAGGAACGCCACCAATCTAAAATCAGCTTGCTCAGACTCCATGCTCTCTTCCTCTAATTTTCTGTCTCAACAAGTTCACTGATTCCAGTAAATTACTATCAGTATCTCTTCTTCCCTGTACACAGCTCTCTGAATTCTTAGTAAGCAAAGTCCACTTTAGGAAATCAAGATGAAAAGGAAGTTGGCCATTAGGTTGCATAAACACAACTGAACTGATTTAATGCACAGTAGAACAATACACAGCATTTTTTAAAAAAATAAAGCAATACCGGTAATAATCCTAATCCCAAATATATAAACTCTGTCCAAAAAAGTTAGTTATGGTGAAGAATAAAACTGGGCTATTGCCAAATAAGACAGGGTCTTGTTCATTCCCCTGACATTGTGACTTGTATACTGTATATCAGAATTGTAGGAGTGGATTGCTTTGCAAAAGCAGGAGCTGGCTCTTTGGCAGCTAAACTGAGGGTGGAGCTACAGGTTCATTTCCGCACTTCCAGTGTGCCTTCGAAGCACATCCACAGAACCCTGCTGCCTGTGGATAAGCAAAGGGCCCAAGAATGGCGCTTGAATCTTTAGCCTCACCCTCTGCTTTCCTCCTCCAACAAACACTCTCTCCCTGCTGCCCTCCTCCAGCAAGGGATCCAGGTCTGTTTCTATCACGAACATGGACCTGGGACCTGAGCTGGAGGAAAGCAACTGGTTTCGGGGAGGAGCTGAAGGAAGAAAATGATGGACAAGGAAAGAGTTAAGAGAAGGGAAATTGTAGACCTCCAGAGCTGCTTAGCCAAGCAGCAGCAACAGATGGGTCTTGAAGAAACATAGTGGAGCTGGAGCATGCAATTCTATTCTGAAGATCCCATTGAAATGTATACAATCTTGCAGCTGTCTGGGAAAATAAGCCATAGAGGAATGATCACCAATTCAGGCCATTTAATGCCCATTATCTTTTTTTTTTTTTTGAATATAATTTTTTATTGATTTTGATTGAATACCAAACATAAAACTTTACATTCAAAACCTTAATGAACACAAAATAAAGTATTAACATATGAAACATACAATTCCAAACTATGTCTGTAGACTTCCTTTCTTTCATGTTATGTCTTCTTTATGTCTTGTTTCTGAAATTCGCACGTCGATTTTCTTCCTATTTCTTTTTATTTACCAAATCTCATTTCTATAACATTACAAATCTCTCATATAATAAAAATAATAATTCCGTTTGTAAACTAAAAATTTACAATACATTTTCCGTGAACTTTGTACACCTTGAGTTGTATGTCAATCTTTCACAATTTGCATATCTTATCTAAATATTCCTTGTATTTTCCCCATTCGTTTTTAAATGTTTCCTCTCCCTGTTGCCTGACCCTCGTTGTCATCCTTGCTATTTGCATATATTCAGTAGTTTTTTGTTGCCACTGCTGAAGCGTTGGAATTTGCTTCGTTTTCCAGACCTGGGCCAGCAAAAGCCTCGCCGCTGTTGTCGCATATAGAAAAAACTTATGGTCTATTTTTTTTATTTCTGTTCCTACCATTCCTAGAAGGAAAGCCTCCGGTAGTTTTTTAAAGGTGTATTTCAATATTTTCTTGAGCTCATTGTATATAATTTCCCAGTAATGCTTTACTGGGTCACACGTCCACCACAGATGGAAGAACTCCCCGTCATGTACCTCACATTTCCAACAATACTTAGTTCCTGTTTTGAACATTTTCCTTAATTTAATTGGAGTGAGATACCAACGGTACATCATTTTATACAGGTTTTCTTTTAGTGATGAACATGCCGTAAATTTCCAACTACTATTCCATAAATGAGTCCATTTAACAAATTCAATATTGTGCCCGATGTCGATAGCCCACCTTGTCATCACCACCTTGACCTCCTCATCTTTCAGGTTCCATTCCAGTAGGTAATCATAGGCTTTAGATAGTACTTTGATGTTGTTTTGAATAACCTCTTTTTCCAACCATGACTTCTCTTGTTTGAAGCCTTTTATTTTTTTATCTTTTAAGAAAACACTATGCAATTGATGATACTCCAACCAACTTCTCACCTTCCCTTTTATTTTTTCATATGCCTTCATCACTTGTGTGTTATTTTCCAATTCTATTAATTCATTGTAAGTTAACCAGCTCCCTTCTATGTCAGGTTTTATAATTGCATAGGCTTCCTGTGGTGACACCCAACCAGGTGTCTTGGCCTCAAACCAGTCTTTATATTTGCTCCATACCTGAAAAAGTGGTTTCCTGATGGTATGATTTAAAAAACCTTTATGTACCTCTACCTTGTTGTACCAAAGGTAGGCATGCCATCCGAACCTATTACCTACCCCCTCCAGATCCAGTATATCAGTATTTTTCAATCTTAACCATTCTCCCAACCAGTCAATACATGCTGCCTCAAAATAGATCTTAAAGTCAGGTAGTGAAAAGCCTCCTCTTGTCTTTTTATCTGTTAGTAATTTGTATGCGATTCTTGGCTTCTTCCCTTGCCAGACATATTTTGAAATGATCTTTTGCCACTCTCTGAAATACTTTTGGTTGGTTATAATGGGTAGGTTTTGAAAGAGAAAAAGAACCTTAGGTAGGATCGACATCTTGATAGCCGCTATCCTCCCTAGGAATGATAGGTTCAGTCTTCCCCATATTTCTAACTTGTTTCTAATTTCTTTCCAGAGCGACACGTAATTATCATTAAATAAGTTTACGTTTTTTTGACTTAACCAGATACCTAGATATTTGATCTTTTTAACCATCTCAATTTCCGTGTCTCTTTGGATTTGTTCTAAATATTGTCCCTTTAGGTTTTTAGTCATCATTTTTGTTTTATTTTTATTGATTTTTAAGCCTGCCAGATCACCAAATTCCGTAATTACCTTCAAGGTCTCTCCAATACAAAACTGTGGTTCTTCAATTGTAATAACAATGTCATCAGCATATGCTTTAAGTTTATATTCTTTCGTTCCATATCTTATACCTTTAATTTGCGGTGATGTTCTAATCCTTTGTAATAGGACCTCCAAAGTTAGTATGAATAGGAGAGGGGAAAGTGGACAACCTTGCCTTGTACCTTTACTAATATTGAAATTTTGCGTCAAATCATTATTTACAATTAAACTCGCTTTTTGTTCTTTATATATTGCGTCTATACCTCTTCTAAATTTAGTGCCAAATCCTAAAATTTCCAAATTTGTTTTCATAAAGGTCCAAGACAGGTTGTCAAATGCTTTCTCAGCATCTAAGAAAATTAGTGCTGCTGGCTTGTTGATCCTCAAATCTAGGTAGTCGATGATGTTCAACATTGTTCGTATATTATTTTTCACATGCCGCCCCGGGAGAAAACCCGCCTGGTCCTGGTGGATAAAGTTCGTCAAAATCTTTTTCAGTCTTAAGGCCAAGATGCTAGTAAACAGTTTATAATCGTTATTTAACAATGATATTGGCCTATAGTTCCTTACATTTGTAAGGTCAGAGTCTTGCTTTGGGATAAGCGTAATATGTGCCTCTTCCCAAGACCGAGGCAACTGTCCCTTTTCCAAGATATTATTCATAACTTCTTTCAGTGGTGAGACCAGCTGTTGTTTTAGTTGTTTATAATATTTTATTGAGATACCATCCGGTCCCGGGGCTTTTTCATTTTTCCCTTGTTTTATTACCTCTGAAATTTCTTCTTCCGTAATCTGCTTCTCTAGTAGATCCGTTTCTTCTTGTGTCAGTTGTCTTAATTTATGTTGTTGTAAATAACTTTTTATCTTGTCAATTGATTTTATTGGTGCTCTATATAACTCCTTATAATACTTGAGGAAGATGTTTTTTTATCTCTTTTTGTTTATCTGCTATTACATTGTTATCAATCAGTTTATTAATCGTACTCTGTGCCCTTCTTTTCTTTAATTTCCATGATAACCATTTCCCTGCCTTATTTGCGTTTTCAAAATTTTTCTGTTTTAGTATTTTTATTCTCCATTCCACTTCCTGATTTATCAAAGTATTAATTTGTATTTGTAACAACTTATAGGTTTGTTTTAGTTTTAAGTCTGTCGGTTTTTCTGTCATTCGCTTTTCTACTTCCTTTATTTTAAATAGTATCTCCTCCTTATTTTTTTCTCTTTTCTTTTTGAGTATAGAGCTTTGTTGTATGAAAAACCCCCTCATAACCGCCTTACTGGCGTCCCAGACCACATTCACGTCAGTCCCTTTGTTCAGATTTAACTCAAAGTATGTTTTCAGCTGTTCTTTAGATCTTTCAAGAATTTCGTTGTTATCTAAAATACTTTCATTCAACCGCCAACTTAATTGTTTAGGTCTTAAATTTTCAAACTCTAACATGACCGCATTGTGGTCTGATATGGTTTTCGGTAGTATCTCTACCCTTTTAACTTTAGTTGTTAATTCTTTAGAGATCCAGATCTGGTCTATTCTGCTCCAGCTTTGCTTTGGTTCTGAGTAAAAGGTGAATTGTTTAACCGTTGGGTTTTTAAAACGCCATATGTCCACAATCTCATTCTGTTCTATTATCTGCTCAAAAGTCCTTGGTAATTTCCCTAAATTTGTTTTCCGTTTCTTACTTGACCTGTCCATTTCCGCTGAGGGAACTCCATTGAAGTCACCCATTATTATAGTTTTATAGTCCACATGCTCTATCAAGATTTTTCTTAATTTTGCATAAAATTCAGTTTTTTTGTCATTGGGGGCATAAATCCCCACCACCAAATACGTCTGACCTTCCAGCTGAACTTCCACTCCTATAATCCTTCCTTCATTATCCTTAAATTTTTGTTGAGCAGAATATTTACTTTTAATATATAACACCACTCCTCTTTTTTTTTGTACATCTGATGATATAAATTCATTTCCTAATTTATAATTTTTCAAAAGCCTATTGTGTTTCCTGGTAATGTGGGTTTCTTGCAGACATATTATGTCTGCATTCAGTTTATTTAACACATAAGACACCCTATTCCTCTTGGCCTTATCGTTTAAGCCATTTGTATTCCATGATATACATTTTATAGTCATTTTTGATATTCAATTAAATATTTTTATTACAGAGTTTCGAAAATTAATTCTCAGACATTGGTTGTGTCTGTTCTTCTTCAATAATTCCTTCCTCCTCATCATCCTCGTCTTCTTCCTCTGTCCCTCTGCGGAGTTCTTTGTATCTTCTTCCAAATTTTTTTAATTCTAACTCTGACCTTATCTTATGTTTCTTTTCTTTATAGTAGAACGAAACTCCCTCTGGGTACTCCCAGCGAAATTTTATTTTCTCTGCGTTTAAAATGTTAATTAGCTCTTTATATCCATTCCTCTTTTTCAAAAAATGATTTGGGATGTCTCTAAACACCACAATTTTCTTTCCATCCATAATTAATTTGCCTTCTCTAGCTTTCTGTAATATTGTGTTTCTTCTCTCTATTGAATTAAATGTCACTAGACAGTCTCCAGGATATGTCTTTTTAGGTCTGTTCTGTTGATGGGGTTGTTGTTGTTGTTCAGTCGTTCAGTCGTGTCCGACTCTTCGTGACCCCATGGACCAGAGCACGCCAGGCACACCTATCCTTCACTGCCTCTCGCAGTTTGGCCAAACTCATGTTAGTAGCTTCGAGAACACTGTCCAACCATCTCATCCTCTGTCGTCCCCTTTTCCTTGTGCCCTCCATCTTTCCCAACATCAGGGTCTTTTCTAGGGATTCTTCTCTTCTCATGAGGTGACCAAAGTACTGGAGCCTCAACTTCAGGATCTGTCCTTCTAGTGAGTACTCAGGGCTGATTTCTTTGAGAATGGATAGGTTTGATCTTCTTGCAGTCCATGGGACTCTCAAGAGTCTCCTCCAGCACCATAATTCAAAAGCATCAATTCTACGGCGATCAGCCTTCTTTATGGTCCAGCTCTCACTTCCATACATTACTACTGGGAAAACCATAGCTTTAACTATACGGACCTTTGTTGGCAAGGTGATGTCTTTGCTTTTTAAGATGCTGTCTAGGTTTGTCATTGCTTTTCTCCCAAGAAGCAGGCGTCTTCTAATTTCGTGACTGCTGTCACCATCTACAGTGATCATGGAACCCAAGAAAGTGAAATCTCTCACTGCCTCCATTTCTTCCCCTTCTATTTGCCAGGAGGTGATGGGACCAGTGGCCATGAGCTTAGTTTTTTTGATGTTGAGCTTCAGACCATATTTTGCACTCTCTTCTTTCACCCTCATTAAAAGGTTCTTTAATTCTTCCTCACTTTCTGCCATCAAGGTAGTATCATCAGCATATCTGAGGTTGTTGATATTTTTTCCGCCAATCTTAATTCCGGTTGGGGATTCATCCAGTCCAGCCTTTCGCATGATGAATTCTGCATATAAGTTAAATAAGCAGGGAGACAATATACAGCCTTGTCGTACTCCTTTCCCAATTTTGAACCAATCAGTTGTTCCATATCCAGTTCTAACTGTAGCTTCTTGTCCCACATAGAGATTTCTCAGGAGACAAATGAGGTGATCCGGCACTCCCATTTCTTTAAGAACTTGCCATAGTTTGCTGTGGTCGACACAGTCAAATGCTTTTGCATAGTCAATGAAGCAGAAGTAGATGTTTTTCTGGAATTCTCTGGCTTTCTCCATAATCCAGCGCATGTTTGCAATTTGGTCTCTGGTTCCTCTGCCCCTTCGAAATCCAGCTTGCACTTCTGGGAGTTCTCGGTCCACATACTGCTTAAGCCTGCCTTGTAGAATTTTAAGCATGACCTTGCTAGCGTGTGAAATGAGTGCAATTGTGCGGTAGTTGGAGCATTCTTTGGCACTGCCCTTCTTTGGGATTGGGATGTAGACTGATCTTCTCCAATCCTCTGGCCACTGCTGAGTTTTGATGGGGTACTTTTATTCTAAAAATATTTGTAACCCCTTGTTCCAACTCTTCTTCTTTCACTGCTAGTAAATTTGCTAATTCGGTTATCAGCTTGGTTCTAATATCCTCCCCCTCTTTTTCTGGAATACCACGGAATTTTAAATTTAATGCTTTTTGGTTCATCTCCAAAAGAGCAAGACTGTCTAGTGTACTTTCTTGTACTTTAGAAAGCTCTTCTATCTGTCCTTTCATCTTTTCTCTCTCCTTTTTATTTTCTTTTATCTCTTTTTGTACTCTTTTTTGTTGTTCCTCAACCACATGCACCTTATTGTGCAACTCTTTCATTTGTCCAGATAGATCCGTTGCTAATTCTGCCAGTTTTTCTCCAATATTTTTTTCACTCTCTTTGACTGTTTCTTTAACTTCTCTCCTTATTTCCCTTATTTCTGCCAAAATTTTTGCCAGTTCTCCTTCTCCTTCTATGTCTGCTTTAGAAGACCTTCTATCTCCTGGTGTGTTCACTTTTTGGGTTTTATGAGCCATATTCGCAGTTTATATTACTGCAGTCCCTTATTTTTCACTTTAAACTTTACTCCCTCCCGCTTCCTCCTTTCCTGCTCCTTACAGGCTTATCTTATTTCTCCTTTGCAGTCAGCCTTATAACACATAAACAGTCCGTAGGCTGAGCACTACAAAACGGTGTTTAGAGTCCTGCCAATCACCATACCAACATATACCCTTTACAATTAGAGTCTCTTGATCTGTATGAAAGCTGGTTCTATATATGAAGATAACTTGTGGAGAAGAAAGGAGAAAGAAGGAGAAAAAAGAAGTCACCACACCAGCTACCAATGTCTTTCCCTTTGAAGTCTCAGCAGTTTAGCGACCTGGCTTCCAAAGGAGAACCCCCAAGTTAGTATACTCTGCTGTAAGTTTCACTTCTCCACACCCATTTTACCGCGGGGAAAATTGGAGATTTTTCCTTCAGCTTTGTTCTTCTTCTAACCGGACTCAAAAGAGTTCAGAAGAGTTCAAAGGAGAGAGAGTCCTTCCCCCACCATTCCGTGTCGACGTCTGCGTCTTCAAAACCTCGTAAATTTTCCACCTTGTTCAGTTCTCCAGTTCTACTCAAAAGCGCAACACTGTTACAGCAGTGTAAAATTTGAATCTAGTCTCTTATGAGTCACTTAATATCATTTAAACCTTAATGCCCATTATCAGTCATCAGTTGTAGAGAAATGAATTGGGATTTTTTTGCTCATATTCCAACTCGCTCTCAGCCCACGTTCTCCACCTGAAAATATGAGCTATTGTCATCGGAACACTGGATAGGCTACTCTTATTTAAGAATCAACTGGGAAAAGATTTTTTGGGATGTGGCTGCAAAGCGCTTTCTTCACCAAGTACTATATAAAACATAATTACCAATCCTTGACATGCTGAGTGGAATAGAGTGTTCAGCATCCAGGGTGTGTCAAGTATTTCTATTGAGCAACAAGACACCTGCATTGTGCAGGTCACAATCTGTCTGTTTTATTGCATTTCTAGAAAATAAATGAGAAGGCATTACCATGAAGGGAAGGCTTGGAGAAATGAAAAGAATAATATATGGCCAAACATTTGCTCAGGAAGGATTTCCTTCTCTTCTCCGGAAACTAAGAGATAATCCAGAGATTAAGGAAGGAGAGATTTTGGTGTGTGTGCCCCCCCCATGGGCGTTTTGCACGTGTGGGTGTGCATCAGTGAAGAGACACATCATTTACATTCCCCTTTGCTACAACATTGCTTGTGGTGCAGATATGGTGGCAAGAGATAAGAAAAAGAAGGCTTCCCAAAGTCTTTGAAAAGCAGCCATATGGAGACCAGATGTCCAAGGTAGTTCTTCTTCGGCAAAATTACCCAACGGTGGAGTTTTAATGTTCTAGTTAAAGCCCGGGTTTTATATCCACATATAGAAATCTGCCTAATTAGACAGCATACTTTACTGTAACAATTGTTTTAGAGCAGTGTCAAATTCAAGCGAGTGGGTGGGCCAGACCCTGGGGCCAGACTCACCATTTTTACAGCAAAAAGGGTCAATTCCATCTTAATTCACCCATTATCATCCTGATACGCTGTTTCCCTTTGGAGGAGGATGAGTGGAATGGAGTAGAAATGGAAAGGGCATAATAGGCTGGCTGGTGTCCTGAACAGGAGCATTCCGCACCGTGACAGTTTGCTGCAGGTCCTAGTTGTAGTAAACTAATGTAATTGTTTGAGACCCATTTCCTTATTTAACCTAACCAGGCCAAGCTAGTTAATAGACCTATGGATGAAAGTGCTGGGCTTGGTGAGGAACAGGGTGGGGACAATTCCTCCCCACCCTGTCTAAATTATAATGTAGGCAAGGCCAAGCAGAAAAGTGCAGAGTTTAAGCTTTCACATCCAGACTTCCTCTGATTACATACCTGCAGAGAAGCAAAATCTTTAGAAGCACAGGCTCCGAGAATAGCAGCGCCCGTCAAAACAGACTCCACCTCGTGGGCCAGGACGACAGGCATGCCTAGACAAAAACAACACACATCTGTTAGAATACTCAAAGTGGGGGCGGCGTGAACACGATTAAAAGCAAAACAAAACAAAACAAAACAAAACAAAACAGCTGGAGGATTATTATCTGTATACCCTCTGTTGGCACGGTCGCCTGTGTGATTGCATTGCCACTTGGGTGTATTTATAAGGTACTTGGGGGCATTTTCTGTGGTTGCAGAGGCATGAGTGTCCTTTTGGGTTTTACGTATGCACCATGCCAGTGTATAGAAAAATAGGAGCTGCCAGTTTGCCAAGACAATGACAAGGAACCAGAGAAGATGACATGGAAACTTTAAAAAGGAAGACACATGCTGGTTCTCACATGACCCCGAGAGATGTCCCAAGTCATACAGACGTCTGGAGGACAGAGCTGCACTCATGTTCTGCTTATGGTCTTCCCATGGGCATCCTATCAACCACTTTGAGAACAGAATGCTGGACTAGATGGGCCTTTGGTCTGATCCCGCAGGCCTCTTCTTACGTTGAGCAAGAAAGAAGAACTTAACTTTGCTGCTGCCCAGGAATTCTCCCCCAACCTCCCACTCAGGGTTATTTTGCTCCCAGCTAGTTCTGACATTGGAAAGCAGAGTGACCCTAGACAGTGCGTGGATGAAATATGGAGGTTCTCAGTGGCAAAAATGTTTTGACACAGAAACTTGTTTAAACTTATCAGAGAGCTAAATTAAGAATTGAGTTTACAGCTGGCACGTTTTAAATGTACTTTGAAACTTGGCTGCTTGTGTTGCTACTCTGCAAGTGCCTTCACAATGAATGCATTCATCTTACCATCTGAACAATATGAATCTGAGGCTTTTAAGTGGTCTATGAAATTATCTATTGGTAGCCTGCATAATTGGCTAATGGGAGCTTGCATTTAACAGTAATATATTCAGAATTTTCCTGGAAGAATAGGGGATTGATACAGGAATGTTAACTATTTTATCGGATAGATTTTAATGAGGGCAAGAGAACCCGGAGCATTCTAGTCAGATGAACTCTGACATCCCCCGTCAGTCACAGTTCCTACAAACAGGAAAAATTCCAAGGCCGCAGAAAGGCCTCTTTGTCCTACATTGTACGTGGCCATTAGATACAGTCAAAGAACCTTGGTTTAAAATTTAATCAGAATTATCTATTAATAGAGCTTTAATTTTAGACATCAGAAAGCAGCTCTCAATTCCAAGGCTATTTGAATTAGATAAGGAAAGGTGTGGACTTGATAAAATCTTGTTTGACTAATAGAAAGCACCACTGTGGCAATAGTCTGTTGCGTACATCTAGCCTAGGTCAAGACCTTGTGTCATTTGGTTCACCTTTTCTGCCTTTGTGAAATGTAATTACATAATGCTGATTTCCATCTTTCTTCCTGCATCAAGGTAGGAAGTCTGGTTTGATGTTCAAGTGATGCAAATCTCCCTGCTAAATAGCTACAGTAGAATCCAAGATTTAAACTTGATCTAAACCACATTGGCTCTTCTTAAGAAGGGGGCAAGGGGGGAGGAGAGAGAGAAAAAGAATCTGTATGGTTCATAGTTTTGTTTTTCCTCTCAAAGCTGTAGAACAAAGGAAAAATGTTTTCCACAGGTTAAAAAGATAGGATAACAGCATAATGCATGTTAAAAAATAGCCCTGGATAAAGGCTGGGTTTAGCTGAATTTGGGACGTGTTCTTCTTACAAACACTTAACTTCCTATAAAGATTTTTGTCATGCAGGCTCCATAAAATACATCCTCTAAAGCAGTGTTTTTCAACCTTTTTTGGGCAAAGGCACACTTGTTTCATGAAAAAAATCAGGAGGCACACCACCATTAGAAAATGTTAAAAAAATTAACTCTGTGCCTATATTGACTATATATAAAGTAATTCTCTTGAATAGGAATCAAATAAACACAAATCTTTCGAATTTTTCAATTTTCCCCACGGAACACCAGGCAACATCTCGCGGCACACTAGTGTGCCGCGGAACAGTGGTTGAAAAACACTGCTCTAAAGCAGGGCACATTGCATTTTATTAAGCAGTTTCTGCTGGTTAAAACGTGCAAAGTTTGAGTCTCAAAAAGTGCCAAAAGCTTGCAAATCAATTAACATTGCCGTAAATTAAAGGAACCCCCTTACAAACCTACTGCCACAGATTTGACGCACTCAAACAAATGGTATTAACTGACAATTGATGAAATCAAGTTATTTTCAACCTATATATATATGAGCTTGCCTGATCATGCCAATGGCCCATCAAATCCAGCATTCCTCTTCTCACAGCGGCCAACCAAAGGCTTGTGAGAAACCTGCAAGCAGGACAAGGACACGAGACCAGTCTCCCCTCCCGTGGTTTCCAGCAACTGGTATTCAGAAGCATTACTGCCTTCAATTGTGAAGTCACAGCATAGCCATCATGGCTAGTAACTGTCAATAAACCTTATTGAATTGGTCTAATCCAGGCTTCTTCAACCTTGGCCCTCCAGATGTTTTGAGACTGTAATTCCCATCATCCCTGACTACTGGTCCTGCTAGCTAGGGATCATGGGAGTTGTAGGCCAAAAACATCTGGAGGGCTGAGGTTGAGGAAGCCTGGTCTAATCCTCTTTTAAAGTTATCTAGGTTGGTGGCCATCACTGCCTGTGGAAGTGAGTTTAGCAATGTGCTCTGTGAAGTACTTTTCATGACCCACTTTCTTTCTGAATGTTCCCTCTCACTCACCTTTTCTCTAAACTAAAAGGTTCCAAATGCTGCAACCTTTCTTCATAGAGGAGTTGCTCAAGCCCTTGATAATTCTGGTTCTCCTTTTCATAACCTCCAGAAACATCTCTTACACACAACCATTGCTCCTTGGCAACACCTATTCATATCAATGTGAGGTTATGTTGGAGAACATTCTGACGGGTTGGACTAAATATTTTCATACTGACTAAATGTTTTCTGTGTAAATTATTCTAATGAGGCACAGATGGACAATGGTTTATAAAGTTATTAATAGGACTAGAGCATTTTATTTATAAAACCTTCACAGCTGATCATACTAAAAGCCAGGACTGAAGAACATCAGGTCAGGTGGCCAAATGTGGCCCACCAAGCTCATTTATTATTATTATTATTATTATTATTAAATTTATATTCTGCCCTTCATGCGAAGATAAAAGGGTGGTTTACAATATAAAAACACAAAAATACACACCATAATAGTAAACAAAAACAATACACCCCCAGTTTAAAAAGCCATAGATTGCTTAACTAGCCAAAGGCCTGAGAGAAAAGGAATGTTTTTGCCCAGTGCCTAAAGATATTTAACAAAGGCACCAGGCAAGCCTCCCCGGGGGAGACTATTCCACAAACTGGGAACCACAGTAGAAAAGGCCCGTTCTTGTGTTACCACCCTCCAGACTTCTCATAGAAGAGGCACACAAAGAACGGCCTCAGATGATGATCTCATGGTCCGGGTCGGTTCATATGGAGAGAGGCAGCCCTTGAGGTATTGCGTTCCTGAGACGTTTGAAGCTTTGCAGATCAAAACCAGCACTTTAATCCGTCCTGGAAACTAACTAGCAGCCAGTGCAGTCGGGCCAGGATTGGCATGATATACTCAAACCATCTTGTCCCGGTGAGCATCCTAGCTGCTAAATTCTGCACCAGCTGAAGTTTCTGAACCTTGAGGCTAGGCTACCCCGCATGTTACAGTAATCTAACCTTCTTCTTTTTCTGCTCATTTGAATTTTCCAGGCCGCACCCACCCTGCAAAGACCATACCCACAATTGGGCCTCCTTGCCCCCCAAATGGTTTTGCCTAGCTGGAAAGTGTCCAAAAACTCTGACACTGTTTCTTGCTTGTCTGGACAGAGAGCAGAGATGGCTGTGGGCATCTGTATATAAACTAAGGAGCTGTAGACAGATAAAATTTGCATTCATTGCTCCACCCACTTTAGCTCTGGTCCTGCCTCCCACTGGCATGTGGCCCCAGGAAGGCTGCTCAGAGGAGAATGCAGCCTTTTGTACAGAACAGAGTTCCCGACCCGTGCTATAGGCCTGTATGTTCTCTTCCCCCTTAACAACAACGCGGTGGTAGTAGTCCTGTTCCTTAACCGTATCCTCAAAACTTACCAGTGATGTCTGCATGCATCTGCACAAAGAGAGGGTTCTTGCTCAGCCCACCACACATGAAGAGAGTGTTGACACTGTGCCCTGCAGCTTGCATTGTTTCCACAATATGCCTTGTTCCCAGCTTGAGTGTGAGGAGAAAATAAAGAAACGACGATTAAGAAAAGAGGCTACAAGAAAAACAGCTGCTTAAAGAGTTGGGTTGTTGGCTGTTAGCATTGAAGAAGGGTAGAAAAACATGCAAAACACCTAGAAAAGATAATGGCTACAGTCGGATGCTGTGATTAACCATGCTTTATCATGACAAGAATGAGCTCAGGTGAGTCTTGGACTCACACTCTTCACTTTCCTCCTATGGTTCACATGCCAGGATGTGATTGGATGCTTTTGCATCTGATTTCAATTAAGCACAGTTTAGTGCTACAGCGCAAACCTAAAACCATGGTTAAATTTTATCTATTGTTTACTGGAGCAAGCTAGCTTCATAACCCCATTTTTTCCTGCTGAATGATACAATAAACTGTGGTTAATCAATAATGGAAATGAACACCTCTTTTCATTATGGTGTTGGGAGGGTGCAGCATTCAGACCAGAGGTTCACCTAGGCTTGGGCACATCATGGTAAATGACACTTTATCATGTTCTGAAAGCAGCCAATGAGAACCAGTTCCAGTGACTCTGTATTAGTGAGCTTCCTGGTTTTTTCAGATTAAACTTCATATCCCCTAATCTTTCAGGGTGCAATTCACAATGGAACAGCCACATGCAGTACTTCTCCCATGACTGGCATCAGGCTTAGGACAAACACATACACAAGGTTCTTTATTTAGCAAACAATTATTGATCCCCATAGCTCGTGGTGGTGACGGCACACATCGAAACAGCTTTTTCAAAAAGGAAGGATCACACAAATTCAGGGAGGTTTCTACCCACTTCTCTTATTCCTGATAGCTAAACAGAACCTCCATGTTCAAAGCCAAAATGCCACTGAAAACCAGGTGCTGGACACAACAAGAAGGGTATGACAATTACTTTCATGCCTTGTTCATGAGTTTTATGGGAATTTATAGATGTGTACCATTCAAGATGTGGGACATGGGTGGTGCTGTGGGTGAAACCAGAGCCTCGGGCTTGCCGATCAGAAGGTCGGCGGTTCGAATCTCTGCGACGGGGTGAGCTCCCGTTGCTCGGTCCCTGTTCCTGCCAACCTAGCAGTTTGAAAGCACGTTGAAGTACAAGTAAATAGGTACCGCTCCAGCGGGAAGGTAGAAGCTGGACAATGGTCTGTTTTTATTTTTGGGGTAGAGGTGATTTTCAGTCTGATCCAGAGACATGAAAGTTCCCCATTGAAGAAATAACTGACAGGGAAGAAGATTTATTCCACTGAGTGCCCCCACCCCAGCAGGGAACTGTTGAAAGCATCAGAAGCATGACAGCAGGCAAACAGTCACCTGCCTTTTAGAAACCTTTTGATCAGGGCCATAACCGCACATGGAACTGTGAGTTGCTGGGGCAATCTCTGCTTGGAAGCCCCCTCTACTGATAGATTATATGGCACCGGCTTTGGTATTTTTCTACTCTTTTAACAAAGAACATCCACTTGGTGTTCACAGAAATAGAACTGCAGAGATTCGCCTTGGCACTTGCTTACCATCGTTTTTGTGACATTTAATATACATCTAAGGCTCACAAAATTCAAGATCAGACAAACATTACTGATAATATGCAAGTACTCAACAAAAGCCCATGCTGCCTTCTTTTTCATAACAGGAGACTGTGGATCTAGATATAAGGCAAATTAAGCCATGGCAGGATCAACTAAACTAATAAAAAATGTTACTGTGACATCCCATGTGTAAAAAAACAGGGAAATTACATTTCAAGATATAGAGGTGATGCAAACCAAATTCTGGTTTTTCTTCTTCCAGAATTCATTTAAGAATAGAGTAGAACAAAATAAAATAAAATAGTACTGTATCCAAGGAAGTTGTCCCTTTCACGTAGACACCACAAATTTGTTCTGGGGGTTCGCCCCAACCCTCCAGAGCATATGGGAGGGTAGAGGAAGAGGAGAGGGAGGGAAGTTCTGTTGCACAAGGGCAAGTCCTTGCATGTACGGCACAACTTCATTGCTAACAACACTTAATATTTGGTCAGTTGTCCGGAGACAACAACTGCTGTATAAATGAATCAGGAGTACATGAGTTTCTCATGTCAGCTACAGATGTTATTCGACAAACACAGTTGTTGCATGAACACTAGTGTTACTCTGCTACTTTAATTGCTGAGTTTCAACCCAACATTTAGAACTGAAAGAAGCAAAAGCGTCTAAAGCAAAACTCCTGCTGAACCTACCCCTTGCCAGACCCAAACAGTAAGGAATTCCCTCAACTTTTATGCCGAACCTCTTTTGAAGCGTGGCCAAAGTTTACGGGAAGCTTTACAATCGACAGAAAATGTTTCTTCAGACCCAGACTGGTTATTTAAGAAGGGGAAAGCAAGTTAAGCTTCAGCTGTTTATTATGACAGGATTGTGTTTCAAGGGTATTTTGGTTTAAGATAGGTAGTTTTGGCAAACTGTAGCAACTATAAGCTCAGCTAATGAAATCCATAACATCTTTACTGACACTTAAGAAGAGTGCTTTAAGCCAGAGGGCCACAATTTCGATTATGGAAAGAATAAGCTTTTTAATATATTTCTTTAAATCTTGGCTTGAGAATACAAGTATAATTGCCCTTAACAGAAAGTTTCATGTGATCACCTCAATTATATTATTTTCCTATCTCCACAATCCACATTTATGAACGTCCAGAGGATACTCCTGAATGTCAACATAGACACACATGACCATATATACATGTCACACAAAGCCATGCATGGGGAACCTCTAGCCTGCTGGGGTTCCTCCTTTGACTTGCAAATACATTTTCTCAAGACACGTGATGTCAGGTAAAGCCATAGGTATGAAGCAGCAACTGAAAGCACTGCAACTGTTCTCCCAATCATCTCTTTGCAAACATGGTTTCCAATTGGCACAGTTTAAATTTGGCACCAAATGCAAGCTGTGCTGCTTTAAGTCCAGGCCAGACCACTTGGGAGCCGACAGGAGTTCCCAAATGGGGCCAATCCCTGCCAAAACCAGTGGAGCTTGTCTCCAGCGATGAATTTAAATTTAGCACTGAATACAAACCCTGCTAGAATTGGTTCCAATTATGATCTTGGGATTGGAACCCCCCCCCCCCAGTGCAGGCAATGCCAGCAAGGCTTGCATTCAAAGCAAATTTAAACAGCACCAAATGCAATCCGTGCTGCCAAAGGACCGTTGGAACTACATGGCTTAGCGCACACTCCTGCTCCGTCTCTTAGAACAGGTATTGCATAGAGCATTGCTTAAATTCGGCACCAATTGCAAGCCCCTCTGCTTTTCTAGCTTTCAGGTGGTTGACAGGTAGGCAGGTCCTCAAGCCTGCACAATTCCCTACCTCTGGGCTTAGCCAGGGTTTGTGTAAGCCAGGGTTTGTTTAGCAAACTACAAACTATGAATTGTTCTGTTGTTGTTGTTCAGTCGTTCAGTCGTGTCCGACTCTTCGTGACCCCATGGACCAGGGCACGCCAGGCACGCCTATCCTTCACTACCTCTCGCAGATCAAACGAATCATGTCATGTTTGATGATGACTACCTTGAAAAACTTCAGACCATCCATTTTCCCCTTCCACTGGGTGGCACTGAGGTGGTGGCCCCACTGGTAATCACCTCGGAGAGCCATGTGAAAATGGCATCTTTCCAAATCTCTCCTGTATCCAGAGAACTATAAGCAGTACAACCTTCTCATCTGACCAGATTTTTGCCCTTCTTCTGTGGCATGGCATCTGAACAAAGCTGAATGATGCTATGGATTAGGTAACCCGTGATTCCTTCTCAGGCAGGGAGGATTCTGTGTCAAAAGAAATTTGTGGGCCATACCATCTGTGTCTCTACCGCTGACCGAAACATTTGTTAACTTATGGGCTGAGCCAGGAAATGGAAAGCTTGGGAAGCAAGAAGTCAAAACCACCACCATGGGTCTGGCAAGCCTGCCTCAAAACAAAATAAGGCAGGGATGGAAACTAGATTTGGCCAGTAGGCCAGATCTGTAATTCCCCTCCTCTCCACAGGTCAACTTTTGAGAAGTGGGCAGATAAAGTTAAAAGGGGATCCCTGTAACTGTGAATCAGCTGATTGGCAGTACAGCGAGCCCCTGTGAAGGCAAGTGCCTAGCACCAATCTAGTTTACCATCAAAGGGACTCGCTGTAACAGCCAAGCAGCTGATCCACTGTTTTATAGGGAGTCCCTTTGAAGGCATGCTTCCTGCACCATTGGGACTCCCTGAGTGGCACTAAAAGGGAACCCCACTTCCAAATGAACAATTGGAATTTCACTCCATATGGTTTGTATGTGTCCTTTGTTTGTAGCTGTGCCAATACTTGCCCCTCGCTAGATATCACATAAGGCATCAAGTGTGGCACAGGTGGCCTTGGTTTGTGGGGAACAGTCTCGTGGGCCCATCCCAGGCCTAATTAGGCCTGCAGGCCAAACGTTCTCCAGTGCCAATGTATAAAAACTCCAGGTCAGCAAGGGCAGGGATTATGGTTTCTGGGTTTGTAAAAACAGAACTGAGAGTTCAGCGCACCATGTGGATTGTAAATCAGGTGTTTGCACAGGAGGTGCTAATTATGCTGTAGCCATGAATTGCAAATTGTAGGCAATCTTACGGGTAGAACTGAACATTGATTGAAAGCTCATTGACTTTTTTTCTCCCCCTAGGGACTGTATTTCTGTACTGTGTGGAGCTTGAACAATTTAAAATACAACATTAAAACCAATTTAAAACAATTTAATGTTCTACAAAGAAGACACTCTAAAAACTATTCTTACAATTATCTGGGCGAGAAATGGTTTCCCTTAGAAATGAAGCCATTTCAATGCTGAACTAAGTTAATTTGACATAGGCATAGAAATATGCAAACTGTGAGACATCAAATGCAAATTTCTCCTTTTTTTGGCAATGTCTCTCACTGAAAGAAAACAAAAGGTCAACAATAAGTGGCAAAAGTTACATTTTTTACTAGATTTTAAAGTTAAACTCATGTTTAAGTGTAGCAGGCAACATGCAGCTTTGACGAACGCAAATACCAACTGTAAATTGATGTAATGTGTCTGTATTTATTGCCTATACAATGTGAACTATCTACTAAAAAATAAAACCATGTTTTTTTAAAAAAATAAAAAAATACCCAACATAGAACTTTGCACGTTCTGAGAATTAGAGAAAATGGCAGGCTCTCATGAGTTGGGTTTTCTGTTGCCTTAATTTACACTGCTACTACACAGAGAAAAGAACCACCTGTGAAGAAAAATCTAAGAAGACATCACCTTTTATTTTATACATTATATATTTTAATAATCACTAAATTAGGATACAGGGAAAGTAGAGGCTTAATTTCAAAGCACAGTGCAGCCATGTGCAATGAAGCACTTGGAGAATAATGGATGGTTTTCCCAGGATATCCAACTGAGAAAGCTTCCACCTCATTAGCATAGAATAATGCCACCGGTGCTTGTTTGGCATTGGAAAGTTGTTGCCTGCAATCTCTTTCATGAGACATTATCAGTAGTTCTCATTTTCCAAGAAAGCACTTGCCTTTCTTATTTAAATTTAAAAAGGGATGGTAAAGTACCAAGTGCACTGCCATTACGCTCACCAAAGAGGAGCAATAATAGGGCTAACAGTAATGTATTCCAGGTTCAGTTGGAGTAATCCTGTTTTTGTCAAGAGAACTGTTAAAACAGCACAAGTGGAATTCACAGAATCTGCCCTCACTGCTGGGCTTCATGGAGTGCCACGATGTGAGGATGCTGAATGCGAAAACTAATCTGTATTGCCTGCACACCTTTGTGTGTGCCCCTCCCCCATCAGCGAACAGCAACAATTGGTATCATCCAAAGTGACACAAAAACATGGCTGACTTGGACAGCGGGAAGCTAAAGAATTTCCATTCCGTAGCATGCCTTATATCTCATTTGTAATGTGCTTGGAAGGCTGCAGATTTGCATTTCAATTGAACAGAATTCAGTTATACAGTTGACAACAAACAACATAATAGCTACTAATAGCTCACAGGCAACAGTTCAGACAGAAAAGGAGAGGTGGACAAATGTACTCCACTTACACCGTCAGTCTTTAAGAAGGGCAGAAAAGAATGCTGACTATTTTCATTCTGAAAAATATACTAGAAATTAAACATAGCAACGAAGACTAGCAACCCATCAGAAGCCAACAAGTTTCAGCTATCAGGAAGACCTACGTTTTGATAAGCTGTCATTCCATCCCTTGTGGAAAAGTAAGATGAAAGTCTAATTAATTCCTAATAATTAAGAGTGTGCCTCTTCTCTCTTCCCATGTTTGTTTAATGGGAAAGTGTGGTGGCCTCTTAATTATTGCTGTCACTGGGGACTGAAGTAACAGTATCTCGCTCCTCAAAAGTGAGTTAAATTCAGTTTCTTATATTTTACATTATTGTCCTGAGAAGAAGTAATTTGCCTTCTGGAGGTTGCCCCTAAAGAATGTAACTTTAAAAAATGTAAAACCAATAGTCCATGTAGTCCAGTCATGAGGCAGAGGGGTTATTGTTTTTTTGTTTTGTTTTGATTATGTACTTTGTGTTTTTTATCTTGTATTTTTATGTTGTGAACCGCCTTGAGATCTACAGATGAAGGAAAGGTAAAGTAAAGGTAAACTGGACCCATTAGGTCCAGTTGTGTCCAACTCTGGGGTTGCGGCACTCATCTCGCGTTACTGGCTGAGGGATCCAGCGTACAGCTTCCAGGTCATGTGGCCAGCATGACAAAGCTGCTTCTGGCGAACCAGAGCAGCGCACGGAAACGCCGTTTACCTTCCCACCAGAGTGGTATCTATTTATCTACTTGCACTTTGACGTGCTTTCAAACTGCTAGGTGGGCAGGAGCTGGGACTGTGCAACGGGATCTCATCCCGTCGCAGGGATTCGAACCACCAACCTTCTGATCAGTAAGCCCTAGGCTCTGTGTTTAATCCCCAGCACCACCTGCATTTACAGAAATTTAATTAATTAATTAATTTAATGTCTCCAGCATAACTAAACTGATATTTTTCTCAACATTTCTCAGTAAACAGAAGTTTCCTGGTTGAACTCTTTCTTGCAACAACTTCAGAGGAGAGACAACTTTGCAAACTTAGGGAAATAAGGACTTGTGGGGGGGCAAGCAATCTTTAATATGAACAAAAGAATGAAATTTCCAAAATCCTGGGGGAACTTACTTTGAGAGGAAATTTCTTGGAAAATTTACTTTTTTAGCATGTCTGCTTGGTAAATAAATTCATAATTCATAATTACAAACCAGTTTTGCAGTTGAGAATGGGATGAAGTAACATTGGTTTAAGTTCTTTAAAGGGAATAACGAAGGGAAGCATTTAGTTACAGGTAGGTAGCCGTGTTGGTCTGCCATAGTCAAAACAAAATAAAAAAATTCCTTCCAGTAGCACCTTAGAGACCAACTTAGTTTGTTATTGGTATGAGCTTTCGTGTGCATGCACACTTCTTCAGAAGGGAAGCATTGTAAAAGTGCCCGTTTCCAGTGACTTACTGCAATGGCCTGAATTGTGGCCAAGTAGATAAGAGCAAGATCATCCAGGCCTTGAGATAATGTCAGTCCAACCACCTGCAAAGAAAATGAGGATAAAAATTTGCTGATGTGAGAATTCAGTACTTTCCAATTCTCTCGCTAAACAAAGTTCTAAAGTGAGTCCCAGGCTTGTTGCTCCTGAGATGGGCTACTGCATATTTAGATAAGTCACCAGTTAAAGAGCAATAACACAAATCAATCTGGTGGTATTTTCCTGGTCAATTGCATTTTTAAACATTATTCTCATCCCCATCCCCTACATCCAACATACTTTCCAATGAAATCAGTATATAGGTTCACAAACAGAGAACTGTTCATTTTACTGTGAATCCATCTAGGTGCCTCTCCAGATGTTTGGGACTATAATACCCAACAGCCACAGCTGCTTATTCCGCTGCTTCTAATTGTCACATTATACTTCATATGTAGGATTCACCTAAGGAACACAAGCAAGTGGAATCCAGAATGTGGCAGCTAGACTGGTGACTGGGAGTGGCCGCCAAGACCATATAACACCGGTCCTGAAAGACCTACATTGGCTCCCAGTGCATTTCCGAGCACAATTCAAAGTGTTGGTGCTGACCTTTAAAGCCCTAAATGGATTCGGCCCAGTATACCTGAAGGAGCGTCTCCACCCCCATGTGGAGTGTTCAGCCCAGACACTGAGTTCCAGCACCAAGGCCTTTCTGGCAGTTCCCTCACTGCGAGAAGCAAAGTTACAGGGAACCAGGCAGAGGGCCTTCTTGGTAGTGGCGCCTGCCCTGTGGAATGCCCTCCCATCAGATGACAAATAAATAAACAACTACCTGATTTTTAGAAGACATCTGATGGCAGCCCTGTTTAGGGAAGTTTTTAATGTTTGATGTTTTGTTGTGTTTTTAATATTCTGTTGGGAGCTGCTCAGAGTGGCTGGGGAAACCCAGCCAGATGGGCGGGGTATAAATAATAAATTATTATTATATATTATTATTTTATTAATTGTGAAATGGGATTTTCTTCCTTCCTTCCCTGGGCCCCCCGGAATTGGCTATGGGGGAAGAGAACCCCCACAAAAACAATGCACAAGAGTTTACACTTCTTAATGTTAAATGTGGATTTAACATTTAATTGCTTTCTCTGGAAGAAAGCAAGCTGCTTTGGCAGAGAAGGTATGCAGGAAGCAGTGGACAGTATGGGAAAGTAGCCTTTCAGAAGAGATAGCACTCTTTTTTGTTTTCTCTGCTAACAGTTAATGCACCTTCTCATCTGAAATTTGCTGCTTTTCTATATACTTCAGCTGCTTGGCCAGTCCTACAGAAACGTATGAAGTTGTGCAAAGCTCAAAACTAATGTGATTAAAAATTAAAAATGTGTCAAAACAAACCTCCTTACGTTTCAGTCATATGATATGGGAAGTATCCTGAACTTTTGCATCCTAAAAAAAGTTCCAATTTCAACAGCAACAAATGAAAGGAAATTCCCTAAACTCAGTGGGATTTCTATTAAAGAAGGATGGTAATGTTCAAAATACAAATGCTCATTTCAAGCTCTCATTTTATCCCATTGTTCTGTTCTGACCCGTTTTCAAAGGCAGGCCCTTTCTTACCATGCCCTTTAGTGTAATATCTGCAAGGGGAGATCTGTTGCCATGGAAATCTGGCCAAACATGTAAATCAACAGTGAGGAAACCCACAGGCAAAGATTTCTTAATCAGATCCAGGTGACCGTTCAAGTATGTATATATACTTTGAGCACTGCAAGGAAAAACAAGTAGAAAAGAAAAAGGGGTGTGGGAGAGTGGTTATTCCTCGAACATATTGCATGATCTGTACTCCTAAAACAGATATACACACAAATTATCAAAAGGCCTACAAAGCCAAATTAAAATACAGAGAGGGAGGTGAAGAGAAGGAGAAGACGATGTCAATATATTACTTTTCAGGCATGCACTGTTGAACAGCATGGGTAACAATCAGAAGCGGAACTAGGATCTCATCCTAGCAACACCCAAGAAGAGGTTTGCATCCTGATCCCAAGCACATTTGTTTAATCTCAATTAATTTGAGTCAGGCACTTACAAAAGCACCAGCCAAGTCTCAATGACCACATAGATCAACCCTTCTCCAACTACACCTACATGGCAAGCTTGAGAATTGCCACATCTCGTGAAATCACCAGAGAGATAGCTGCATGCATGGGATTTAAACACAGAACGTTTGCACGTGGAATAAATCATGGGAATTACTCATAAATATTAATGGCATTTTGCAAGCACAGTGCAAACAGCATGCTCAGCAACAGAAGCCTTGGGTGCAATCCAGAGAATTCTCAGTGTGCTTAATTTCCATTCATATCAGTGGAACTTAAAAGTGTGCTTAGTTTTCTCTGGAATGTACCCAGAGGGTGAAATCCAAAGAAAGTGAAAACAAGCCAAATCCTACTGAAATCCATGGGAATTGCAATCTAGCCTTCAGTTGCATGCACTGACATGCCAGTAAAACTATGCTACTATTACCACACTTTATAAAGCTCTAGGAAAAAACCTTGGGAATAGGCTTTTTACAAACATCAGGGATGGATTTTAAAAATTCTACTGTTAGTTTTGCCTTCCAGGGAGTACCGAGAAGACTTCATTTTCAGAAAGGATGGTCAATAGGAGAGCATCTTCCTCTAATTACAATTGATTAGTCATTGTCTCAGTTTTGGAGGTCCAAATAGTGATATTCATTTAGCCTCTGCATGTATATTCAGTCATGCACTAATGAGCTCCCTGAGGGAATTTGGCATGTGTTTACTACTCTGACTTATGACCTCCTTGCAGCTGTATATTTATATTCTGCATTTAAGCATTCAGCTGCACATTGTTTCAATTAGGGCTTACCATGTGTTTGCTATCTGAGGATATCATTCAAAATGAAGTGCACTTGGAAAGCATTAAAATAACTAATTCATATCATTATTCACATACTTTAAAGGTTGTTTTATGTGACTTGTGGAGGAAAACACAGCAATAGTTTTGTAAGTTACTACAATTCTTTAGTAGCCTTATTTCGTTTCCATTTGTCTCTTTATGTCCATAGCCCTTCAACGAGGAAGATGGCAAGCAGAAGGGAGAAGAGGACTTTCCCCAGAATAAGTGTGCAAAGGACAGAAGACACAGCTGAGAAACAGCGAGCTTCCATTGAGATGGAGGAATAGGGAAAACCTGGTGGGAATATTTTGTCTCAAGGCAATATCATAGTCTTAATCATAAATCACTAGATAGTTTGAGTTTAAATCATTTAGAAAATTAAAGAAAAACAAAACTTCAGTTTGTAGGAAGCCACTCCCCCAAACCACAACAGTTATGTAGGATTTATATAGCACTGTAGGATGTATCCTTTGAAAAGCTTCACATAGGTATGAAAATATAAAACGGCCTTACACTAGTGCCCTCCAGATGTATTGAACTACACTCACATCAGCCACA
Source organism: Lacerta agilis (assembly GCF_009819535.1). Classification (NCBI taxonomy): domain Eukaryota; kingdom Metazoa; phylum Chordata; class Lepidosauria; order Squamata; family Lacertidae; genus Lacerta; species Lacerta agilis. The sequence goes on from NC_046317.1 coordinate 36,672,163, forward strand.
GTGAGCATGTTGCAGATTGAGCTAACCATAGTCCAAAACATCTGGAGGGCACCCAGCTGATGCAGACTATTACTCTCTAATCCAACTGGCAAATGCTCTTCAGCATCTCAAAGCTACCCAACACCCTTTCAAAAACAAATACACTCTGCAGATGCTAGAGCATGAACCTCAAGTCTTCTGTTATTGCAGCTATGATATATGCACATCATTTCTATGCTTATATTATGGAATGGGAGTTGTTGGTGGGAGATCATCTCCTGTCTTAGTTCATAACAGTAGCAAGTTTTGAACTACAGACTGCTCAAATACTTAACACATTTAACTCCTTTATGCACTAGGACAGAGGTTTTCAACCTTTTTGGGTCCACAGCTCTGTTGACCAACTACATTCTTTCTGCAGCACCCCTGTGGGGCTCAGGAGCCCAGTTATGTCACCCCTTGCCCGCAGAGCCGGCAGCCCCTCAGCCCTTTTCAAACAGCCTCCTTTGTGGAGTGTTCCCTCAGCCTCCTCTCTTCTCCCCTCTCCTTGGGAGTCCTCTGGGCAGCCACTGCTGCTTCCCCCTGGTCTCTGAGCTGCCCCCTCTGCCCCCCAAAGAAGTGCCTCCTCACACTGCCCCACAGGGACCTTTGAAGCACTCTGTGGCCAGTCCCAGAGGCACCATTCACCTGGGCAGCTTGTGACCAGAGCTGCTGCAACAAACAGCTATGCAAGCCTTTGGGAGACAGAGATGCTAGAGGGCATCAGAGGAGGGAGGGAAGGAAAGGGGGACAGAGGCCAGTGTTGCCCGCAGCACCCCTGACCATCATTGAAGGCACCCTGGGGTGCCACGGCACACTGGTTTAAAACCATTGCACTAGGAACAACAACAGCAACAGCAACAGCAACAGCAACAGCAACAGCAGCAACAACAACAACAACAACAACAACAACAACAACAACAATACAATGCCACTTTCCCCATCATTTACCAAAAGCCTACTAACCAGAGTATGATTCTCCGTTGCTTTTCACTTTCTGACTAGGATAAAATAGCAAATTCCAAGCTTGACTAAAATTTCCTCTGTGCACCCCAGCAAAGATGTCTGACTCAACCTTGCAAAAGTGGTCATAGGTGCCTTAACAGGTGGGTATAACATAATCTAGATGTAATGTTCAAACTTAGCTACTCAGGACCCTCTTGGCTTCTTTCCATTCAACACAGCTACTTGATGTTCAAAGTAATATATAGAGAGAAAGGATGGTGATTTTATGTGACTTGTTTGCTATGTTTGCAACTATAAACTCACTTCATTAAAGAATAGTCATCTGGAAAGCATTATAGAACTGCAATTGGGCACATGCTATAAGTCTCTTTACCAACACACTTCTGTCCAGCATCTCTGGACAGAACCAAGTGCAGCATCTCAAATGCACTTGCTGGCAGTGCAAGAGCTTCTTCTCTGTCTTATTTCCACTATGCTAAGAAATAGAGATATCATGGAGATTCACATTTCCTGTCTTGGAATACAAGTCTTGAGGGGATGTTACATTCGCAACACAAGGCAAGAATTCCAACCCCTGAATTTATCTCTGGGCACAGCTGTCCACAGAAATAATTGGGCAGGGAACAAGGTCTATGACTTGGCCTGACTATTCACAGCCTTTACATGACTGAACCCTACGCACCATTACGTTACATGGTTCTGAAGAGAACCATATAATGTTTTATTGTAAATTTGTTTAATTATATTACAGCTTTAAAATGGTTGCTGCCTGCTCTGGGCTCATGAAAGCAATGAAGGGAAGGTTATAATTCTAAGTAATAAATGAATTAGACACGTGGCAAAATGATTGACTGGCCACTGATTAATACGTAGAAGGATGAGAACCACAATCGTTTCCAGCATGTAAACCACAGTGTAATAGGCTGGCAGAATTAACATGGTTGCACTTTTGCTTTTTCTTCTCTTACGCTTAACAACCTCAGAGGATGAACATATGTAATGCCTTTGTTTCTCCCCCCCCCCAGACATCTACTCATGTCTAGAGCAAAATGCCAATAGCAAGGTAGCTCAAGTTATACCTCACCCCTAGAATTTAACACCTTCACATCTGAAATTCTGCTAGCCTGAGGCTGCCTAAGGTTTGGTGCATATGCTGTCCTAGATGGAAACCCGATCTTGACTTAGAGAAGTCTTTGATGTGCAAAGCAAAAAGGCCAGGCATACTATTTGGCATTAGGACAAAAGTATTGTAGCCTAAAGGTGAATGTTCAGAGGACCAGAGTTTCAACCATTTATTCTTGCATTACCTCTATTATTACATTTGTAAAAGCTCAAATGGAAAGCTGACTATAGAAATGATTTCTGCTGTGGCAATTTGATACATGAAGCTATTTTGCAAAGGCAAAATTCGTGTCCAGGTAAACAGCTCCAGATAAACCTAGACTGCCAAAACATTTGTAAGGGTATTTTACAAGGACAAAATGGCACGTCAGAAATCCCCACGTGAATCAGTCCTCAGGTGTTCGAAACACTGTATTCCAAAATAGGAAGAATGAAAAGCCAGCTTGAAAAGGGAAACAACTTAATATGGTGAGAAAGAGCCCAACCCACATCCCAGCTAAACTGGAACATTCCAGCTGAACTAGTTTCTGGAAAATGAAATAAAAAATAAAATAAAAAAATTCCTTCCAGTAACACCTTAGAGACCAACTAAGTTTGTTCTTGGTATGAGCTTTTGTGTGCATGCACATTTCTTCAGATACAGATTTCTGGAAGGCTGCCAAACTGCTGTTTCTAAGACAGACTGTAAAATGATGAAGAAAGAAGGATGGTGACCTGGCTGCAGATTTTGTCTGTAGCTCTGGGAACGCAGCGTGTCCTTGGACGACATGCTCTATCTTTGTGGGGGGAAAGAAAAGTAAGAGATGAGTGTTCATATCAGTCCATGATATATGGTAAGAGTTTCGTGTGTCTTGACTTTTATATATATAATTTAACTGTATTTAATCCAGTTTTCTAGTGAACCTAAAGGAAAACTATATACTGTGTGTATTGCCGAGTTGTGTTACAATGTTAGCAGCCAGTTACATGGATCACACAGACTTGTTTCATGATTTATATGCAACTGTGCATTCAAAAGATGTGCATAAAAAAAAGCACTGAGTTAAACCTTGTCACTTTATGCCAACAAAACACACAAATATGCACAGAAATTAACTTCTGGCTTGTTTCATCCTATGCGCCAGTCCAAGCTACAGCAGCATATACAGTGCAAGCAGGGACTTGCACTCCTACTGCTGGAGAAATGTGACGCTATGCCTGAGAACGGGCTAGTTTTGCTCCACATTCCAGGACATACTCCCTTACTATCAAACATAAATGTGTGCGCCAATTGACACACACAAAAAACAAAAAACCACAGCTCTCCAAATTAAAAGTGCTGGACATTCTGCCCCACTCAGTTCAACTAAGCACAAGATAAGCAGCTAGGTAATTAAACTAACATATAACTGCCCCCCCATCTAAAATGACCCAATTTTAATGCATACCCTTTGACCTCAGCAACTTTCCTGGTAAGAAAGCCTAGCACACGTTCACTACCAACAGAACAGTCTGAGCAAAAAAAATGATCAGAATAGGATGGGTGGAACTGCTGCCCATGGGCACTTTCATGCTTTTATTTTAAATATGTTTATGTGTCAGGTTTTAAAAAGTTAATAAATATACAAATATTTGTCTGGCTCCTTTATCTACTGATGTAGAGAGAAAAGGCTATTTTGCCTCAATCTTTGTTCTGTTGAGAATCAGAAGGACATACCATAATAACATGGACAAATCTTATGACCAACCAACATTATAACTTCTATAACTACCAGTAATGCATCAGTTCTAGATGTATGGATGAGATTTGAACGGACACATTCCCTTATCACAACTAGCTCCAGCTAGCTTGTAGCTTTATCAGAATTACTGGGATTTCCATTGCAGTTCATACAACCCCACTATCTCCCAACACATTTGGAGCTTAGCAGCGATTCTTTTTAACTCAGACCCTTTACTGTGAAGAGAAAGCCAAACTCACCAGCTTTCCTGTAGCACTCTGGCCTCCCTCATTTAGCCAGAATCCCGGCACCATAGCTGAGTCATAGGGCCCCCAAACTCCAGGGACGAACACAGGGGACTTGCTTATCTGAAGAGGGAAAATCCAGATGCTTAAAAGTTTCACACACATCAGGAATCGTGTTCATGTTAAACACTATCTGCCTATGGAAATGGCTCATCGTGGTGGCAGTTGCCATGGACCTGCATGATCAAGTCCTACACAGGGAGGAAAACATGATGGCAAAGCATGTGGGGGGGAAAGCATCTGAAGAAATAAACTTAACCAGACAACTTCTGTGGCAGCAGCAAATAAATAATAAACTGAGCATGAAGTTAGAGGGGTAAAGATATTGACTCACTACCAAAGCTAGCCCAGTTTTCCCCATATTTTGTTAAAATTGGCACCAATGTCAGAAGCTGTCTTTGAAACATTGACTTTCTACTTACTTAACTTTGAAAACTGAACAGCAAGAGTTCCTGCAATTATTTCAAAAGGTAATACCTTTCCTGAAACTGGATTTTTTTTTTAATTAAAGAAAATGAAACCCTTCTTCCAGTTATGCTTAGGGACAGCGGCTGTAAATATGAATCTAAAATGTGTTTTCTGAGCAGTTTCAGGAAGGTCTAAATATTATGTGTCCTACTCCATTATTTAACCACATTCCATAAATTATTATTGCACTGTTCCCAAAGCTACCTTGTGCCTCTGCCAGCACTCAAAGGGAAAGTCCAATTAAAAGACTAACTGGTACTTCTGGGAAACCATCAGGTTTTGAATATCTGCAGCCAGGCTTGGTATTTTAGAGGATACCCACAAGAATTTGCCAGGACAGAATATTTCCGTCTCCCTAGTTTGTCTCTAGTTACACACTTAGATGTTCATATCATCTTACAACTGAAATACCGTATATACTCGAGTATAAGTCGACCCAAATATAAGCCGAGACACCTAATTTCCCTACAAAAATGTGGGAAAGCTTATTGACTCAAGTATAAGCCGGTTCACCTTTGCCAGTGTGGTAGAGGAGGAACGAGCAGCCCAAAGCAGCCCTTTGGGCTGCTCCTTCCTCTTCCTCCTTTGCTGCTGTGGAGCTCACCCAGTCGCAGGGTTTCGAACCGCCATTCTTCTGATCAGCAAGCCCTAGGGCTCTGTGGTTTAACTCACAGCACAATGTTCCCTTGTGTTATACAGAGAAGGCTGGGATCCTGTCCTGTTTAACTGAAGGCTTTCTGCCTTCTGGGGTCTAAAGTTTGCATTTATGTGAGCAGTTCAGGAATGGAACAAGCTGCCTGGGGAGAGTAAAGAACCGCCATTCTTGTACACTTCTTAAGGAATGGTTGACTTGAGTATAAGCCGAGGGCAGCTTTTAAAGCACAAAAAGTGTGCTGAAAAACTAGGCTTATACTCAAGTATATACGGTACCATTTGTATGCATTCCAAAAAACCATCAACAAACGTGTGGCGCAATTAAGATTTGCACATCAATACATCTTTGGGTACAGACAATGGGTGTGGACATTTTATTATTCACTGGGGATCGTTTTGTCCTTCTCCCAGAAAATCTACAGGGATGAAAGGAGGTTCTGGGATCTGGCTGAGGGCCATTTGTTCTTTCCAATAAATCTCTCCAGAGTTTCAGATACACACCCACTCACCCCAGATTTCCCTTTCCCACAACATGTGATCACTTTCACGGAGGATCTGCCCAGTCAGAAAGAGATAAATGCATGTCCTTAAAGAATAACTGATATTACAATATTATTTGTACAATATTTTGTGGCCCATTTTCACACTTTATTCATGTTCACCGTTACCTGAGAAGGAAAATCCCAGAAAGTAGCAGAATAAAGGCTGAAATTACATTAGATCTAGGTCTTTAAATTGCTACTATTTTACAGTAAGACAAATATGCAATTTTCTGCTCAGCCTAACAAACTCAATCAGCTTTACCTCTGCCCGCTCCTGACATATAGAATGTACTTTGAGGGCATTTAGGGGTATTTGTAGCTTAGCAGGTTGAAATGCACATAAATATCCAAGTAGAAGTAATTCAGATTTTTGTTAAATCTCTCATCCAATAAAATTAAGACTACCAATGGTTCCAAGAGATTTGACAATCTCCAGGAAAGGGTGTATTTGGGGATTGGGTGGGGGGCAGATAGCAAGATTCCCCTCATCCACCGCTTCAATTAAAAAACAAGGGATAAGGTCTTTAACAGGTGGTGATATGAAGTCTGAGTAATTGGCTCCTGGTTTCTTTCTTGCCACCATTTAAAACAAACAAGAAAAGTGATTCAATAAATATTCCACCCCAGCCATGTACCAGCTGCAGTCTGGTTGTCTATTATAAAGAGCCAATGTCTGTCTAATCTGAGGTTAACCATTTGTGCAAGTTAGGGGATTAAATAGTAAAATTGTTAAGTAGCAGCCTAGGAGCTGCTTCAATTCCACTGACAAGGAAGCATGTTAACAGGCTCAAACAGAGGACACTTTTATGAAATAGCACTGGATCATTATCTGATTACTGTGCTAGTAGGAGTGGGTCAGTAGTAACTTCTGACTCAAGATTCAGATAATTAAGATGTCTTACATGCTTTTAAATCTTTGCCCTTGACAAGCCCACCCATATTTCACATTACATATGATCAAACTTGCAACCCCCGGTTGAGGAAGGCGGAAACTGGGGAGGGCAGAAAAACTCAAGCTTTACCATTTCTATTTTTCTTTTCCCTCCCCCCCCCCAAATTAATGAGTAAGGAGTTAACTTTTACTACTATTCCACAATGCAGCGGCAGAGAAGAGCTGGTGGTGGCAAGACTATGGCCAATGTACCTCTCGCAGGGACTATGTTATTTCCAACAATAAGATTCTCTCCCATGCAGGACTGTATTCCCACGCCACTAGCATAATCCTAGTTATCACTGGTTCACAAGAAAGAGCATGATGATTGAGAAACCCTACAGCTGGTTCCTTGCGCTGCCATTTCGTCTCTGTTGGTCAGTGGTAGAGAAACTCATAAGGTCTTAGAGCAAAACCAAGTTCTATGTTGGATCTTTCTTTATTAAAGGCAATAAGAAATGGCAACCATTGCTTCAACAAGAAAGTGTTCAATACATTTGGCATGATCCACTATCCCACTATGATTCCAGGCCAAGTATATGTATCTACCAGTCGTCTGCTGTTTGAAGATAGCTGGGGAACCCTTGGAATGGGGTAGGGAACTGGATTTCACCAGCAGGCCGGATCATTACCCCCAGCAGCCAAATTTGATGTTGGGTGACCCATTTCGTCGCAATGACGTCAGGTGACCCAGTTTTGTCTGAACAGTTTAAAATCAAGCTGTGAGAGCAAAGGTACAACCCACAAAATCCTGGCAATCAGCTAATCACTGGCATTTACAAATCCCCTTTTGGCTGAGTCACAGCTTGATCTGCTCTGCACTTGACCTAATATGACATCAGGTGCAGGGCAGGTGCGTATGACTTGGCTGAAATGGTTTCATGGGCCAAATGGTCAAAGGTCCTCTACCGCCACCTTGCCAGAAAACACACACATCAGGAATTGATGGATCACAGCCATTGCACTTATGGCCACAAGAGCAGTACAGTATTGTTTCATAATGGGTCACTCATAGGCACCCTTGGATTATTTGATCACTAATTAGCATCAACTGTTTTAGCAGAAAGATTTCTATCCATTAAATGGAGAAAGGCATTGTTGCCGCTGAGGTTGTTTGCTCTTCGTATGCAAACCCTTTTCAACCACTGAATTACCCCAAGGATTTCTCTCTCTTTTTGGTTCAGAGTATTTCAACTCTTATAAAAGTTCAACACTTTCTAGCAAGATGAAGAAATGAAAAAGAACTCTGTGTGGGAGGATTTAACCTCATTCAGTACTCCCTGCAAGATTTATACTAATATGCAAGATATGTAAACATTATAGAGCAGTCAGAAACAAATGAAATGATGAATCCAGTTTAACAGTATTCAGCTGTGATACAAGTGCCAGAAGGCAAGGTTTGTTATGAGTAAAGCATCTGGATGAGGTACAGTCCTCTGTTCAACCTCGGCGTGCCCTACTGAAAATCAGTGTCAAACTCTTGAGGATCAAACGTACATCAGATAACTGGAACCTGCAAAACTCTAGAAAGCTAGAAAAACGTAATTCTATGTAGAAACAACTACATAATGAAAGGATCAGTTGTCTTGTTTATTTTAGCTTTACAGAATCACAACTGTGCATATTTACAGAAGGAAGAAAGCTTGAAACTAAACTCGTATGTGGATTTCAATGCCATCTTCTGGTGGAGACAACAAAATGAACCTGTCACCTTCCCACCAAGATAAAAGCAATGCTCTGGTTTATGGATTTTCAAAAGCAAGGAAGGAAAGCAGGAGGTTTCAACAGAGACACAGACATTTGAAAGCAGAAGCTTAAATATGTGTGTGTATATCTGTCTTGATTGGAGTCAGGGATCAGTGCCTGGGATCAATGGAAAACCATATTTTCTCCAGAAGCTTTTTGTACTGGCACCTTAAAAGCATTCTGTGGTCTCATGAACCTCTGCCCCTCCTGCACTATTTTCATCTACTTGATCCTCGCTCCTTCTTGATTTGCCTCAATCCTAGGAACATTTGGGGGGAAGTTCAGAAATTTTGTTATTAGAGAGATTCAAAGCCCATTCCCTCAGTAGCATATTTGGCATGGGAGAACTCAAATGCCCCTTCCCCAGATGGCATTTGTTTGTGGGGGAAATGGTTTAATTAATAGGGAATTGAATTTAGAGAATGCCACTGATTTGTCAAAAGTGATTCCTACATTTACAAGTTGTTGAGTGTCCATGAATTGCCAGTAATAAAAAGTCCCAAATGTAGAGTTTTTATAACTACAGTGGTACCTCTGGTTACGTACTTAATTTGTTCCGGAGGTCCGTTCTTAACCTGAAACTGTTCTTAACCTGAAGCACCACTTTAGCTAATGGGACCTCCTGCTGCCGCTGCGCCGCCAGAGCACAATTTCTGTTCTTATCCTGAAGCAAAGTTCTTAACCTGAAGCGTTATTTCTGGGTTAGCGGAGTATGCAACCTGAAGCATATGCAACCTGAAGCTTATGTAACCTGAGGTACCACTGTAATCTGGTAGCTGACTTCAAGATTTCTCTGTATCTGATGAACCTGGCAATAAAGCAAATAGGGTACGGTGTCCCTCTGCTCTGGCTGTGTTGATGAAGGAACCCAAATGCACCCAGCTAAATGGCATTCAGGTGAAAGCTATTGCCAGCAGAAACCCTCAAAGCAGGCTGTTTGTGGGCACAGATGCAGGTCTCTTTACTACACCAGCCAAGGAGCTGGTGCAGCAATGGGCCATTTTCCCTTGCTCTCTCCCTTCCATTGTGGTTTCTGCAACAGTAGGGGTATGGATGTGGCTACTGTTCCCTGACCCTGGTGGTCAGGGTTTGGATTGCCCACTAAGGCAACCTTGTAAGAGAGTTCATTTTCACCCATGTATATTTATGAGAATGCTACAATAGAATTAACTGCAAGTTAACTAATCCTTATTGAAATATATTAATTGAGAATAAATACATTTCAGTACAGATTTAAGTTGTACTTTTCTCACAGCCACAACTGGATGTTCTTACACTCACCAATAGAGTAAGGTTACCAGATTTTTTCCCAATGAATCCAGGGACACTTTTCAACTTCCTACTAAATAGATGGATTTTGTCAGGGGACTGATTTGTAAATCCGGGGACTGTCCCCGGGAAACGGGGACATCTGGTAACCTTACAATAGAGACTCTTTTAAAGCTATCTTTGGAAGAACATATTAAGTCCTCACATTTGATCCAATCCAGACATTACTGCAGTGGTGTGAAGACCACTTCATGATCTGCTTCCACAACACTCTGGCAATGTCTATTATTTGGAGGGGGGGAATAAAATACATGGGAAAGGCAAGTGACATTCTTCCTTCTCCATAGTCTTGTTCCATGTAGCCTTGCTAACAGGTGATCATAGCATCCAAATGTTATTTCCCACATCAGCAACCCCAGCATCTGATGTCTGGACATCATTAGAAAAGGTAGTAAAAATAGAGATCAGTATATCCTAGCGATCAGAATTTCCAAGTGTTCTCAAGGTTCTATGGAACACAGATACAAGGACTTGTGCTTTTGGTAATTGCCATACCTTCTCAGAAACATCCAAATTGGAACTATGCAGTATAAGGGGGGTGGGTATTAAATGTGGTCATGTGTTACCAATTAGTGATCTTGGTAAGCACCTCTGTAGTGTTACAAAGCAATAACAGTTTCTACAGAGTGATGTGACATTGTCAAAAGACTGGTGTAAATGTGAGTGGATTCTTGGCTTCACAGTGTAAATCATCTTGGAGGCTCTTTGGTTGGGATAGTGCAATGAAAATTGAGAAAGGTACACATACAGCTCTGCACCCTATTAATACTTAGATTTACTTTCCAGGTGATAGCCAAGTTCTCAAAATAGGACCAGAGTAGGAATTTATGTAAGTCTATACCGCCAGCAAATGTGGCATATGAATGATGTAAGTTCTCTTAATTTCTCACTTCCTTAAAACTGTATGTGCTGGTGAGATCCATTTTATCATCTCTAATTACTATAAATCCAAAGAGGTACTACGTATGCATGTCTTTGCATTTCTGGATCTATAGAATAGATAATTGTTACTGACAAATTAGTTGTGCAAAACTGTTACAGACTCTCAAGGTTATGCTTCAGGTATCAGCAACAAAATGTTAGCTGTCCAGATTAAGACATGGTTGGTCCTCCAAATTTATCCATCCTAATAAATGGTTCCATTTTATTGATTGTTATCTACTTTAATTTCTTTTTATGCTTTGAACATTTGTACTAAATGAAGTTTCTAAGAAACTTTCAAATCTTAACTTAAATTGAGTTTTTAAAGGATTTAAAACTCAACTTTAATCTGGGCAGGCATTTACCAAGTGCAAGATTATATTAAAAAAGATTTTCTGCTCTTCATGTTTCATGTCCTAACAAATAATATGAAATCTCTAGGATTGTGTGATTTTTTTTTTAAGTTTAGTACTTTCTAATTGAGACTAAGATTTTTTTTGCCCTGCACTTTAGAATGCACAGTTCTTCGCTGTTGTTGTTCTTTAAAATCATTTCATTTAATGAAATTGTCTGAGTACAAAATAACCTTCACCCCTCTACTATTTACTGTGCCACCTGCCATGAAATGGAAGCAGAGTGCTTTGATAAATGGATGCAGAGGTTGTCTGGGTACACTTCCACAGGCAGTGTTGTCTTGTGCACTGAAATGCCTTTTTGTACCCTTCTAAAATAATATACCACTTACAGAAGACACTGCTGCACATACTAGAAACTCTATACAGAGCAGCAACCCTATATGCCTATTAGTAGGATTTTAAGATGTCTGTTATATTAAGGTACCTTTTTTAAAATAATAAAAAACACTCCTCTTTTCAGGACAGAACAGCACTAAATCCCCTAATGATGATGATTACTTTCAAATATCCCAGTTCCAAACCAACTTCATAAAGCAGAAGGTACAGCTTCAATGCCCAAATTATCTCCTGTATTTTTCATCTAGATATCCACTTTTGGGTCTATTATTTCATTCACTTCATTCACTGCAACAGATGCTATCCAGATTTACAAACACTCCAAATATAATTCCACAATTTCTACAACTGAAAATACAAACTTGGCCCGCTGTTGAAAGATCAAACTTCAAAACATCCAATTTGGGAAAACAAATAAGATATTATCAATTACTTTATATTTGCTTCCAAATTGCAAAACACGAGGATCTTAACTGATTCTAAATATTTGATAAAAATTTGCCTATTCAAAATCTATAAAAATCCTCAATATAATTTTATGATTATTCTATAAACATTTAATGCGGTCTAGTAGTATGTGTGGGTTTTTATTTTAAAAATTCAGATTACAGCGAAAAGACTGCATGTACTATCATAAGCATATGCATGTTTAAAACGAAAGTTTATACCGGCTAAAGAAGAAAACGGTTAACTTTTTCCAATAAATGGCAAAGACAAAAAAATGGATCGATACATAACCTAAATATGTTAAATCAGGATACATTGAGATAAGCCATTGGTTTGCTATTAAATGTGTAATAAAAGCTTAGTTAGTGCTTGTGATTCTTGGAATGTGGACTGCTATCACCTGATGGAAGACTCGGCCATCACATGACAAAGCAATCATTACTGGGAAAACAAGGCAAAGTAAATTGAATGAAGTGATAATGTAGTTCTATGGATCCACAGTACATGTGGTTCTTCAACTTACTCTACTCCCTTTTGGGGAAACCCTGCCTCCTATAGCAAACTCGGTTGGTGATGGCCAACAGGACTGTACTCAAATGCTATGCTCAAAGGGGAAAGTATGGTCTGTAGCACTATAAAAAAACCCATGAAAAAATAAATCAGGGGAACCCTCCTCCTCCAAAAAACAGGCTAATGAGGACTGAACCTGTTTAGTAGCCATGGGATATAGAGTGACAGGTGAAAAAAAGGGTACCTGAGGAGGGGTAGCAATGGACGTGAAGAATGTTCTGCTTAGAGGGAACTGCTGGCTAGAACCCAGAACTGCACACTTTTTAGGAAGGAGATAAACAGCAACATACTGTTTTTGTTTCAGTTGTGACCAAGTGAAGGTGGTACAAGGCTACACAGGCAGCCAATAAGCCTGAATGCCCCTCAGACAAGAACATTTTGTGCCCTGTGCTCATTCTAACACCTGGCAGATTGGCAGAGGGGCTTCTATGCAGAATTTCTATACTTGGGCAGAAACAGAATCATGCCAGAGCAACTCAACCCCACAGGCTCTGGTGTGACAGCCATGACAAGCCGGGCTATGCAAACAGCGACAGTGTGCTGGATGCCAAGATGGGGAGCACTGGTTTGAACCAAGTCTCAGAGAGCAGGTGAATAATGAGTGAAGGACCTCCGTTATTTTCTGTCTTTATAGACAATTACCTCGGAGCAAACTGCAATTCAAAATACAGCACACACATACACAGAGAGAGAGAAGAAATAAGACATTAACAATGCATTCTGCTCACTCAAATAGGTCCCACTCTGGCAAAAAGGTTTGTCACTGGGTTTTGTACTTAGAGCTGCAAAATTAATCTCATGTTCTGTGACAATAAAAAGACGTAAATTTACAAATAGCAAGAGCTTTGACAGTTAAGAGCTATTTGACAGTGGAACACTCTCCCTCGGGAGGTTGTGGACTCTCCTTCCTTGTAGCTTTTTAAGCAGAGGTTGGATGGCCATCTGTCATGGGTGCTTTAGCTGTGATTTCTGTGTTGCAGGGGGTTGGACTAGATGACCCTTGGGTCCCTTCCAACGCTAAGATTCTATGATTCCAAACTACTTTTGTTCAGAAGGTGGAGATAATATGCATGCAAGATACCTTTTAAGAAGCTATACCTGCACTGTACATTTAAAGCAGTTACCACACCACTTTGAGAACTCATAGCTTCCCCCAAAGAATCCTGGCAACTGTTGTTTGTTAAAAGTGCTAAGAGTTGTTAAGAGACCCCAATTTCCCCATAGAGCTACAATTCTCAGAGTGGTTTAACAATCAGTCTCTCTTCCTGGGGATCTCTGGGAATTTTAGTCTTGTGAGGGCAAAAGACATATCCTAACCAGTGGCGTGGGAAGGGGGTGCGGGTCGCCCCGGGTGTCATCACTGAAGGGGGTGACAAAATGACAAAAATATGATGGGGGGTTTTTTAAGGCTCACAAAACTTCTTAGTTCCGTCAAAAAATCGTTATGAAACACGACTGGCACTGGGCGCCGGCACTTACCGCAGAGCCTGCAGTGTGCTCGAGCCACACGTCTCTCCTGGGAGTGACGTGGTGGCTTGGGCGCCTGCAGGGTCTGCGCTGCCTGAAATGGCAGCGTTGGACTTGCATCTGCCCACCGCCTCTCCCCCAACCACCCTACAGCTGAGGGGGAGGTGGCGGAGAGGCTCCATGTAGCACGCCCCACCCCCGGCTGCAGGACGTGTGTACTGCACCCTGCACCCGAGCGGCTAGCTATGCCACTGATCCTAACTACACTCAGCACCCTTAAAAAAAACCTACAGTTCCAGATTTGGCCAAATTAACGGAATTAATTAGAGAAGGGAGCAACCAGAATTTTTGTCAAAGCTAGGAAAAATTTGGCGAATATATGAAAAAACAGTGCCCCACTTTAAAGTCTTGGATCCATTTCTAATAATCCGTACTGACACACAAGAAAGGAGGATATATAATAAAATAATTTGTCAAACATAAGGTTTAGCGGTAATGGAAGCAGTATCGAAATGGTCTAATTAACCCGAGAGGACGACAAGTGGAAGTCTCAGATTTGGCTAGGACTCAGTGTTGAATGTATGTATGTTGGTTTTGTTTGATTTATTTGCTTTTGTTAGAAGGGTATTTGGTTGTTTATGATTTGTTTTGTTGTGTTTGCTAGTAATTTAGTTTGGAATTTTTATTTGCTTGGTTTTTTTGTTCGTATGTCTTGATATAATTTTCAATAAAGATTATGGAAAAAAAAGAAAAATAAATAAACTACAGTTCCCAGGTTTCTTTAGTGAAGCCATGACCACAAATTATGCGGTCAAGTGTCCAGTATTTGGGGACAACGCAAGGATCAGCACACACAGAGTCTAATGGGTGAGCCTCACCCAGGGAAAATATTAGTTGCTAGAAACTGCTAGAGAGTGCTCTTGTGCTCAGGTCATGTTTGTGGGATCCCCCACATGCATCTGGCTGTGAGAACAGGATACTGGACTAGACGGGTCATTGGTCTCATCCAGAAGGCTCTTCTCATAACTGTTTAAAGTGGCATGATGTTGCTTTAAATGTATGGTGCAAATGTGCCTGAAATTTATAGTTTCTTAAGAGAAAGTTTCAGAAGCCAGGAAATGGAGAGACCATTTGAATCAGTTTAAATGTAGGTTGTAAAATTGGTGAATTAAAGTGCCTGAAAAATTAGGTCAGTTCAATATTTGATCCACAATTCATGGCTCATCTTTCCTCTCTCATGCTAGTAAGTTCCAATGGTGTTCTTTCCAAATTTCAGTTTAATGTTATTTCAGTGTTCTCTCTGTCAATTACATTGCATAAATGTCTATGAAACTCTCCTAAGGCAATGAAGTTGCTGTGGTCCTCAACAGTTTGAAGTACCATACTGTATTTGTAAAACCTTACTAGCAAAGCCAGACCAATTCATATCTCATGTGCTTTTCCATGATTATGGGCCAGTTGTCCTGTGGCACTTCATCTTCCACTTTTCTTTCTTTCTGTCCGTCTTTCTTTTTACTGAGACTGCAAATCTCCAGCTGCCATCCTCAGACCTATTGCCACATCTGCAGCCTGGTCACTCACTGCTGCAAGGGGGGGGGGGGGTTAGTAGTTCAGTTAAGGCACTGGCTTTGTGCCCAATTGTTCAAAAATTCTGCTGATCTTGAGGACTGCTTATATGTTTCTCCATGTGGGCAAGAAAGTGCTGAAAGGACAGAATGGTTGTATTTGCTTCTATGGGCACAAAGAACTGACAGACAGTTCTTATTCTGCAAGATCGAATTCTGCCACCTTTTATATGGCACCAAAGGCACACGTATTCCTACAGGGTGACTAAGAAAATGTACCGGTAACAGTTTGAAGCAGTTCTACAGGTGTCTTTATGTGAGAAGGTGGAATTGCTATCCAAACGTCTGCACTATGTATGTTCAATTGTAAGCTATTCAATATTTCTCCCCACCACCTTTAGCAGGAGAGAGGCTGTGTCCTTGGAAAAGTATCCATGTGCTTTAATTTCTACCGGGACCAGACCTACCATAGGACAATGAATGACAATTTTTAGATTATATATTTGATTTTTTTCATTCCCAAGCAGATGTGCCCAGGGGATTTTCCACTCGGTCAGCCTTGGGCACTATGCATGTTTACTTATGAGGGATCTGATGTTCTGCTTCAGTCAGTACAATGTCTTGGGCTAACCCTGCACAGTTCCACTATTATGCCACTGTAAAACTGCATTTCTCTGCAATCACAGATTCATGCCCATCATATCATTTGAATTAAATAACTAGGCCACAGTCTGACTTTTTAAAAGCTACATTTGAAAATGCATTCTGTGAACCAAAAAGCAGGGAGATAGAAGATGGTGTGGCTGAAGAGTTTTACATTCCTATTGTTCTTCTGAAGTCCTTTCAGGGTGTCTTGTTCGCAGTAGTTTTGCTTTTGTTTTCATTTGCCTGCAACACCCCTCACCCCACCCCTCTCTACTGATCTGGAGGAGGACAAATTGCTGCCTTTGCAAACTGCTGGGCTGCAGCCAGCTGGCGGAGAGATCCATTGCCCAGGGCATTCGGCTCCATCCCCTTGGAGACAGCACGTTTCAACTCCCTAACTCGAACAGAGTGGTAGGGCCAGCGATGTCTGAAGAATACAAGGTGAAAATCCAGAAATCAGCTTTTGGATGTTCTCCCTGAAAGCACTTTGCCAAGTGCCGCTACATAAAACGTGGAACGTGATGTAGCACACAAGCCCAACAGTGTGGTGTGCTGCGTTTTGCCTCTCTGCAGACATTTACCGGCACGGCAAAGGACTCTTTTGCAATAGACACTGAAGGAGTCTGATGCTTTAACTATGTGGCATGTTCTGCTCTCGAATCTCAGCCAACATATACTGAAACCACTTGCTGGTCTGGCTCCCACTGAGATTACAGAGATCAGCCTGTAGGAACACTTTGAGCCAGCGTGCCTCTGCGGTCTCCACCCCAGGATGTTCTGCAAAGGACACGTACTGTGCAAGCTCTCAGGCTGGAAACGTGCTCCAGACTCTATTTGTGTAAACAAAGTTGGCAGCTTGGGTGGATATTGTGGAGCGAGAACAGCGCTGTTTTATATACGCTAGTTGCTAAGAGGAGCAGATGAACCAATTCAGAGTAAGCACATTTTGCCTGAAGTTGCTCTTTAACAAAGAAACAAAAACAGGCAAAGAACATGCCTTTGAACTCAGCTGAGAACCTTTTACAATATTTATAGTGTACAGATTCACCCAAGCAATCCCTTAATTCTTGCATCCTGTTGATTTTAAAAGGACCATTAGAAAACCCAGAAAAGATAGAATCGCACAACAGATAAATTTAATTGCAGCAGGTTATTCGGGCCAAGTGTCAACAACTCCAAACTGAAAATGCAGATTGGTGTCAGATGCTGGGCGTGGTGCATGCAAAAATTGCATGATTTAATCATTACCCATTTCAGCTTGTTGAAGTGTGCGGATCTTAAAACCGCACATTTTTGGGGCGGGGACATGACGGGGTGGGTGGGTTAAAAGATAAAGATATGGAACTTGGGAGAAGGAGAAAGCTGTTAGCAAAAATTGTTGGAAGAATAAACTGCGAACACCATAGAATCAAGCATGCCTTGTAGATGGGCTGGATACAAACGAGAGAAGAAAACATTTAAAACAGTCTTGTAACAGTAGGAATGCTGTGTCACAGTGGATTCCCAGGCTGATTACGTCTGCTCATGTCCTCCTTCCAACTGTCAAAACTCCTACTGCCACCACCCCAGTTGTCATTTCGTACTCTTAAGTGATCTCCTCCACATTCCCAACAGAAGACCCTAATGGTTCATTACAGATTGACTTCTATACCACTCAAAATACCAGAGGCATGACCAATCAAAGTATTTCCTTTAATTTCTTGGACTTTCCTCCTCCCCACAAAAAAAGGAATTTTATTGTATACAAGTCACTACATCAAACCACAAAGAACAAGATCAGTCCAGAAGAGTAAAGCTCAGGGGCTCCTAATCCTTAAGATGGAATCTCCTCAAGATAGGCAAGGAGTCTTCTAGCAGCAGCAAATAGAAGGTGTTATCTGGAAATCAGCTTTTCAAGCTCCGCCCTTCCATGCTCTGGTTCTGCAGCTTCAATAGCACTGTGAGACATCTACTTGGACCTCTGTCTCATCCTTCTTTTGCGCTTCAGCCTGCGCATTCGCTTCTTTCTCCACTTAGCTCTCATGTCGGGGTGGGTCCCCCGGGCTCAGTCCCTGAGAACAGGCAGCAAGGCTGTGGCCGGATGGAAACAGATAGACCTCGCCGGCCACCACAGAGCGGCCCCGGCACAAGATGGCATTGGCAGCAGCAGAGGAAAGGCCACTTAGACTTTTTTTTTAAAAAAAAGCGGGGAATGTAATGGGGCATCTTTCATAATTTTACAAGCCCATACTGAAGGCCTACTCGTCTGATTCAAGGAACATTGAGCCACTCATTGCAACCCCCTCCTCTTCCACCACCCTCTCTCCCACCCCCACTTCCCCAGAAAATAAAGTAACCCAGCAAATTATTTTGAGTGCTTTGTTGTTAAGATCCTTTGAAAGAAACCCACTACTCGACCATTGCACTTTCACCCTGCTTTATGTTCGCTGAATTTCTCCTGACAGTTGACTTTTTCGTTTGCCAGAACCACAACAAAGGAAAGCCTTGAGTTTTCATACAGGCCATTTCCCCCCTCCCCTTGGTCTCTCTGTTTCGCTCTCTACTCTGATCATCTCACAAAGATATTATTGTTGCTGGCTCGCTGGGGCTCAGTGCACCTGAAGCAGATCAAAGGCACTTTTTTATGCCAGCCTGACCACACAGGTCTCTCTCCCACTGCATTAAATTAAACCTGATGATTCATCTCTATTGCCCTCGGGGTCCCTTGGTACAAAGAGAAGGAGAATATATATATATATATATATATATATATATATATATATATATATATATATATATATATATATATATATATATATATATATATATATATATATATATATATATATATATATATATATATGGAGAGAGATTTCTAACAAAAACATAGAGGATAATAAACTTAGATTTTATGGCTCTAATTAAAAAAAGGTACAGTTAATTTCAACCAACTGCAGCTGCAAATACATATCATTAAAAAAAGGCACACACAACTGCCCTATGTCGTCGGCGCAGTATATAAACAGGTACAGATAAAAGACTGGTTCAACCAAAGAGTTTTCATATATTCATTCCACAGCAGCTTTGGATTTGTTAGTTGTTCACTGATGGGAAATCACATTGCCTTTGACAATGAAATATGGTGAAAAGGGGGGGGGATAGTAGTTTTGAAACTGAAACAGATTTTGCAGCGCATTCCTATGTTCGCTTTCTTGCACGTATGCTCAGAGGGCTTACTGCTAACTAACTGTGCATAGGAATGTAGCATCAGTTATCTATTGATAGAAAACACCAACTTTAAAGTGGGATTCTAACATTAGCACTATTTACATTATCACTATTATTTGTCCCAAATGTGCCACTTTGGCCTTGATCATACTGCCCTGTTACTGAGTCCCACTGCACAAACAAACGAGGCATTCTATAGGGCATGGGTAAGCAACCTAAGGCCCGGGGGCCGGATCCGGCCCAATCACCTTCTAAATGCAGCCTGCGGATGGTCCGGGAATCAGCGTGTTTTTACATGAGTAGAATGTGTCCTTTTATTTAAAATGCATCTCTGGGTTATTTGCGGGGCATAGGAATTCGTTCATTCCCCCCCCCCCTTCAAAATATAGTCCAGCCCCTGACAAGGTCTGAGGGACAGTGGACCGACCCCCTGCTGGAAAGGTTTTCTGACCCCTGCAGTACAGGGTGTACAGAGTACCTCACATACTTTGTAATCCTCACAACAAACTTGTAACCCTTATTTATCATAGATGGGGGAGAGAGCTGAAAGGGGCATAAGGCCAGTCAGTGGCTGTGCACAAGACTCTCCTTTCTGCCGCATCTCTTATCCGTTTTGAAAAATTGGAGGATTGGTTGATGCCTTTTCCTCCCCATTTCTGTCCACCTGATCTGCATTTGTAGCTGGTCAGGGAATTACAGCATGAATTACAAATAGGTGACCATCAGAGGTGTACCTATGGTCCCTTGTGCCCTTGGCAAGGAGCAGTATCGGTGCCACCCCTCGGGGGGGAAACCAAAACACTTTACTGCAATTGCCGCATTAGAAATTACTACATTTTACACGACCCAAGTACATGAAGCATCTGGAGTGAGGGCCAGGTGAGGAGGAAGGGCGGAAAAAATGCACACCTTTTTTGCAAGGAGGACGGGAAGCTTCTCCTGCATTCGATCTTGCTGTGACGGCGGCGGCCACACACATATACGTTGTACATTCCAGAAGTCTACCTTCATACTGCCTTGCCATTTCTCATGAACTTACACAGATAACTGGAGGCAGATTTCTGGGGTGGGTTTTTCAGGGCATCCCCCCCCCCGCCCCCCGGGCTGTGCCCCTGGTGGGGGCGGGAAGCAGTTTTGCCAACTCCTGGATATACTTCTGGTGACAGTTCTCCCTCAGAGACAATTCTCTGGGATCTGGTGATCAGAAACTTTACTGCTTTAGCCAACCATCCCCTGGTCCTTGAAAATTCTATCAGCTGTACAGTGGTACCTCGGGTTACAAGAAGCTTCAGGTTACAGACGCTTCAAGTTACAGACGCTTCAAGTTACAGACTCCGCTAACCCAGAAATAGTACCTCAGGTTAAGAACTTTGCTTCAGGATGAGAATAGAAATCGTGTTCTGGCGGCATGGCGTCAGCGGGAGGTCCCATTAGCTAAAGTGGTACCTCAGGTTAAGAACAGTTTCAGGTTAAGAACAGACCTCCAGAACGAATTAAGTTCTTAACCCGAGGTACCACTGTATTAGCTCCTGCTATCCCTTCTGTCCATTTAATCTTCATCCTGCCTTTCTCTCCATTCTGCTGCCAGTCTGCTTCTACATTCTACTGGCTACCCCTGCCTGTGCTTGGGATCTGCCAGCAGAAACGAAGGAACCCTGGAACTTCTTCAGACAGAGCACCGATAAACTATGGAATTAGCTATTAGACATAGTAATAGCAGTCAACTTGTATGGCTTTAAAAGGGGACTGGAAACATGCATGGAGAGTAACAAATATTAACATGATGGCTCCAGTATTGGAGGCAGTATACCGGCTGCATGAAGTGTCATCCTGAATCTATACTTCACTTCCTTTGCCTCTAACACCACAGTTTATAATTTCCCACCCCCAATTCATGTGTGTGTGTGTGTGTATGTGCGTGTGTGCGTGCACACAAACACACACACACAAATTCAAAAATGTGTACACTGTCATTTGTGAATAATGCACATATTATTTATTTTGCTGCATATAATTTAGTGAAATCCTATCTAATCATTCAGTCTATATTTAAGCAAGTTAGCATGTTTTAAATGAAACGAAAATGACTGAATAAGATAGTCATGAAAACAGAATGCTTTCAGGCATGTGTGTGTGTGTGTGTGTGTATGAGAGAGAGAGTAAACTTTAATTGCAATCCCAGGAAAAAGCTTTTCCACTAATTCAGTGAGAAAAAATATTGAAGCAAAAAATGCTTATCTGGGCTCTTTTGGAGCCGCAATGCAACTCATAATTCTATAGATCATTAGAGTGCTCAGCACAAGATGGATTTATATTGATTGAGAGAGGAGGTGAGAGAGATGAAGGCTAAAGGGGATTTTCTGAAGACACTGAGTACTCAGTTATACATTAGTGACATGCTCATCATGGGTTACTCTAAGCGAGATTCTCCGGCTCCAATTTCACACTGTCCAGTTGAAATCGCAGTAGAATAATTTCTGACTTTGCTTTTAGATTTTGTGCCTTTCCCTTAGTATTGATTTCTACTACTATTAAAGATGTTTCTCAGTAGCAGATGTATGGTGATCTACGTATAAGAAGTCTCTCAAAAGTACTTCATAATATACAGGCTACACAAGGGCAAATAAATTAAAAGAGGTGTTTAAAGGGCAGTTTCTCATCAGCCGGATTTATGTGACTGGCATAACGATTCTGCTCCCAACTTACCGCCATGTGGCATGAAGACGTTCCACATATCACAACGGCTCGGGATGTAATTGGCTGGTTTTCACAGGGCAAGTTATGTCCTTGCACTCTGGCTCCGATCATGCCTGGTGCGGAAAGACAAAAAATATATAAGAAACCCCATTTTTAAAGACATAACTCTGAGAAGGCTGTCAAACAGTGTTATCAGAGAAGCCAATTTCTCTACTTCTACTTGGCTAATACATCGCCGCCGCTATCCCCCACCCCCCATAAAAGTATTGATCAATCTAATGGAAGAGAGAACAATCATCATCAATCAGGATTCACAGCTGGAGTGACAGCCACAGATCCATGTCTTCAGATGTAGCTACAGAGGGTGTTTGGGCACCCACACAGGGGTGCCGAGTTTTAAACAGAAAATGGCTGGGGGCAAAATGGGGGGTGCTAAACACTTTGTTTGCCTGCAATCTTCCTCCTTCCAATTCTTACTCCATTTTTATACTAGCTGTGCTTATTTATGGTATCACATCCCACCTAAAAAAAGGAAGTAGATGTGGGGAATGACACCACGTTGGGAGCAATCGCCAAGGACAGAGGAAGATACTGGCACTTTTCTCCTGCCTGCTGATTTCTGCTCAAAATTGCCACCCTCACCTCCATTTCACAGCCATTCAATACAATGCACATTTGAAGGCACAGGGCTATTGTCACTCTGCATTCTGCCTATTGGCTTTTCTGCAGGTGAATTGGCCAAAGCCACACAATGAAGTAACAATCCAATTCATTTTCCTTGCTTCGCACTGTTCCCCTTATTACAGACAACACCAAGCACTATATCTGTCACAATTAAATTCAGTCTCTGAAATATGGTGAATGTTGATGAATGAATGATTGACAGTAACTGAAATGAGGCTTTCAGCATTCACCAGTGTTTGTCTCACAAACAGGGACATAGGCCTACTGTAGTGAGCACTGACATTCAAAAGGTTCATCTGGGATTTCCAACATTCATGTGAATGCCAACATTCATTGTCTCCCACCCCCACTAATGGATATATAATTCTCTCTCTCTCTCTAGATATATATATATATATTCATTACATCTGACAGTGCAAGACTATACCTATTAAGAAAATACTACTACTACTACTACTACTAATAATAATAATAATAATAATAATAACAGTAACAAAGCAACTCTGGTATCCCTTATTATATCCCTTCCTTAAACAATGAATTTCTATAGTAGAAACCAAATACAGGTAGGTAGCCATGCTGGTCTGCCATAGTCGAAACAAAACAAAACAAAAATCCTTCCAGTAGCACCTTAGAGACCAACTAAGTTTGTTCTTCGTATGAGCTTTCGTGTGCTTTCACACAAGCTCATGCCAAGAACAAACTTAGTTGGTCTCTAAGGTTACTGGAAGGATTTTTTTTAAAAAAATTATTTTGTTTTGACTATAGTAGAATCCAGGGACCCAGGTAGCGCTGTGGGTTAAATCACAGAGGCTAGGGCTTGCTGATCAGAAGGTCGACGGTTCGAATCCCCGCGACGGGATGAGCTGCCGTCGCTTGGTCCCTGCTCCTGCCCACCTAGCAGTTCGAAAGCATGTCAAAGTGCAAGTGGATAAATAGGGACCGCTTCGGCGGGAAGGTAAATGGCGTTTCCGTGCGCTGCTCTGGTTCGCCAGAAGCGGCTCTGTCATGCTGGCCACATGACCCGGAAGCTGTCTGCGGACAAACACCGACTCCCTTGGCCTATAGAGCGAGATGAGCACCACAACCCCAGAGTCGGACATGACTGGACCTAACTGGTCAGGGGTCCCTTTACCTTTACCTTTATAGTAGAATCCGTTATTAAAATTTTATATTAAAATTTTATATTAAAATTTTATTTAAAAAATTGCATATTATCCTCCCATACGCAGCAACATTATGGAGAATAGTCTTCCCTATGTCTGTTATCATGGACTGCAATAGCCAGACTGTTTTTAGTCATGTAAATGTTCTTAACAAAATCAGAAATTATGCTAGGCCACGTTTGATAAAGGTGGCAAAACACAACGGTTTGTTGTGGATATGCAATCTTAAACTGAAAGTTCTCTCTTTGATTAAGTGCCCGCTTGCACTCTGTACAACAGTTCTTGTTGTTATCTGTTTTTACAGATAAAATTGTAGGCATGGGGTGCAAATGGGGCGTATCAAAACACTAATGCCTAGAGCAGAGCTTTCCAAACTGTGTGTCACGACACATTAGTGTGTCGGCTGCAGTGTTCCCCATGCTCCTCCCAGGGCTGGAAAGGGGTTAGTTTACCCTCCGGTTTGCTAGTAAAACTGAATTACTGTGTCGCAAAATAATGCAAGTATAAAAAGTGTGCCATCAACAAGCAAAGTCTGGAAAGCTCTGACCTAGAGCAAAAGTGGCAACATAATCCAAAATTTGAATTATCCTTTATAACATCGTATTTTACATGGCAATCCCTCTTAAGAAATTAAATAAATCATGAGTACAGGGGCCTCTAAAATATTTTGATCACTACTACTGTCTCGTTGATGTGTGTGCATCAACGTGAATCACTCCCAGTAGGTATGGTGAAAGATACCCTCTTCATAACTGGAGGATCATGCAAGGGATTTATCATATGCACGTGAGATTTACTCCTTTGTGAAGAACAGAAACAATTAGAACTTCCTGCTAATGGTTCAGCTTTCTTTATTTTACTGTGTGCCCAAGCAAATATTCCACGTTGTGTTAAGGGTATTTCATAGAGAAGATCTACAATGAATTTCCTGTACAAATTATGTGCTATATTTAGAAGTGTACAAGGATGTTTAAAACCCTTTATGTATTTCAAAATGTGTATGTCAAGTTAAGCAAGGTTAATCTCAATTTGAAGAAATGTGTATTCATCACATTGTTATTAACGAGTCACATGACAAAATAGGAAATGTGCATTGAGTAGAATGTATGCTGCCTTCATAGTCCTTGAACTTTAGTCAAGAAGTCTTCATAAGTTTGTAGCAGCATTTGTACGCTCAGGTGTTTGCCACAGAGCTGAAATCCTGAGAAAACCCACCTCTTTCACCTGGCCTTTGACACCTGAGATAGATGTTTTTAGGGCCCACCTTATTCCTGTGATTGTAATTTGTTTAAACTGCTTTTAACTACCAAATTCCAAATACCTGGCTCATCACAAATCCACAAACGTTGAGAAGTGGATGAAAACCTAGCATTTAATAGAATTTTCACAGATTCCAGATGCAAGTTCCTCAGTCCTCCACATGCTGCACCAGACTGGGCTAGTAGAATGCCTTCTTACTCAGTTTTGGCTTCCTTTCGAAAGAAATTGTGGGATGGATTGTCCAAAGGCAAAATGACAGCAAGGAAAATTAAACTCGTTTTCCAGGTGGGATTTACCCACAACTAAGCATATGTACAGAATTCAGCTCAAGACTGCCTTACACCTGGGCTTGTGAGAAACATGCCAATGAGACCCAGCTGCATCCTGTCTCATTTGGTTCCAGCTTCCCAGCCGTTCTAAAAATGGAAGAAGCTGGCAGTAGGCTGGCAAAGGCTTGCTTCAGCTCTATATTCCTTCCTGCTCTGCATTTCTAATCATCTGCCAACCTTATACTGCTTGTCCGGATTTTCTGAAACCTTATTTGAGCAACAATAAAATATGCTGGGCACTATGAGAACTTTTCCTCTTAGGTTTAGTACTTTGGGAAAAGGCCATAGCTCAGAGGCAGAGTATCTGCTTTAGTTCCAGTTAGATGGGCAGGGGTATAAATAATAAAATAATAATAATAAAATTATTGTTGTTGTTGTTGTTGTTGTTGTTGTTGTTATTAATCTCCAGGTAGGGCTGGGACAGACTGCTGTCTGAAACCCTGGAGTGCTATTGACAGTCACTATAGACAGGGACGTGAGTGGTGCTGTGGTCTAAACCACTGAGCCTCTTGGGCTTGCCAATCAGAAGGTCGTCGGTTCGAATCCATGCAACAGAGCGAGCTCCCCCTGCTCTGTCCCAGCTCCTGCCAACCTAGCAGGTAGATAAATAGGTACCGCTCTGGCTTCCGTCGCAACCTGGAAAGCTCTCTATGGACAAACACCGGCTCCATCGGCCTGAAAAGTGAGGTGAGCGTTGCAACCCCATAGTTGCCTTTGACTGGACTTAACCGCCCAGGGGTCCTTTACCTTTACCTTACCTTATAGACAGTAATGAACTGGGTGGATCAATGGGCTGACTTAGTATAAGGCAACTTCCTTCATATGTTCTTCTCTATTCAATGCCTTTCCTCTGCTTCTTTGGTTCCCAGATTTTGTTAGAAGTGCAGCATGGTGGAAGGGAAAGTTTAACCCTTTCTGTTCCACACACACACACACACACACACACACACGTGTACGTGTATCCTGGAAGAGATGCTCACATTGGCAACAGTGTAAGCTTCCCTTCCAGGATTCAAAGTAGGGAGTGTGAGATACAATATTTTTTGGTGGAGAGGCATGATGGAATGAAAGAATGAAGCCTTCCCTCTTCATGTACTGCTGTGGTGACAATAATCACCCCACCCCTATTCTTGTCCCCCCCCCCAAAAAAAATCAAACACTAATTTCATTGCTATTTATGTTTCCCACGTCATGTCAAGTTTGGTCCTCGTGCCATTTCCCCTGCATTTTGCAGGTGCAGGAACCTAGGAAGCAGTCTTAAGAGTTGGTCAGAGCATTAGTCCATCTGGCTTAGTACTGTCCACCTTGACAGGCAGTGGCCTCTCTGAGGGTTAACCAAATGTCAAAATTAACATGTGAAAAGGAAAACAGCTGGGAAGATTTTTAGTAGTCCTAAACTCTGGCATGGCATCTTCCGTCTCTAAAATAAACACACGTACACACACATGCCTTCCATACCAAAACAGGCAGAGTTTGAAAAGGGAATCACATCGGATTACTAATGAAATGCACATTAAAATATTTAATGTGTCTATTATGGAGAGAGTATCAAATCTCTTGAGTCTACTGTGGGCAAATATTTTCATCCCTTGGGGCTTAGCATTCAAAACCTAAGTTCATATCTGGCATTTAAAATCAAGTGGCCTCATATGCTCCGGCATCTTCCACTGTGGTTTCTCTGTATATCCCCGAGTTTGCATTCAGATCAACTTCACATAAACTTTCAGTAGTGCAAAACAAATACCCTACCCTTTGCTGAGGCCATGTTTGGCTGGGGTTGCCAAGAACACAACCTCTTATTAATCCTTCTAACTGATATTGGTTTGTAAAAAGTAGTACACTCTGGTTTTGGAATGTATGTTTGGGAGAGCTTCGGTACAGTTGTTCTCTTGTGGTTACGTCCCAGCTATCAAAATGTGAAACTGGTTTTTACTTGGGAATTTCTTGAAGAGAGGGGCAGCTCCATTCCGAATTTCTGAAGGAAATATCCCTCCCCCCCCCACACACATTCGGCTGGAAAAGTGTGTGTTGTACAAGTTGCCTTCCCTACCTTCCACACACTGATCTACATTGTGAGCCACGTGTAGGTCAGGCAGATGTGCAAAATGGGAAGGTCTGCTCCAAACCACAGAACGTAACAGAATCCTCTGTAACGCTGCTTAGCATACCCAATGTCTAACAATCCTCACCTTCCACGTATAAACTTCCATGCTACCACTCATGAAGCAAGGACTGTGAGTTGTGCTGACATTAGGTTAAAATAGTAGGTGGCAAACTGATAAAAGGAGCTGTGCTTCCACACTTGACACATAAAGCATGTCAAAGAGCAGAGGCTGACAAAGCAAAGGACAATTCAACATGTAAGGATTTTTTGTGTGTGTTTTAAATTCCACTATTTCGTTCAGACTTCCAAGATCATAACCAGGAGAAGGTCTGCAGCCTTGCCTTTTCCCAAATCTAAAGGCTGCCAATGTATTTCAAGCTAACAGAAGATGGAAATGGTTGGGATACACCAAGCAAGATCACACAATCAGAGACTTGTAGGACAGCAATTGCTCTCAAAAACTATTTAATCCAGTCTCCTACATGCAGCCAGGATTCTCTATTCCCCCACATCCCGAACAGATTAGCCGTGTTGTCCAGGGTAACATACCAGAACAGTTTTATACATACTGTCATATTCCTCATAATAGCTCCCTTTAAAGGCTCCTGTGCTATAAGGCTTCCTTACTTGATTATACCTATCTGGCAACCAATATTGAAAATGCATATGGAATGTAGCCTTTGCAGTGCAAGCCTCTGCTTATAATATGGAAGTGGAACAGAGAAATAACAGCTACCCTTTTAGAGAATACCTATTCCTCCAGCATGTGCATCAATGAGAGACGCGCCTACTGCAGTCCCCTTAGCAAGGCCAAGGGCTTCAGCAGCCTCTGACGTCAGACCATTTCCAACTGGAGCTCCTGGAGCGAGAACTTCATTTCCTAAGAAAACAAAAGGAGAAAAAATAAAATTCACTAGTCTCATCGTGACGGCCACCAACCTGGATGGCTACTAGTCATCTGGTATACGAAGCAATGGTATACGAAGCAATGTGTCTCTGGCAGGACTGAGCAATAACTGGTTTTCAACCACTATTGGCAAATTGCCAGGTCAATCTGAAGCCTACTATATCAAATATCTTCTGGACGACACTGAGATCACAGTGGCCGTGGCAAAGTTTCTTTCAGTAGTCATACAAATCAAAAATCAACATACCCATGACTAAACAAATAACGCTTCGGTCTCCCTTCCCTGGGGGGTTGTCTGAACGAATCTGTATTTTATTTATTCTGAATCCATGTTATGGGTCGTTGGACCACAATAAAGATTATTATAATATTGTCATTTATCCCTTTTAGTCCCCTAAGTAGTCCTGTCCGCCTCTGTATTGTTCCATCATTATTTCAGACATTGTGGTAGATTGCAATGTTTAGCTGGTGAGAACATTGCAACATTTAGCTGGTGAGTTATCGCAATGTTTAGCTGGTTAGTTATTGCAATGTTGAAAACCAGAAATCACCTAGGCCTTACACACATTGTGATTCACAATATGTTGCCAGCTCAAATATTACGAAACAATTTTGGTTACACACCAAATGGTTTTGGACCAAAACAAACGGTTTTGGACGATATATCAATGTATCGCCCAGCCCTAGTCTCAGGATGCCAGTTGTTGGTAATCACAGGTGGGGAGAGCTCAGATTCTGCTTGCCAAACATAGCTGGTTGGTCAGTGTAAAAAACATGGTGCTGGATGCTTTGGTTTGACCCAGCAAAACTCGTTTTATGTTCGGTCTGTTGGGAGGCAAATGCTACTTTTTCTGTGCTTGAAAGTGATCCTTTGCCCTCTTCTCCCTGACCTGATATGCCCTTCACTCTATTTACCAAACACCAATAATATTGCTTTTTAATTTTAAAACACACGCATGTTGTGTAACGTTTATCATAACAATGTAACCCCTTGTATCAACAGTACAATTGCATTTGTCCAGGAATAAGATAAACATAGATGCTATATTTGCAAAGCTACACTCATGTGGTTTTCGAAAGGACCATTAGTGAGGTTTCAATAGTATTCAATGGCCGGGTAGAAAACAGCTACTACAATTCTTTGTAAGAAATCAGCTTAATATTCTGTACTCTTTAAAGCTAGTCTCATGTATACCTGAAGGTATTCTCTTGAGTTCTCTGTGAACCGATGGATTGACTCACTGTAAGCCAGCTTCCTATGTTCCTTCCCCCTGCAGCCTCCTGTTGGCCCCCAAAATCTGTTTCCCCCAACGATCTGGAGCAGATTCTGAGAGTGTGCAGTGGGGAGAAGAAGAAGAAGAAAGGGAAGTCTTCTCCACTCTCACAACAGCAATACCATTTGCTAGGAACAGGAGCGAAGAGTGCTCTTGTTCTCTAATCCTGCTTGCAGATTTCCCACAGGCATCTTGGTTGGGATTTTTAGAAGAGAACTCCATGCCTCTCCCCCCCACCCCCCACCCCGGTTGAGTGAGAAACAAGTTTACCAAAGGAAAAAGCTGTCTGAAACTTTTCCTTCCCTTTTATCCTAAAGACTAGTTCCGGAATTTGCTCATGTTTGGTTTAAAGAAAGTTATGTGGTACCAATGACCCACCACCTTTCCAGGCAGTTGTCATGGCAACCGGCTATTTACCAGACGTAACACGAGGCGGTTAACAATGCATCTTTAGTCAACCTGAGTAACTTAATCGCAAGGTCCAAAGTCATACTGATATTGAATGGAATTGGAAGTTTTAGTGCTCGTTGGCCCTTAAAAAAAATAATAACAAAGGGAAAACCGAGCAAGGCAGTACAGCTGACTCAGCTATGACACATTCAGTCATTCAAAAGCTGCTTTTAACCTGTCATGCAGACCCAGCTGTGTTTTATCTGAAACTGCAATTTGCCACATTTCAAAGATGGAGAGGAGGTGTAAAATATAAAAGGGGGGATGAAGAGGAAAGGACTCCTCTTTCTTAGCTAATGTGACATGTGAGGGGGGGGCAGTTTTAAAGAAGTAAATGCATTCTAGTGTAACCACCATTGAATTTTGGCAACTAAACTGACTGGAAATGTATGTTGCATACTATGCCATATTTTTGTGTTAGGTTCCTACTAAGTTAGGACTATTCGTCAACCCAGTAAACTCTGAGGCTAAAGCTAAGGAAAGGTTGCAAATACCCAGGGAACCCTGTAACTGGAAAGCTAGGGACAATGCACACACTTTCAGGCCAAAGAGTCTATGCAAACAGAGGGTTAAAAGGGCGTGTACATCCCACCCTCCTTAAACATGATCAGCCACATGGGATGCAGGCAGTATGTGTGCGTACTTTTATATATGCAATAATACAAAAAAAGGGTTAAATGCAGTATTCACTATAGAACCTTCACTCTGCTTGTGAAGAAGGTTCGAAACAAGTTATAAGCCTGAGGAACTTGTTGGCGGAGCAAGGGGAAGTCGTGAAGTAACACACCCCATACCTGCAAAAAAAACAAGGAAACAAGCAAAGACATTACCATGTTTTTTTCTGAATGGAGCTTTGAATTGGGTTCTATACTTTTGTATTTTGCATGCCTGGCGGACATAATCTTTACTGTTAATTGAGCATGCTCTAATACAATTGTGTACCAATAACATTCGTGTTACAAGTGTCCTTCCGAGTGTCTTGTGCCCAGCTACAAGTAGCTTTAGTGCACTGTAGGGTTTAAGAAAGTAAATAGGAAGATGCTGTTATATGTTACGTGAATTCAGCTCACCTCAATGCCCAAGAAAGGTAATAAGAAACTGGTATAACACTTCTACCGCACAATGATTATTCCTGCTACACTTAAAAAGACATTTAGCTAAATGCTGCAAAAGTATTTGTGGGAGATGATATACAATGGATTGTGCATAATGCTTAGAGGCAGTATGTACACTGAAACAATTCATCTTTGACAGTTACTAAAAAATGAGAACTGGCATGTATTTTGAAAAAGTGCCCTTGCACTTCATTCTAAACAGGAAGGGAAAGTTTAAATAGGCATAATTTTAGCTTCAGAACACCGCTCATTGTTACAATGCTACAGAGCAGATCATAAGATCATAACCATGCTTGCAAGGGGGAAATATAATAATAAATGTGTCCTGAAACAGTAGTTGACAAACAACCTACACAGACTGGAGATACCATAGGATGCTCCTTAGCAAGATGGCAATGGCACTATTGTGCCATCATGAAATTCACGTGGGGGCAAAATTACAGGAAGCCAAACCAACGCCAGAATTGTTAAAGCATTGCTTGAAATGTTCATCCCATAAGGGCCCAAAGAATACATGACAGAAATAAACTCCATATGAGTCAGGCCTTTAAATAAAACATACTTGAAAACAACACTCACTTGAGAGCCACAAATTTTTTTTAATAAAGGCAATTTGTTTTATGAATCCCCCCTTCAACTGCTAAGGACTCTTTCACATACAAATCTGTTGTTTCCATTAAAATATAGCCAGGAGCGGGAGTCCACCATGCAGAAATACAGGATCACAAACAGGAAACCAATCTTCTCTCTCCACCATTCTTTCAAAGCACAGCTGGTTAGGCAAGGACTGCGTTCAAATGAGCCAATATTGTATAAACCCTTCACTTCTTATTTTTTTCCTTTTGGGATGGGAGGAGAAAGGATCATGAGAGAATACAAGACTCAGATTAGGCCAAGATTTCTCCCTCAGCAATAGGTGACAAGGCCCAGAGATTATTTAGAAGTGGTATTTCCCCACCCAAAAAAATGTTTGTTTTCAAGACTTGCAGAGATTTGTTTTGAATTCAAAGTGAAGACTGAAAGTATATAGTTTCATCACAGATTTAGTGGGAATATATTCATCAAGGAGTCTTTGTGTTACCTTTTAAAATATGAGGTACTGACAACCCTAGAAATAGCTATATCATATCTACAACATTTTCTACTTTGGGGAAAATGCACATTGCTTTGGGAGTGGTGGGGGAAGGACAAGGCAATGCATAAGGCCTTGCTATTCAGTGAAAAATCATTATTTGGTCCCTTAAGTAGCCCCTTAAGTATGAGAATGAGGACGAAAATTTATCAGGCCATTTAAAAAAACCAGATTGCAGCCTTCAGCACCTCAAAGATCTATAGTTCATGAAAATTTAACAGATGTTGCTTCCCCACTAGCCATTTTCTTTGGAACTGGCAATCTTGTTTGCTTACTCTATATGGAAGAATCCAGACAATGACAATGGAAAATTGTTGCAGTTTATGTTTTCTGTAGCACCCTTATCCACCTTGATTTGCAGCAAATCTTGTACATCTTTTGTACAGATTATATTCCAAAGTCAGTGCTTAAGGTGAAATCATGTACTGTACAGTTAGCATTACCTTAAATCATCCATAACATACATTCTCCTTCCAAATCACTCTCCCTCCCCTGTCTGGCTGTGAGGTGTCACTGCTTGTTTGCCTTTGCCTCTTCCACCCTTGGTCCCTGTGCCTCCCTAAAGCCCCCTAGCAGGAACTGGATGAATCAGTGGAAGTGGGAGAGAGGCTCTCCCACCCTCTCCTCCCACTGGCGGGGCTGTGGTAGGCACTGACTGGCAAGGGGGCAGACCTTCCCCTTCTCTCTAATGCCTCCCTTCTCCTCCTCCATGGGCAAACCTGGAGAGCAGGTGGAAAGAGCTCTCTTCAAGGGGGAGAAATCCAGGAAATATATTTTTTTTTAAGGGAGGAGGCAGAGAGAGATGGAGGCAGGCAGGTCCCAGTCACTGAGGCAGAAGAAAAAGGTTGGAATGGATCCTTAAACTGGATGGGGTCCTGGTAGAGGAAAGGAGGAACAAGGAACAATGCGAGTTCCTCGCAGCCTTTCCACGTGCTGCAGGGACAGATGTCCTGCTGTGGAGCACTTTTTTCTTTTCTTTTTTTGTCGACCATGTATAGTTAAATCCACATATGATGTGACTTCATTGTACAGTGCTATGTTATCACAGCATCAGCCTATCCAGCGTAGAAATGCAAAGTACCCTCGATGCTTTGGGGGGTTCCTGTGCCTTTAAATAAAAGTACACAGTCCTGCCCATTTTATTGCTTTCTGTTTATCATAGCTGGTGGATTAGCAATGAGTAGGTTTTTTTTTAACTGTCTCACTGTCAGTTTCTGTTCCTGTAGGGAGGCGGTAGACAAGACTTTACTGACTTATTGTATCCAAAGAAGTAATTGTGCAAGCAGATTGATTTCTGCTTGTGCATCAAAACTTTGCCTCCCTTTTGCTTCCCGTGCACCATATCAAACCTGTTCTGGGAGTTCCCCCACCCCACCCTCTGAAGCAAATTTAGGGGTGTGGGGAGAAAGAGGGTGAAATTCTGTTTGGGGGAGTAGAAGTTGTTCTGCTCACACAATGACATAATTTAATTGGTGTCAACCTTTCCTTTTCAGGTAATGATGGAAAAGCAATACTTCAGCACAGCAAAGCACATCTCATGTGGAAGCAATTGGATCAGTTAATATTAATGTAAGTTATATAATGCCATAACACTATGGGCATCATCACCAGAAAACATGAATACTAGTGTCCACTTTTTTGTGAGAATTTTCCCTTTCATGAGCCACCTTTTTCTACTACGAAAACAGGGATTTAATCTGTAAAGTTCATAGCAATTCAAAACTTAATTTTATACCCTTAAATGTATAGCTTTAAAAGGAGATTAGACAAAATCATGGAGAATAAGGCTATCAATGGCTACTTGCCACGATGGTTATGTTTTACCTTGACTACCTGTTTCTGGGAATCACAGGTGGGGAGGGTGCCATTGCACTGGGGTTCAGTTTGCAGGTTTCCTGAGGATGCCTAGTTGGCTACTGTGAGATGCTAGACTGGATGTAATTTATTACATTTAATCTGCTAAAAATATATATGTTGTGAGGCGAATTATGGTTGACAACGCAAATCCAAAAACAAAACAAGAAATGAACAAAGCATCCTGGAATTTACGTGTGTGTGTGTGTGTGTTTGCAATTTAAGCAGCAGCAAGAAATGATCCCCCCCCCCCAATGCATAAAAGAGTGGTTTTCAAATTGGCATCCTATTATTGCTGGTTTTTCATTTTTCTCATCCTAATTTCCCTGTATTGAACTGCCAGGTTTTTAAAGAGAATTTGCTCTCGTTGGCAACATGCACATTTAGTTGTTTTTTAAAAGGGGGGGGGGCTTTTCCCTGTCCTTCAAACGCACTATATAAATATTGTATTCAATCCTTAGCTTGCACTTCATAAATAATTAATGTTAAAAATTTCTCTTCATGGGGCTCGTCGGCCATTAGGGTGCTCAAATTTCTGTTAAAACATTTATTTACTGCTTATACTCTTTTAGTGTGGGGGGGGGGTAGGGGTGGGGGAGGGGATTCTAAAGGGTGCATCTGGTAATAGCTACCAAGGCTGCATTTAAGCAAAAATGAAATCTCAAAAACTCTAAAGGTTTAGGAGACTCTGCTTATACTCTGCTACAGGAAAAATAACGGATTAGGTTCAGAGCTTGCAAGGTTCTCAGAAAGGAATCCTTGCCCCCTCGTTCCTGCTCTAGAAGCTGCCCACCACCTGTATGGAAGCAGGGGTCGTCATCGGCGCCACCTGCCACTTCAGGGGCAGGGCTGGGTGGGAAAAGCAAGAAGCACAGGACTTGTTTATAGCATTGGGGGAGCAGACTACCAAGGGGTCTATGTGATCCATCCAGCGACGGAGGAAGCCACTTGGGAGCCTGGGGAGACATGCTCAGGGGCGGGGCGGGGCGGGGCGCACCGTGGGACCTCCAGAGTCTGCCTGCCTCCTCCCACTCAGCCACCCTACAGCTGGGGGGGGGGAGGCAGCGGGCGGACCGTTTGGGCAGCACGGAACCTGCACACGCCCGAGCCACCATGTCTCTCCAAGGGGAGACGCGTGGCTTGGGTGCACTGCAGGACCCGCAGTTAGTGTCGCCTAGAATTTTGCCACCCCCTTCAGTGGTGACATTCGGGGCGACCCACAACCACCGCACCCCCTTCCTCCACCCCTGGATCCACCCTAAGTCCTGGCCCGCAGCTGCTAACTACAGCACTGCCTTGTGCCAAGGATGGCTTCCTGTCACTTTTGGAAGCAAGCAAGGTTGAGCCATCAAGGTTTATTCTGCACATCCCACAAAGAATGTAATAGAAGCTAAACTGGTCTCTTAGGGACACATCACATACAGAAGAGGGCAAGATTTGCTGCCAGAGGATATTGTACTACAGAGCGCCAGAGATGAACAGAAAACATATGGTAATTCTTTATTCAAGGAAACAGAATACACACAGAGAAACGTAGGGTATGACTGGCCCCAGTAAAGACAATTTGAGTCTTCCACTTCCTCCTCAGCCTCATCTCCATCCAGCTATCTTCCTAGCACTCTTAAGCTACACCAGGGAGGGGCCCTCTGAGCTCTCTGTGCTCTTTGCTTTGTAACATGCAGAATCCTCCGGGTTCTCAGAGACAAGGGGGAAGAAGAGCTAAACACAGTAGGACCTGCAGGCTCCTGCGAATCTGTCACAGCCTAAGCCACCACCTCCTTCCCAGCTGCCTGTTCTACATCTGCTGTGTTCTCTCATTCTCTCTCTCTCTCAACCCTGTTGCTTGTTCAGCATCCCCCCATTCCTCCTCTGATCTGTCTTCCTTGTCCCACCACCACTCCCCCAGCT
The DNA here is from genome assembly GCF_009819535.1 of Lacerta agilis. Lineage (NCBI taxonomy): Eukaryota > Metazoa > Chordata > Lepidosauria > Squamata > Lacertidae > Lacerta > Lacerta agilis. The sequence continues at coordinate 36,708,398 of NC_046317.1, forward strand.
CAGAGCCTTCCTCTTCTGAGGTTTCCCTATGGGGTTCTCCAGCTGGAATCTCCCACCACTCCTCATTGACCAGCCAGTCCCTGACAATCATACAGAAGGGCCTTTTTCACCCGCAGTTGTAAAAAAGTAATTTTTTGACACCTAATGCATCTCTTTTGAAACTCTATGGATTTCATTACTGATATCAAATTATTTCCATTTAGTGCTGCTGCATTAAACTGTTATAGAAACTTGTTCTCTAAGTGGCAGTGTGCATGTGTGTGAGAGGCAGGGGGAGAATCAGGTAATTAACTTTGAGGGATGAGGGGTTTGGGGTTTTTTTTACACTAATGTTCTCATTAATGACATGCCTGCTTAGGACAGCCATTAAAAGTCCATTAACTGAACAAGGAAACTTGAATAATGCTATCCTGGAAATTTTCTAGTAAATGAACATTATGGTCTTTTAATGGAAATCTGCTATAAGAATCTTGCAATTAGCAAGTCTAAAATTCTAATTATACATAGGCTTCAGGAAAGTTCAAAGCAACTTAAATATAGTGTAACAAGCTGGTGAAAGGAGTGTGGGACAGGTCAAGAGTTGAGTTTAGCACATTGTTTTAAGCTTGCTGATTCTGTTGATTTGCAGCATTGCAAATGCAGGGGTATAACAAACTAAAGCAAAATAATGATGTCTGCATATTCCTTGCCGCTGGTCTAAAGATCTGCTTTGTATCCAGTCAAGTGTGCTTAGGCAGCAAAGATACACACACACACCCCTATACACAGACACATGGATATATGATAACTGAATGTTGCCAGTAGAAGGAATGCTATGGGGAGTTTAATGTGAATGATATGAATTATGAAGGCTGGCTTTTGTTTTCTTCCCACTATTAAAAGAGAACTAATACAGTATTGCATATGCACAAGCCCAAGAGTGAAAGAGTCTTGGTTCTGGAGCAGCCCTCCTAAGGAAAACATAATGCCAGAAGGCTCCCCTTTCCAGCTGTTGCTAGATTAGGAAAGGGGCATTTTGATGGCAAGCAAGATGTTTCAGGAAGTCTCTCTCACGCCCACATTTCCCCAGGGAAACCTAAACCACCTACTTTTGAAAATTAGTGTTGTGCACAATTAAGGACAAATTGCCGTGGTGCACCCAAAATTGCTCACTTCTAAAGCAGTCCTCTGATATATATAGAATTGCCAAAACATATAATGGGAAATCATGTATGCAAACATAGAGCAGTGAGAATCAGGCTCAAGTGCTTCTCCTTCCCTTGCTTTACATACGAGAAAACATTGAAAGTTCTGTTTTTAAGTAGTCACAGTTCCATGTTATTTCAGGCCTAAGGGAACTGTGGCTTGTTAAAACAAACCAAGATCAACGTTTGGTTAAGTTTCAAAGTCCTCTCCTCATGCAGTAGAGGGAGAACTGCACAAATGCGTGGCTTACCACAGCATGTTCTCCTAAAAGGAAACCACTGTTTCCCGCCGTGTCTGAACTGGGCTATTACCTAATTAGATGAAGTCTTTTTTTAAAAAGTTAAAAAGTAGGTAACATAAATTTACCTATTTTTGCATAGTTATTTGCCACCAAATCTTCCAATCCAACCAGCTTCCAAAAACTATCATCCCAGCCTTTCTCCAAAGAGTATGTCCATTTACATACCAAAGTGCACAGAGATCTGTGGAGGAAAAGAAACTCACGTTACATTTCATTATCAACTCTACCTCCATATCTACTCAGGCAAAACTCTTACAGGACCCAAAAACATCAACACTCCTTTAACATTCAGCAGCAGTTTAGGTCAAAACTCTATTCAGTAGCTGATAATTAAGCATTCTTCAATTATACAAACAAAAACAAGTATAAATTCTGGATCCCCTCTTAAACACTTTGAGAAGTCTGTCTTTGACTTGACGATTCCCATTATATTGATGGGATTCTAGCAGTCAATATAGCGGCTTAATTGTTTTCTATGCAGAACAGGAGGGCAAGAACATAAATCCTTAATACAGAAAGCCATAAAAAGAGATTATTAATGTTTCACTTTTCAGATCTGATCCCACCTTTTCAAGTTTTTTCTTCAGTCATGAGAACAAAAGGTTTGGGTAAAGAATCTGGATCACCATCCCTGAGATCACTAACCTTTTAAAAACGTGCTGTATGGGGCTGTCAGTCACTGCTTACTGCAGCAACTACCGGTACTCACAACCAAAGGGACATGGTCAGGCTGGATTTACCACATGCCCAGAATCTAAAGCTGACACCATCTCTTCCTGCAATTGCAGCCATCGTGTAATAATATGGGAAAGATACAGCCCACATGTAACAGAGTGCTTTATGCATTATATATATATATATATATATATATATATATATATATATATATATATATATATATATATATTCTTTACATACATTTCTGCAGGACATACATCTCTGACAGCAGTGGAGTCACTTGACTCATGGACACACCAAAAATGAAGACAACCAAAGGCAGGGCTGTGCAAACAACGCACCATATTGAGGTTTCTAAGAACATCAGCCTTCATGTAGCATATTTTACAAGGCTCTGGAATTTGTATTTCCAAGATGCATTAACTTTGACTATGCACTGTGTTTTGCCGCTCTTAGGAAAACCATGTCTATCTACGGTTTTCTTGTTTGAATGTGGCTGTTTACCCAAGCCAGGAAACTGCATGTGCTATCTCAGAACGCTGTGTTTAAACTCCTTGCAAGAGAGAACCCCCTATTATTTCAGAAAACTGCAAGCAGAAGACTAAAAGCAGCAACATGCAGATCACTGAGTCACAGATTTAACCTCTGGCAGAGCTTGGGAGTTACCTCAAAAGGCAGAGGGATGAAGGTAGCAAATACCTTTACAAGGAAGGATGCAGACCTTCACTGTTCCAGTCAGTCATAATAGAAGCATGAGAATAAAAAATCGTAAGCACAAAAACATGCTTTTAAAAAAGTAAGAGGAAATCCCTGCGGGTATGGATAAAAATATGGGCAGTATGTGGTAAAAGTTTTAGGAACAAAAGGAACCTTTGGCAGGAGACAGGGCTTTCAACACACAGGATGGCTATATAACAAAAGAAGCCTAGAGCTGCTTCAGCACAGACCTATAGAAGTACCAGTATTCCCTCTACCCCACCCAATGCCGTCCCAGACAGAACATTCAGCACATTTAAACCCTCTGGCAAGCCTTTGTTTTAAATAGAACTGGGCGTTGGTGCTGTGGAAGCCTTGAAAGAGCCACAGGTCATCACGTGGAAGAATGTAAAAAGCAGCAACTATTCTCTACACCACTACAGTTAATGACAAGCATATTCATTTCAGGAAGAGCCTGCATTACAGACACAAGGCATGGATAGATGTCATTTGTGTCTAATGGAAGCACCAGGGGATTGGCCGGAGGAGAAGAAGGAAGAGGGGATAAGTGTGCTGCAGGCCAGTCAACACCACCAGCAGCATTACAAAGAACACTTGGATACACAGAGCCATCCTTCGCAAGCAGATTTATAAATGAGAGGAATAAAGCTTCCAGGTATCAGCTGATACTTAACATTAGTTAAGTATCATTGCATTAAACTCCAATGGCACCCGTCCAGTCCGTTATTGCCTTCAGCTTTTTATTCATTGTGCAGCATCAATTTCACACACACACACCTGGGGATGAGAGCTAGTACAGAATGGTAAAGGCAGGCTCTGGGGAAAGGGAAACAAATACTACATTGGTCCAAGTTTTCGAAGTAAGGTTTAGCTAGGAAAACCACAGATGCCCAAGGCAATTAGGAGTTTAAGGCCAATCCAAACCCTAAACTCCGCGGCTCAGCAGGAATTAATGGAACAGCTGGGCCACGAACACATCTTTAGCTCTGCCACACATGCTGACTGGTGTGTCTGTTATCACATGACAGTAGCACGGCTGGCTCAGCCCCTCCCTGCCCCTGGAGTACCCCATTTTGGAGCTTTCCACTGGCTGCCACCATGGGTAGGGGGTACCCTCCCAGCGGCAGTTCTGCCTGCATGTTCAGCTGGTATGACTCAAGAAACGGTGGCTGACAGGGCTGGGTGGGGAGACACCTCTGGCCAATACAAGCACCTCTCAGCCCAGTGCACAAAGATGCTGGACTTCACCCTTAGTCAGTAAAGAAAGGGAGGGGGGAGGCAAGCTGGTTAAGACGAGGGTGAGAAGGGAAGCAGCTATCAGCTCTATTGAGGGACAGCAAATTTCCATTCCTTCCTTCCTGGAACTGTTGCCATTCCAGTTGGTCTTTATAAAAAAAAATTGTAACGAAGATCCAGAGCCTAAGTTTGCTCTTTTTCCCTTGCTCCTCCCAATCCCTTTAACCTCTGTGCCATGTATTTCAGATTGTAAACTTCAGGGACTGTCTTATTATTGATATTCATATGCCACTCCAGGAGCCTTTCTCAGCTGAAGAGCAGATTTTAAATGAATGAAAAATCTGCGAATAAATGAATGAAATTTGGATCGTGTAAATAAATAGGAAACAGCACATAAGTGACAGGACTAAGCAGGAACAGATTTGGTTTCTATACTCCCCCCCCCCTTTTAAAAAAAAGTCACTTCCCATTTGTTAAACTATGAACTGAAATCTAAGTACTTGTACCTTGAAGCAATTCTCAGATTTCAAGCACATGTATTTAGGATTCAGGACATTAGATTTTAGACAAGGATGGACCTTCTTTGGTGCTGCTCCCTCCAAGGCCTTCCTTTGAAAAACTTCCATAATATTGGAATAAATGGATGAAGTCAGAACCACATAGCTGGGATGTTGACAATTCGTATCAGCTGATACTTTCTGTTGGTGTTTTGTGGAACAGATTTCAGATTACAAATCCTTTTGCTTTTGGAACTAACTGGAGATCTGGGTATGGGAAAGTTGTTTCCATATGGAAAACAAACCTTACTGATTCGGTCTGTTGTCTATTTCAGTGGTTCCCAATTGGGGGTCTGTGTAACTCATCCAGGGAGCCTGTGGCACCATTCACGTAACAAAAACCATGGGAAACGGAATTTTCAAAAGCGGCTTGGCTTCTGAAAAACAGGGGATCCGCAGTACTTAGCTAATTGAGAACCACTGGTCTATATGATGCTTTCGTATAAGTTAAAATATGGCATATGGTACCATTATGACATGGTTTTACTAAAATTTTCACTTAATACCACTCAAAAATATATTTCACAGCATGCAATCAATGTTTGCATCTGTGCTGTATATCCTTAACAGGAAACAGGGTTTCTTCTACTTGTCAGAAGAAACCTATGCACAAGAAAGAGAAGCAGGCACCCTAGGAAAAACTGAAACAGATGCAATGCAGCTGCTGCACTCCAGGTCCACCAAGGAAGTCCATGTGTACCAAGGATATATTGGCTCCTTTTTATAGCAGCCTAAAAATGATCATAATTAACATCAATAAATCAAACAGCTCCAAATCACAGTGCCAGTTCATCAACTTTTCGTATTTATTTTTTGAATGACTAAAGACAAACTCAGAGCTTTCTCAAGTTTTGGAAAATTAAAAATAAATAAATGAAGAGAACACAAAAAGAGCACCTAGTGGATTGTGCTAAGATTTCATCTAGTCTAGTGTTTGAATTCCCCCACTGGCCAGCCAGATGCATCTACCGGTATGAAGCTCATAAGTAGAACACAAAGGCCACCCCACCCCCGAAACTACCTCTATCTACTGATATTCAAGTGTTCTCGAAGCTACCAACATGAGTCTGACCAAACTGCGGGAAGCAGTGGAAGACACTGGCGTGCTCTGGTCCATGGGGTCACGAAGAGTCAGACACGATTAAACGACTAAACAACAACAACTGATATTTAGGGGCGCACAGACTCTTAGCAATGAAGGCTTTATTCAGCTACTGTGACTGTTAGCCATCGAAAGACCAAACCTTCATGGATTCTCTTTAAAAGAGAAGTTTCAGAAGATAAAATTAACAACAGATGAGGTGGGATATCACTGCTCACTAACTACACAGGAGGATATCTAAGGAGACAACACCTACCGGTAATGAAAAATATTCCCCAAAATCAGGAAGCTATAACACTGTTTTAAGGTGGTGAGCATTGCTTCATCCACCAAGTGCAACATTTTATACCCTACAGCGTATTCTGCTGTAGTCAGTGCTGCCAATAGTGACCTCAGTTAGTGAACAATTAAGGTGTAGTCTCCAACATACAAAGTCCTAAACAGCTCAGGATCCAAACCTGACTTGTACCTGTGTCACTTTTGCCAGAAAAAGAGAAGTGCCTGAGGCCTAAATAATGAAGGAATCTTCAGCCACCTGGGTGCACCATAGCCTCAACTCCCAGGCAAATATCAAGAGCCATGTGTCAAAGGTTAATGACAGCCTATACAAAATGTAATGAACCCAGTCTATTTTACCTCTGCAGAGATCTCCGGGCCATACCCAATGGTAGCTTTCCGTTAGCTGAAGGAGGGGCAACCCGATTTCCCCTTGTCAATTGCAGCCCTCCATGAAATATTCCATAGTGTTCCACAGAGAGTCACCCAACCTTCAAGAGAAACTTGGTGAAGCAGGGGACTGCATTGAGTATACGGAACTGGTGAACATCAGGTGCCCTGCCTTGTAAAAATACTACTGGGTACAAACTCCCTGTGTCTACTAGAAAAAAATCCAGGAAATCCTTGAATTCCACAGAACCATAAAGATTAGAATTTTTTAGACATCTGCATGGTGACCTAGCATTCTTCTTCATCCTAAAATATTCCATACACTACTTTTGAAAAATACTATCCCGCTACTATGTGAGTATTCTTCAACCAGACATGCCGTTTCATAACGTCAAAGGTTTTCCTGTCGGGGTAGGAGAACACCCTTGCAATTTTCTACACCCACATGTGCAATTAATCTTCTCTAATTTCAGCCACTCCCTGGCAAGAGTCCATGTTATATTTAACACTGGACATAGTTTCAGAAACGGATACTGTACACAACCAGATTGTTTTCAAAGACAATGTAACAAGATAAACAGAACCCTTTGATCTTTGGGAATTCTCTCACAGTCTTTCTTTCACCCAAATTTGGAAGTGACCTTCAATTAACTTCTTTAAGCAAACAACGTTATCCAGAGTGCAATTTGGGTGAAAACAGACCACCATTGCAACCACGGACACGCTCACCTAATCAAAAGCATACAAACAGTACTTGTATTTATTTATTTATTTTGAAAAAGTATGAAGACTTCTATTTATCCGTACAGCCACATCTTAAAATTCCAGAAACTTGTGTATTTGCGAGAACCCGAAATCCATCCTATGATGGATTCAAATTGCAGGCCTCCTGAACTGTGTCCTCTCATAACCAGCCTATATATTACAGCTACATGTGGAAAACGCTTTACATTGCAGCTGTTATGTGTGCTGAGCTGTTTGTGGGCAACAGTCCACAAGTTTGATTGCTTTACGTCACCAAAAATGTATACGAGGATCCATTTGCTAAACATAAATCGCTTTGCATGGCATAACAGAACTACTGTAATAATTGGGCCGAATGCCTAAACTGTGAACCAGGAAGACCCCAGTTCAAATCTTGACTCTGCCCTAAAATGTGCAGAACAGCAAACAGCCTCCCAGTGTTACCACTGCACAGTATGCAGACCTACCTTAACTGCAGACAGGCTGACTAACCTTTGGGGTGCTCCTGGTTTTATGTACAGTACCGTATGTCACTTAAGAATATTTAGGGCAATCCTGTAAGCGGGGATAAGGCTAGGAGGTTATTTTGCTACCTTGCAATTTGTACGGCGAAGTCAATATTTGAACTGGGATCTTCTTAGTTCACAGTTTAAGCATTTAGCCCAATTATTACAATTATTATTTTTCTTTAAAGCACCACATGAACATTCACACATTTATCTATGGTACTTTAAAAAAGAAAACACAAAGCAGGTCAGATGGTTTCTTGGTGACATTATGAAGACCAATTACACACCAGTGCTATGCATAGCTAGCTTCTAAAAGTTGTGTTATTTACAACTAAAAACTGCAGTCTAATAATAATTATTATTATTATTATTATTATTATTATTATTATTATTATTATTATTATTTATACCCCGCCCATCTGGCTGGGTTTCCCCAGCCACTCTGGGCAGCTTCCAACAAAATATTAAAATACAGTAGTCCAATACATATGATTGAACAAAATATACAGGAAGGGTACTTCTAGAGCAGCCTGACTGTTCTAAAAATGTTGTGTAGCTTTATCCAAAGACTGACAGTACAGAACCAAACAGTGCTGGCCACCATCTTTGATATTTGACAGATGTCTGATACAAGAGGAAATAAATTATTCATAATGAAGATGATTCTTGTTAGTCGAAAGCTGTCAAAATTCATCTTCCTTTTCTTTATTTGTGCATTTATCACTGAGGGCAAGTGTCAAACTACACATATGAGAATTAAAAAAAATGTTATCTTTAAACTAACGAGAGAAATTTCTTTTGACAACCATAGCAGCTGCTAATGGAAAGTGTTTCTCTACCAAAGGGCAGATCAATCTTGTGCACCTCAAATCATTTTCATAATTCTGATGCCCATGTACTGACAACAATACTCAAATAACTGGATAAGCATTCACTTTTAAAAGGTAATGTTTGTTTGTTTTTAACAAGATTTATATACTGCTTGACTAGAAACTAAAACGCTAAAACTCTTGATAACCCATTAAAAACAGGTTGTTGTTGCATCAGTCTGTTTCGAGAGACAATGGAATGTGCCTCCGGGGGTGTTAGTAGCACTGAAGTGATCTCCCCCGGGCACAAGCCTGGGGAGTGTATATATAGGTCTGGGGCTGCCAAAGGGACAAGACCCACCCCCCCTCAGCCTTGCTAGAAGGAGGTGTGCAAGGCGCTATCCAACTGTATTAGAACTTCACTCCAGATTTGTGTAGGGTTTACTACTTAGCATTTTCTTCTTCCGAAGTTGTCCTACAAATCAACCAGAAATTTAGGATCAGTTTTGCTTCTCCTAGATGGGCTGCCTTCCAAGGTTGATGAGCCATATCTGCCCCTCACATCCTTCTACAGCACTTGCAGAAACCACCTCCTTGACTGTTAGACCCACTATTAGTCTTGTCCACTCAATCCACACAGTCTCAGGGAATCAAGCCAATGTAAAGATGTCCGTTCCTTAGCTACTGAACAAGAGGAACAAATAAATTCCAACACTATGATCCTAACAATGGGTCCATCCACACTTCCCTTTGTCCTGTGATTTCTTTCATTTGAACTGTGACTACTAGGCATGGGTCCAAAAGGTTTTTCTTATGTCTTGCTGCTTTCCCCAGGAAAACCCACTATTTACCACTGAATCAAAACGAAAATCCATCTGCAGCAAATCCAATTGATGTTTGCTCCAATTCAGCAGTAAACAGCAGGTTTTCCTGGGGTAAGCAGCAGGACAAAAGAAAAACCTCTTGCCTAGAAGTCACAGACTGAACAGAAAAGTGGATGAGCCCATCTCCTCATAGGTAAATCCTACTGAGTTCAATGTGGTTCACTCCCAGGCATGTGGGTTTGGACTGCAGCCTAAGGATGTCTCTATAAGCAATCTGTTTCTTACTTTTTAAAAAGACAAACTCAAACAACAATAAAATCTACTGCAGTGTTATTAGCATAAAAAACAAGAGGCAAATAACCCCCCCCCCAAAAAAAAACCCTCTATCTCCTACTATAAAGGTAAAATTCAAATTGACCCTTAATAATGTGATATGCATGTTTGTTTTTAAACAACAAACTGTGACCTGGGGGCATGAGTAAATATGCAGTCCTAAACCTCCCAGGTGAGTTAAGTAATGCCTGAACTTGTTTCACACTGAATGCTGTCAGACATGGGTGAACCAAAAGGGTGGAGTTCACCACTACTGCAACCTCTGGAGAACTCTCTTTTGCAGCAGTTTTAATTCAGACCATTCCATTCCTCTTAATATAAAACAATAATTGAAAGCAAGTGCATAAGGAGTGCAGCAGTGTAGAAATGTCATAGACTGAAGGTTAATTTGATTCTTCGGAATAAGGGGGAAACATGCAAATGCATTTTGGGAGCCTCTCAAAAATCCAGCCTTATCTTTGCTGATGTTTATATTCCTTGCTCAGGATCTGAATTAAAGCACACAACAAGAGACTAACATTATGGCCCCCGTCCTTGCCACCCGAGGAGCCTTCCCATCTTCCCATCTCACTCATCTCTGGCTGGTGGTGAGAGGAAAGGAGTTCTTTCTTCCTCTCAGTAGCACTGCTTGGAAAGAGGGGGGGCGGGTCCTGATCTCATTCTCATAATTCTCCTGAAGATCCTCTATTAGTACGACATGTCCCCATTCAGTTCAAAATTAGGCTTGACAGGTAAACTATTTTCATTGGGGCAGCGGGAAACAAGGTTTACACTGAGCCCAGTTGCAAGTCAAATCACCTGCAGGGATTTGCACACTGGGAACCACTGATGTATAGCTAGGTTCACACACTATATACACCCCTTGCAGTGCTAGCATTAGCCAACATGGTTGATGTTTAGCAGTCTTTACGCATTGTGTGTGTATCTTTAAGGAACAGGTTGCAATGTTAGCATAAAAAACAGGTAAAGTGCCCACCTCTGTAAGCCTGCAAAGTGATTTCCATTGTGTTTAATGTGTTTATTGCACACACCAGTCAATAACCATGCACACCAACTGTTTTTCCATCTAGGACATGTTAAAGCAGGTGCATGTATGGACTAGCAACACTGCAATAAAGAGCTTCTTTTCCAAACAAAACAAAAGCAAGCAGTCTGCAAAAATAGCATTGCCTATCATATAACACAGAATTGGTTTAAAAAAACATAGCAGGGAAAGCTGATAATACTAAATAAAAATCGTAGGGAAGAAAATAATATTTAACGAAAAAATAAAAGCCCTCAGAACACATAGCATATTCAAAGCTCTGGAATTGTTGAAAAGTTTTCCTGAGAAGGTGAATGGCAGAATAACTCACTTTTAAGCAGGAGTCAAAGTGGTTAAGTCTTAGGGCAAATAACTTGAAAAATCGAGGCATAAGCTGAAGTCAGAAAATTTAAAGGAATGCAGACTACCCCAAAAACACAGCGGCTTTGTTTGTTTTTTCTGCCACCTTTCCAAGGTTCACGTCTGGAATGAGGATAAACAGTTCTCTCTCTCTCCTCTCTTTTTCTTCTTCTTTTTTTTAAGTTGCAGCATTCAGACTTTATGAAAATAAAACATCAGACCTGCATTTCACAGATTTTTTAAAAATGCATTTGATCTGACTGTAAATTTTCAGGTACAGCAAGATGAATAGTGTTAGGCCCCAGCATATTAAAGTTATTTCAGCCAGTCAGATATTCAAAAAGGTTGGCTCAAAGCAGTTTCCTTAAGTAACATTTTCCCAAGGGTGGTGGTGGGGTTTAACGATATTTAATGAAATTTAATTGTTCTACCTGCCTTTTATCATATATAAAAACCAGAGGGTTTTTTTTCCTTTGCTTTAATAACTGGCATGTTTAAAAAAGTCTGAATATAATGCTTGCAGATTTGTTGCTTTCAGCATTAAAGTTACAATATTCATAAGTTACTCTGGGCGAACTACTTGCACCTACAGTTCCCTCCTATCAAGATAATTCTAAGACAAACCCTGTGTGCAACCAACATTGGAAGGAGTAACTTGGCATACCCTGCAGAAATTTTGCTTTCACTATGAAGAAAATACTTTAAATTGGGAGGGGGGGAGAAAAAGAGGGGGGGAGGGAGGGAGGGAGAGAGAGAGAGAGAGAGAGAGAGAGAGAGAGAGAGAGAGAGAGAGGATGCCACTAGAAGGAAAGAGCCATGTGCTTTGCTCCTCAAGTCTTTATATAGAGTTTGGTCAAAGGGACAACTTTCATAAGAAAAGATAGTGTTACATGCCACCCCAATCCCCGAGAGGCGAGAGATTCCAGGGATACCAGGAACACTTACTGTGTTTCCTTCTGGACAATGAGGCACAGTGGAGACTGTGGTGCCTTTATGATATTCGGTTTATTTACACAAATATACAACCTAAGCCTAAGATAGTGGGGCTTCCAGATTTATACTCTTGATGGTCTTGTCCCTCCCACTGCTGCCACACTGGATTCAGACTGTCAGCCCACATTGTGCTATGACCCCCTTTTCTCCAGTTTGCCAACTGCAACCCAAAACGAAACAATTTGTCCTCTTGCTTACATCAGCACACTGAAATTCTGAAACTTCCCCATCCAACTCTGCATTGTATTTTGCCAACTACCCCGAGCCCAGGGTGGGGCTCCTCCCGTTGCATTGGCAGAGAGACTTTTTGTTGATGGCTTCCTTGACAGACCATTCACCCTGATTTTTATACTCTTCTTAATGGTCCATCTCTCCAGGTGATTATTTCATCAGGAAGCCAGCCTGGCTTATTTTTTAACAGGTCTTATATTTTAAAATGCTAAATTCTATGTCTGGTACCCCAGAATTAGCTGAGAGAGCTCAGGCTCTGTATACCAGTGGCACAGCTCATGCGCAGGCTAATTTGCTTAACATAGGAAACACATGGCCAACTGATCAGGAGGGAACTGTCCTTATTTCCTGGCAAGAATTCTAACAACCATTTTTGTAATGCGTTATACTTCTGTGCAATTAACTAACTGATCCAAGCCAACACACAAAGGCAGCAATGATCATTTACTTGGGATGACATATATCCTGAAGGGTCTTTTTAGGCAGCATTTCCACTTCTAATTATTCCTTTTAAAGTGCACAGATCTATGCTGACCTCTTCGCCCTTCCTCCTCCTTTGCATGCCATAGCAAGAGGGATTCTAGCCTTTTGTCCTACAGCAGGTAGGGATGGATGAAGGGACCAGTGAAGAAACCAACAGAGAGGCTCAATGGCTGTTTCTTCTCTTTGTCACATTTTGCCAGGGGTTGGACTAGATGATCCTCAGAGTCCCTTCCAGCTCAACAATTCTGTAGAGGGATTGAAAGTATAAACAAAAACAAAAACAAAAGCTGCTCCCAAAAATCCATTCCCTGGCCCACAGTTACATTTTTCCATCTGATTCCAATTTCTAAAATTGAACAGGACAGCAAAAGTTCAGAGTCTTGGCCCAACTTCATGTTCAAGTGGATGCTAAGAATCCCTTACAAAATATGCTGTTTCTCAACACTTGTAAGGTGAATTAATATTTCCAGTTGTAGACTTAGCTGAATTATTCTGAAGTGGAGAAGCAGATATAACAAATAGTTATATCAGCCTCCTTTTTTTGTTTGCTTTTTTTTCTTTTTTGGAGGAGACAGAATGTATTGAGGCTGCATTCCCATGCACATGTACTTGGTGCAGCAAACCCATGGAACTTACTTCTGAGTAAGTACTAAGAGGATTGCAGTTTATATTAGGCTTGAGAAACATTTCCAGGGAGATCCAGCTGAAATATTCATGGGCACATTTTCTGTTAATAGAACAGATATTGTCTACTTGTAGCTGTAAGTTTTATTATCCTTGGTTTCAAAAATGAAAGCTATAATCATGCTTATATGATCAACCTTAACATCTGCATACATCAGAAGCCTGAATGTTGTCACAGTAATGAATGCAACATTTAATCTTAGAAGTTTTCTGCACTACTTTTACTGTTCCATGCTGCTCTTAAGCCAGACCCTAAGGGTCTTCTAATTAAAATGTAATTGCATGCTGCATGTAATAAAAAATAAACACTTGTGGAATGTCTTTGACTGTATATAATTTCTGTTGGTTGAACTGTGAGTTATAACCTTTCATATAAGGAGCAGCTTAACAGAAAGGCATATTAGTGAAGGACAGAAAGAATTCCACACACTCCTCCATATATTATATATTTAGAAAGACCAGCTCTCAATATGTGGGAACATCCATTTACAACTGACAGTTAAAAGGGTACAGTATCCTAATGAAAACAGAAGCCATATTTTCAGGCTTATAAAAAATCAATAACTATCCTTTACTTAGTCGTAAGGTGGCAGATGGTCTACTACAACTCGGCAATGAAAACACACACGAGATATGTCAGTGTTTTAAAAATGTATTATTGAAAGCCCTATGCCTTTAGTATACAAAGATTTTATGGGCTTTTTTGACAGGTCAAGCATAACAGTGTGTTATTTTAAAGGTTATGGAGCTGGACAAAATTGATATCCCTCTTGTGCACAAAAATGAGCTGAAGTAAGATCTGCTAGGACACTTATATTTTCCCAGTTAAAGGCTGCTCTGGGCATAAAGTGAGTGCAAACATAAATGGCATTCGCACACACAGAAATACACACACACACACGCACACACACAGTGTTACCAAACTCTACTCTAAATACCTTTGTTGTTGTTGTTGTTGTTGTTAAGCATGGCCTTTGCTGGCTGCTGATGCTGCCCACTGTAGTATTTTATGTATATTTCTAACTGACTGCTTGAAAGTACTTGTTTTTAATTATATTTCTTTGTTTTTGTACTGCATTTCACAACACCACCGTACATCAACCCTGAAATGCCAGCATAACAGTGAGACGTGTAAATATCTTAATAAACAAGCATGACAATTCAAGCTAAACTCCAAAAGCACCACAGCGTGAAAGCACTTAGAATATCCAGAAGACAAAGTTAGAATTCTTAAATACCACACAATATTTGTAGCTACTGCTGCCACTGCAATGCATTTAAAGAGCATATAAGTAGGATGCAGAGGAAAAGGGGCGGAGCATCTGCATATACCAAGATCAGGTCAATGTCCCTCAATTGCTTTGGGAAGTAGAATCCCCAGCAATCCTCAAAACTGAATCTGATAGTAGCCACATAATTTCCTTCACTAATTTGCTAACCTAACATTCAACTCCAAAGCATGACTATAAACTGGGAAGAAACTCTGAACTGTTAAACCAAGCTTCTGTTTTGTTTGTTTGTTGTTAATTGCACCGAATCCCCTTGTGACTGAAAAAACCAGAAGCAGCTAAGCAAGATGCATGCCCATTCAGATCTTCTTTGAAGACCAAAAGAAAAAGGAAGATCTTGCCCTAATTTCTTCACATGGAACAGGAGGACTCATCGGGCACAAACTGACAGGCTCTGCCCTGATTCCCCTCTGAGTCGCTTAATATTTTTATTCATTTATTATTACATTTATATCCCACCTTTCCTCCAAGGAGCTCAAGGTGATGTACAAGGTTCTTCCTTCTCCCATTTTATCCTCACAACAACAATGTGAGGTAGATTAGTTGAGCGGCTCTGATTGGCTGAAGGTTCCCATGTGAGCTTCATGGCTGAGTGCGGATTTCAGCCTTCCCCCACCCCACCCCTAGCCCAACCTCTCATCCTTCATTGACCTGCTTGCACCAAACCATCATTTCCCTTCAATACAAACTCCTGACACTACAGCTAAATTTACCAGTAGGTACCGGTACCCAAAAATGTTTGGGTAGAGAAGGAATTAAAACAGAAAAGGAGAGTAAAGGCAGAATATATTTCTACAATGCAGTAGCTTTCTAACTTTCCTTTAGTAAGTGTAATGTATTCAAGGAAGAGGAGATGTAAAAAAGATTAAGAAATCCAATTTTTAAAGCAGGGAGGGAAAGAGAATGCCTAAATTCTGGTTTAAAAAAACCAGTACTTTGGCATTTCTTACCCACTGTTGTTGGTTGTTTTTTTTTTTAAGCCACATTGGGCAAGAGCAAAGAGAGCCTCAGAGCCAACACCACACACACACACACTCAAAATCCCTGAGCTCATTTTCCTGAAATAGAAAACTACATACATTTCTCAAATTTCATATCAAGCCATTGCATAGCCCAAGAACTGCAGGGAAGAGCAGAGTGCCAAAGCTGTTCTTCAGCTTGGGGGAGTAAGTAACAGCAGGAGGAGAAGAAGAAGAAGAAGAAAGAGATGATTCTCTCATATCACTACATTTCTCATTCTCAATCAAAACTTACAAGCAGTGCCCCTTCCCCGCATCATTTAACAGCATTTTTAATAGGCCTGCTTATCAAGAAGTCTTTACTTTGTCAAATTAAGACACAGTGCTTTGGATTAGTGAGACTCCTTAAGTTCAGCATGACTTCATGGTTGGCTCAGAGTTCAATATCTCAATGGCAGCCAGCCAGCCATACACCCACTACAATTCTGACTCCCTCCCCCCACTCCCTCGCCTTTTTAATAACAAACTAGTTTATTTTATTTTCTTTCCTGAAAGCAAAAGTGCATCATACAAATTGAAAGAGTGAACCACCATCGCTAAAAACAGACACCCGAAGCACCTGTTAAAAGAAACAAATAAAACCACAGAAAAATATTTTAAGGTTGGCTAGACCTTAAAAAGCAGTCTCCTGGTCAGATGTTTCAAGTCTGTTAGAAAATGAGAATGTAGTTTCACTGTGAATTGTACAACTCTATATTTTGTAAAGAGGACAGAAGCACGTTCTCAGAGACAACTCATTGCTTGACTTTGATTTAGCAGCTTTTAATTCAACCCATGTAGTTTATAGAAAGCTAATTCCCTCAATTGTTCATTTGATACCATTTTTGTCTATTATTCAATTTTACTACTGCATTTTATAACTTAAAATCTGGGGGTTTCCCTCTAGTTACCATTTCAATAATTAATATAATCTGTGACTAAATATTGCTCTGTTGAAGAAACTTTCATCTGAGTATCTCCCAAATCTGGGTTGTGGGACAGAAGCTTCTGCCTATTTATTTTTTAAAAAAACCTCCTCACTTTGATTTCAGAAGCTCATTGCGGGTTTTGCATTTTTAATACACTCATCCCTAGCTGAATCAGTTACCCATTTAAACAGAGTATTATTATTACTACTAATAGCTTTAACCAGAGCACCATATAAAGTAAAATTTATTGGAGTTTATAGTTGGTGGGTGGAGAAGGGTGGTGAGTCATGCACTTGCTGAATACAAATGCTGAACTTTGAAGAGGATTACTAACACATTCGAGAAAAACAGCTCCCTATTCCCTTCATCTTCCAAATTTTGCTTAACTAAAGTCTAAACGAGTATCACGATGCAAATACATTTTAATCAAATTATTTGATATATATATGGAGAGAGAGAGAAAGAACTCCAAGATCAGAAAGTCACACTTTTTGCAACTGGGATACATGTATTTATGAGAACAACACATTAACTGTTCATTGGTCCAGAGTAGCACTATCAGAAAACAATGTATATGTGCTGAATATCCAAATAGTTGGAGATCAAGACAACTCGCTCCCTTAGTAAAAAAGAAAAAGAAAAAAAGAGCCACTGCAGCTATGTACATAGTAGTTAAGGCTCCGGAAACTAAAGATAAATGTCAACTAAATTTCAGTTCCAGGAGAAAGGCAGAGAAAGGTGACCTCAGAACCTGCCCCAGCTGGACTGCCCCCTAGCTTCCCAAGGCTAAATATCCTGAGTTATAGATCCCCTTCCTCCCCAAGGCGAACTATCATCAACTGCCATGCGAGAAGGATCCTGGCATATTTTTAACATGTTATTATTGTTTATTGTGCTTTTAAAATACGTACTTGAACGCTGCAAGCTGACTTGGTAGGTTTATTTTCTGAAACGCAAAACGTAAATACCTGCAATCAATAATATCTGAATAAAATAACGCCAAGTTTGAAAGGAATAAAAGAAGAGGGGACTGACCCACCTTTAAGATGGGTGACGAGGAAAGGGACACAGTTCAGTAACAGCACATAGGCCTTGGATTAATGAAGTTCCCAGGCTTAGTCTCTCGCATTTCCAGGTAAAACCGGAAAAGACTCCCTCCCACCTCAAAGTCTGGAGAACCCGTGCCAGTTGAGGGCAGTTCACACATCATAGTAAGCCGCTTAATCATTTGTCTCCTCCCTGCCAGGAAAGAAGCCACTATCCCTGGGCTTAGCAAAATGTCCCAAGAAGGGATTGTGGTTTCTTTTGCTCCAACGAATCATGCTAAGCAAGCCAAGAATAAATCCTGGGTAGAGATTGTGGGTTCCCGGGAGTGTAACAAATCCCTGGTTTGGATGTTGTGTGCTTCCTCCCTACTCAAAGTTGCCAAGATCAGTGCATTCATTGTAAACCATTACCAATGGTTTGCTGTGATGTGCAAAAAAAGGCCAATCAATCTGATTTGGTATTAGGCAGTACCCTAAGCTTGGCTAAATCTGCTTTTCAGTTTTAAACCGTTTCTGCCCTTAGGTTTCCCTCCTCACTTTTCCCCTTGTGTGCCCTGCTTTGGCAAAGACATTCTGGTTTCTTAAGCTAGGCTTTCCCATGAAATCCAACTGGAAAACTATGAATTAAGGGTTCACGCTAAACAAGGATATAAAGCCATTTGGCCTGCACCTGCCCACTTCCATATCTAAAAGGACATGAGAGAAAGGAGCTGGCATGTTCAAACTCCTGGGGTGCTACGATGGCTGGACACAAGGCACACAAGTATGCTTGGCTCCTTTGTCATCCTGTCTACCTTCATGGCTCGATAACCAAATACGGGAAACCCTAGTGGCATGTGGCCCCCAGAAAGTTGAACGAAACAGAAAGCACTCTGAAGAGGACAAAGGGTTTTCTAGAGCTCAAAAGCTTGTACACTATTTTGCAAGGCTTCATTTGGCCTGATAAAGATCTGTCCTGATATGGATTTTTTGAATTCTTCATTTATTAGAATCACACAGACTTAATTGCGCTGCTCGACTCCGCAAGTAATTCCAAAAGGACTACCGGTAGTTTAAGGTGAAAATTCTGGCCTCGGACTAACTTGAACATTCAACAACAACAAAATTGCCATTGTATCCGTCAGATTGTTGGTGATCTACGGAACAGTTACAATAACTATTATCGTATGCATTACACATTCAGTATTACTACAATTATTCAAATGCGCTCAATTCACACATATATAGATCTGATTCATTAGGAAGATGTGAAGACTCAATTTATGGGATCGGAGGCCTGCTGTGATAAGAGGCTGAACATCATCTTAACACAGAGCATTTCTGAAACAAAGAGTGCCCAACAGGTAGATGCAATGGACATATAGCAGAAGCTGCTGTGTTTTATGTTTAGAGCAATAAACCACATCTGAAAGACACACAACTATTTCTCCATCATTGTAAAGGGAGTTTTAAGGATGTTTCCCTGCAACTGCACCAAGTTATGCTAGTTTTTTTAATCCGCCTTCTTCACCAAAGCAGAAACAACACTTAAAATCCCCTTGAGTATTAGAAGTGGGAGGGCTGTGTAAACACTGCGTAAGTTCTTGCAGTTTAATCCAGTTGCTTATTTCCCAGCAGATTTAAAAGATTAAGTCGGTCAGTCAGCAGCATCAGAGACTGAGAAGAAGACTGAGGGAGAGAACAGATGCAGCTTCTCAGTTTCATACGCATAATGCTATCCCCAAAAAGTGGGCATTACAACTTCTGCTTACAACTTCTGCTTTATTCTCCCTCCTTGCCCTCTCTGCAACACTCACACGTAGAGGCTACAACAAACAGCATCAAACTGCAGATGCTCTGTGGTTTAAGAAATCAGTCTTCACCCGTTTCGAGTCTCCTTCTCTTGTTAGCAAATGTCCTGCTGGGGACAGGATAAGATTAAATTACAGTACATGCAACTAGTGCCCAGGTCTGGATGTTCCAGACAGGGAGGGTAGAAGCTGTTCAAAGAGGAAAGCCCCCCCCCCCTGGGGAGGGAGCATTTCAAAGTTGGACTCTCTTTTGCACACAGAGATACTGCCAGTTTTGACTGTGGAAGGTGGTCTCCAGAGGGATGTGAAACTTAAACCTACTGCTACTATTAGATCTTATGCTCCGCCAAGATTAAAGATTTTTCAATATGCCCATCTCAAGTTACCCTTTAGATTGCCACCCAGAATTGATAATATTATTTAGTTTATGACTCCGTTTTAATAATGGCTAGGAAACGACAACGGGCAGAGTTCGTACATGAGTTCACTTAACGATAAACTCATGTGTGTAAGTATTACTTGTGATAGGTTTTATTCCCCCTATTTGTGGAATGTGCAAAAAGGAAAGCTTCTGCTTTCTGAAAGGGGAAAATCAACATCCACAAATCAACACAAGAGAAAACAGTTTCAAATACGTGTGTTCAATTCTGCTGGTGCCAGAAGTACAAGTCGCCCAACAGAGTCACAAGCCAATTGTGGTACATTAGGCAATGCAAGAAAAACAATCCAAAACACTGAATGCCAAGCACACTGAATCAATTGGGTTGTGTTTTTTTTTATAATAATAACAAAATCAATAACGCCTACTTCTCAGTAAATGTGTTTAGGACTGAAGCATCAGTGTACAAAACCTCTAACAGCAGCAAAAGATTTAAAACAAACAAAGCAATAACCACCTAATACTAAGCACAATGGACAATGATTTTCAAAACAGAGGTTTGTTATTTTGTATGTTTTCCAGTATTGTGAGGGGCTAGGAATGCTTGAGGGAGCTCTCTGGCTAGGTCTATTTATCCGTTTCCATCATGGATGACCTTAGAACAAAAGCATTATTATTTTAATGGAATATGCATTTTCATTTATTTCCATTATATTTTAAATGCTTTGACTGTTTTCTAGTGCTAGTATGTGCTTGGTTTTTAAAACACAGCTGTTCTAAGTATGGAACCTAAATAAGAAAGAGAGGACAACACAGAACCTTTACTGTGGAGGTTTAGCCTAGAGCTAAGGATCTAGGACAGCCTTTCTCAACCTTGGGTCCCCAGATGTTTTTGGCCTACAACTCCCATCATCCATGACCACTGGTCCTGCTACCTAGGGATCATGGGAGTTGTAGGCCAAAAACATCTGGGGACCCAAGGTTGAGAAAGGCTGATCTAGGAGGTGTACGTCTACTAAAATATTATGAGTTTCTCTTTCACCGTCAACAGTCACTAAGGGCTGCAACTGAACAGAGGCTATGTGTCTGACTTCTTGACCCAACGAGGTTGACTGTGCTTAAGAGTTGTACTTCCTTCCACCATAACTAGCAGCCAACTGATTCTATCACAGAATCAAAGAATTGTAGAGCTGGGGTGAGTCCAACCCCCAGCAATCTCAACTAAATCATACAAAACAGATGGCCATTCAACCTTTGCTTAAAAACCTCCAATGAAGGAAAGTCCACCACCTTCCATGGGAATCCATGCCACTGTCAAACAGCTCTTACCATCTGCTGGTTTTTATAAGACTTGGCAACTTCTCTGTCACATTGTGAATCTTTGCCCCTGAGGACAGCACCCTTTCCAGGACATCCTGTCTCTGTCCCTATCAGTAGTATAATTGCTATAATCTTGGTCCAATACCCACTAGAACAGGCATGGGCAAACTCTGGATGTTTGGGACTACAATTCCCATCATCCCTAGCTAACAGGACCAGTGGTCAGGAATGATGGGAATTGTAGTCCCAAACATCTGGAGGGCTGGAGTTTGCCTATGCCTGCACTAGAATGCTGAAAACAAAGTTTAAATTAACTAGGTACTCTTTCAGAAGAAGAAGAAGAAGAAGAAGAAGAAGAAGAAGAGGAGGAGTTTGGATTTGATATCCCGCTTTTCACTACCCGAAGGAGTTTCAAAGCGGTTAACATTCTCCTTTCCCTTCCTCCCCCACAACAAACACTCTGTGAGGTGAGTGGGGCTGAGAGACTTCAAAGAAGTATGACTAGCCCAAGGTCACCCAGCAGCTGCATGTGGAGGAGTGGAGACACGAACCCGGTTCCCCAGATTACGAGTCTACCGCTCTTAACCACTACACCATACTGGCTCTCATACTTGAGGCAAGTTTTCAGAGACAAAATCCAAGTCTTCCTCCTTTAATTCTTCCATGACAAAAGAAAGCATTTACCCTTGTCTCTGCCTCAGGGCACACTCTTTTAGCACTCAAAACTTTGAACTGGAAATCCAGATCCTCTTAGCTTTAAAATGATCAAGGATTTTGTAGCTCAGATAGCCCAGTTTATATGAAAAGTAAGGTGTAATGTGGCTAGCATCAAGTCTCACCTTCTATGATTCCCTCAACCACTTAGATCTCAAACATTTTTGTAGGCGAATTGATTGCAAAATACCATGCAATGCAGATCTAAGTAGCATTTGGGCAATAGCTTTCATAGATGCATACCCATTTCTCCTTTGCAGTTTGATAGAAAGCTATGTGAGAAACTGGTACAGTAATCTGGATAATTCCAGTTCTGGAAGGGTTGCTGTTGAATGCACTCTCACACACTTAAATGGAAACAAACAAACAAACCAGTTTCTTGATAAATTCTGCCTGGAGGTGGCTTGACAGAGTATAGGTTTTATGGCACAGCAGCATTTTGGCCATATTATGCATGTACTACTACCTGGAAGGAAAATAATTATTTTTACTTATATCCAGTGATGGGAGGTTTCAGAAAGAAGATACTCTACTCCATCTGAAGTCGGTCTTTGGATTCTGAGGGCTCCCTCTCTCGCCTTTTTTGCACCTAAATTGGAATGTTAAGATGCTTTTGTCTCTACGGAAATTATAAAGCCCTGGCAGTACTTTCAAAGAACAAAACTGGCATTGGCTTGGCTCAGGTTCCAGAAATGGAGTGTGAGACCAATAGTAATGACAACATACTAAGAATTAAAAGTGCTTACAAGAACCATTTTGTTCAGGAATGCACCATAGCAACAGAAGATAGGTTCAAGATGTTCCCAAGTAGCCTAAATCATATACAGATGTACATACATTGCATATAGTCAAAATGAATTAAGGCGAAAAACTAACACAAGAAAAGATATGGTAGGAAAAAAACCAAGCATGCAGTAGTATTTCACATACCTTGCAGTGGCACCTGTTGCTTTCCACGATAAGAAATCTGGAAGATCAAAGAAGTACCCTGCTTTTTCCCAGCACGACTCTCGCAAATTCTAGCAATTTTTTAAAGGGACAAATATAAAAATGCAGTTTTAGTCTATTGTAACTTCATAACAAATGTAAATTATAAACAATTATCCAAGACAAGAATAAGACCTCACCCATCCCTACATGAAGTAATCAACATGTGCTTGAGACACACATATACTGAAAGAACTTGGGTAGCCCATATCTGGCCCTTGTTCATGTCTTCTTTTCCAACATGTGGTGCTAACAAGAATCAACAATTGCCTTTCCCAATGATGTTTTCACAAATCCTGTTTGCAACCACCGCAGGATAAATATAAAGCCTGTACAGTACTACTGTTTGCCTTTATTCCGTGTGTGTGTGTGTGTGTGTGATCCCCATGTACTCTGTGATAACCACCACAGGAATGTCACTCAGAAGAGCCATACTTGCCTAAATATATGAACTTAAGAGGTGCCCAGGGGCTTTGAAGTTTCCTTTCCTTATCCTGACATTGCAGAAGAAAACTTGGTTTGGTTAAGGTTTCATTTGGGAGCTTTTGTGCAGAAGGAAAAGTCCCAGCATACTGAATTGAAACACCTACTGGATAAAGAGGACGGCCAAGGGAATATAAGAGAATAAGATGATCAAGAATATAAAAAGGATTGGAAAATGTCTGTAGAGTATTTTAAAAATCAGTATAAACAGGTGAGCCGATTCAGCAGTATAAGAGGAAGTAAGAGAAAATTATTAAAAAGAGTAGAACTTGGCAACTTAGAATACATGGAAGAGAAGAAAAAGGAAGGACACCAGAGAAGGAGAGGACGGGAAGTCCTTAGGTGTCTTGTGTTGTGTCCCTGTTTGGTTGTGGTTGTGGTTTTGTTTTCCTTTTAACTTTTACTTATTCTTTTGGAAGTGTATGTAAAAAGTGCAAACCAAAATTATTTTTTAAAAAAGAGGATAGCAGAGGGTCCCTGTCCCCCCCCTTTTTCGAAAGCAGTAGTGTTTTTACTATGAAAGTGCAATGCTACAGTTCTTTGAATTTAGCTGTACACACAGTAATACTTGACCTTTGATATTTCCACCCTATGTATTTTTATTGTCTCTAAAATGTAAGCTTTTACTCTTAAAAAAACCACTGTTTTATTTTGCAAAAGCACCATGCATTCCCAGTGTAACAGAAGCCATAATGTAGTAGTAGCAGTATGAAATATTGAATTCATATCAATAAGCAACAAAACAATAAAAACATCTTTAAAACCATTCCAATACAGGTGCATTCCCATATGTAACTATAATTCCTTCGGGAGTAGAAATGGCAGTAGGGGAAGTCTGGAACTGGAGTCTATAAGGAAACAAAAGCAGACAACCTCAGGTACACAGAGCTTGGACAGAGATGAGACACAATTCTAGGTAAGAGCTTTTGAACATCCTTTGGGCAGCTTATCTTAGTTTCCTCTAAAGAAGGCTAAGTAGACCAGAGCAGCCATATCACTCAAGGCTGTGCCTAACGACAGCAAGTGGGACAGGACTGAGGAGCAATTCTCTTGTGACTTAGGGTCAAAAGGAACAGACTTTTGGTGAATATTAATCATGTAACCCTAAAACAAACCCAGCTATTCAGTAGAGAGAAAAATAAGAAGTCACGGGATATTAATTTCACTACTGTGCATCTCCAAAAGCCACAAAAATATGACCCTTAAAGAGCATCTAAATGATTCATTGTTGTCATGAAAGTGATTTGTCATCACTGACTAGCGCAGACAAAGTACATCAGGCTCTGCAATATGCTTCCACACTAGGACAATGGTCTCCATGCATTCAGTGCTAATTATAATTCACTCTTCCATTTGTGCTACACCCACACAGTTAACAAGTATACCAAAATCCCGTGGGAAGGCCTCTTTAAAAAAAAAAAAGTTTTAATGCTCCGATTGATATCATGCCACTCACCCTTCAGAGTCACAGGCAAAGAAATTTTGTTTAGCTACCCTGCCTCCCAACCCCAGGATGCAACATATTGTCCTCGGTCGCTTTGCCAGATTCCACCTACTTCACTGTTCTTGCGAAAGCAGTGGTCAACCCCAATGCCATTAAACAGCTGGAAATACTACCATAGCAGAACACCATAAATTACCATAAATCTGCTCGGCTGTTTAATAGCCAATCCCTCTTCCCAGGAAACTCTGGGAATTGTAGCTCTGTGAAGGGAATAGGGGTCTCCTAACAATTCTCAGGTCCCTTAGCAGACTACAATTGCTAGCAGTTCCTGGGACATATCAGGTATTCTGAAAACTACCCATCAGGAACCTTTGCAGCCTCCATCATAGGGGTAAGGTGTTATTGCTCATCTGGACGCCACATGACTAATTTAAAAGTTGGATCATGGGTCAAAAGGAAACCCACACATGGGTAAGCCTGGCTCTCAACACATGTGCATATATGAATAACAATGATGAATCGCAGTAGAACAGTTATCACTAAAACCAATGGGTGAACCAGTTTAATTCTGTCCCTTCACATACACCTGCCATGCTGGTTGCAGCATGGTGCAGCCATTTTTATTTGCACACTTTATATTCATGTGCATACAGCTCGCTTAGAGGGGGGGGGGGAAGTGGTGGATGGGACTAAGATCCTGGTTACCACTAGGTGCCATACAGAATATACAGAAGTCCTAAGCAGGGAGGGGGAACCTGTGTGACCTCCCAGATGTTGTTGAACTACAACTCCATCACCCCCAGCCAGCACAGCCACTGGTGAGGAGCAATGGGAGCTGTAGGCCAGCAACATCTGGGAGGCCACAAATTTCCCATCTCTGATCTTAAGGCACTGGTGATGCAAGAGCAAGAGCGTGCAGAAACAGAACAGAAGAAAAGAAAAGGCTGCACTCTTTCCGCAGGAGAGCACAGGAATTAGGCGAAGTTTTGTATCTGTATCCCTTTCTCAGTATTAATGGCTTCTTGGAAAAGCGCTTAGCAGCAAATCTACCAGCTCAGGACGTCTCTTGGCAGTTTCTGGGTGTACTTCCATAGACAAGATCTCTTCCTCACCATGCTATGGGAACAAGCTTGGAAGCACACCTGCAGCCAAAGAGACCTTAGGGAAGTTTTCAACTGATTGCAGTGAAATGTTTTAAAGACCTGAGGTTCCACATCCATAACAAGTCAGTTCAAGCCCACGACCATTTCCAGTCTGCCACTGTTTCCTCGACAGCATTGGGGGGGACGGGACTTCGTGGACTATATGATACAGGAGTTATTTTAGAACTGCCATTGTTCGTTCGGACCTTGGCTGACAGCATTTTCAACTTTTAATCTAGCCAGCACATGGAGGCATGAATGAGCAATCCATTTACCAGATGTCAGGCATATTTGAGGGTCATCACCAGGGGTGGATGGAAAAGGTGCAGTTGTTTTATATTGCAGAATGTTTATTCTCAAATGTTTGGATTCAGTGCTCTTTTTTTGGTGATTTGTGTACTCAATATACTATTGTCTGGAAATATTCTTCTGGACATTTTCTTAACTGTTTTTGTCTTGGTTTAAAGACATGCGAGACACCAATTTGATTACTTAAAGCTCTTTTTGAACTGAACAGATGATTAGTATTTTATTTGATTTCTGGCCTTTCCCTTTTCCCTATGTTTCTTACTTTCTTGATTCAGCTTTCTGCAGTTAGGGAAGAATTAATGTACTTAGGCCGCACCTGCAACACGCTTATCTTTCCTTTTATAACCTCCAAGAAAAAGAGTAATAATAACTAAAACAATCGCCAGGTTCCCATCTCTCCTAAACATTTTATACCAAAGGTATCTTCTAGGCATCTGAAATATTTTTCTAGCCCCTCTAATCTTAAAGGAAGTAGGCCTTGCTTATTTCAATGAATCTGATATTTGCTGTGCTTGCTTAAAACAGTGGTGAACTGGCTACTTTGGCAAATATAAGAATGTCACAGGCAAGGAACAAATCTTGCTTTTCCCTTTCTTCCCCTTCCACATAAGTGAAAACTCATTCCACTGGAAGCCAAGAGGGTGCAAATTACAGAGACTTCAGCACCCATCTGCAATACCTGGCAATTGTTTCATGTTGAGACTATTTCCGATGCCTCGGAGGATGGGGACAAGGAGAACCACTCGTTCCTCCCTCCTCATTCTCTCAACTATCCAAAGAATGTTTTTGATAGAAGGAATCTCTAGCATCTATGTTTTGCTAGTCATTGTGGGTCAAAGGTGACAAGAGGGAATAAAAGAAGCATGAAAAAGCTGCTTGTAAATGAAGAAGTGAACATCATAAATATGCCAGACTCCTTCAAACAAGGAAGGGAGAGAAAGAGAATTGGCGTGATTACAAAGTAGTTGCCATTTGGTTATTAATTGCCAAGATATTGTGCTCTGGGCCTTCTGCGCTGTGAAATAAAGCATGTGCAAGTGAATATCCCATTCCTCTCCTCTAATAAATGAAGTGTGAATGAAGCATGCTAGATCAATGGGGGAACTAATCTAATTCCTGAAACACACACCACAACTCAAGAACACCTCTCCGCAAACTAACCGCT
This sequence comes from Lacerta agilis, assembly GCF_009819535.1. Classification (NCBI taxonomy): domain Eukaryota; kingdom Metazoa; phylum Chordata; class Lepidosauria; order Squamata; family Lacertidae; genus Lacerta; species Lacerta agilis. The sequence continues at coordinate 36,735,829 of NC_046317.1, forward strand.
GCCCACAATGCATCTCTGGTGTAAGTGTTGAAGCACAACAGGTACAGCATGAGACTCAATCTCAGGGTCATGAGTTTGAGCCCCACGCTCCTGCATTGCAGAGGGTTGGACTAGATGGTCCTCGGGGTCCCTTCAAATTCTATGATACTATCTTTTGGAGATAACTGCTGGACACCATGATCGTTACAGAAGGAAAGCATAACAGATGCCTTTTGGCACAATATAGCTCTCCAACTGGGATATAAAAACACAGTAATGAGTAATGAGCAGTGATTAATTTTTTAAAAACACAGCAAGCTTTTCATAGCAGGCAGGAAAAGGGTACTGAAGGCACATCATATTGGACAACATCCAACATTATCTTCGTGGCACAGAAGTCTCTGAAGTGCTGTTTCATGGTAGAAGGAGATAACCATCAGAAGCCCTGGGTCAACGGAGAACCATTCATAAAGCAATTCCTTCCCATGAGAGCATTATCCCAGAGTCTGAAAAAGTGGGTGGCGGATGAGTGAAAATACTACATAAAGGAAAGGGCTGCAACTCAGCAGCAGAGCACCTGTTGTGCATGCAGGAGGTACCGTACCAGTTTCAATTCCTGGCATCTCCAGGTAGGGCTGGATAAGGCTCCAATTTGAAACCCTGGAGAGTCACTGCCAGTCGTCGTAGTAGACAATACTAAGATGAACAGCCCAATAGCCTGACTCAGCATGGCACCTTCCTTTGTACAAGTCAAGACCTTTGATATTTTACTTGCTTTCTTCTTTGGAGTAGGAAGAGAATCTGCAAGGGAGAATCTATGAAAGGAGTTGGCTGTGAGGTGGTGACTGACCCAGTGGGATGCAAGGTGGCGATTGCCCAGTGGACTTCATGACCAAGTGGTGATTTGAACCCATGCCTCCCCAGTCATGGTCCGACATTCTAAGCCACAGAAGGTTACAGGAAAATGTGGCCAGATCCAAGTGCATTTTACGCACATATTCTGCAAGTATAAGCTAGAACATGGCACTGTATCAAGAATCCTAAGAATCACAAGGGCCATTTCAAATATCTGACACAGCAAACAATTCTAGCTAGGCTACAGCATATAAAATATAAATTGCACACATACCAAAACCAGATTGTGGCTTCACAACACATAACACACAGACAAAAGAATAGTATGTATTGGTCTACATACTTAAGACTTTTCTGCCACACAGAAGTAATAATCAGATGCATAGAAAGTCACCACATTTGAAGCATTTCCCAATCTGTTACAAAAGTTGTTGTATGTCCCCATTCTATAGATCACTGCTATTTCTGTCCTTTACCACTTACCCATATATTAGTCAAACGTTACACACATTAAACTCATACCTGACTAAAATTATATTTTGAATATGAAATTTGGTTTTCAGGAAGGTATCAAGTATGCCATCCAAAATCCATTACTTGCTTTGCTAAACGAAAGACTGGCATGTTTGGGTTTTTTGTTTTACTTCTCTGTTGCACCAGGAGTATAAAAGCTTCATTTAAAGGAAAGATCTGGTTACAAGCCAGATTTAATTGCTCACAAATGGGGAGCAGCCATTGTTTCTTTCTGGTGTATAACTTGATATCTCTGTAGCACCTATAAGGGACCTATGCAGTCTGCAATCTCCATCTTGGAACTGAGCCTACAAGCTGACCACATGGATACAAACATTAGCCTGAATACTGAATACACACACACACACACACACACACACATCCTTGCCTTCCTCACTCCTATAGTATCTTGCCTGATTAAAGCATTCTAGAGAACTCAAATGGTTGTCACACTTTTGTGGCATTCTGATTGGTCCCAATAAAGGTATTGCTGAGCTGTGATTGATAAAAACAGCTCCGCAAAAAAAACCAACCCTGGTGAGTTCAGCTGGGTTTCTCTCTTGGTTTACTTCCATATTTGTCTAGAGACAGGCAATGCGAAGGGCAGGAAGGATGAAGAAAGATGCTGCGTCATGCAAAAGCGTGCAAATAAAATTAAAGGAAAGTATTAGAGGAGAGGTCTAATCTGGAACGGTAGAAAGCATGTGTGCAGATTTGGAAAACCGGAGAATAAACCTTAGGGTGATCTACTATAATATAAAATTCATCATAAAAACAAAAGGCATCATACGATGCACCCATCCTGTTCCCTAGAGTGAAAGGAGTCATCTTAATCCTCTCCATATCTGAGTCATAGATGGAAGAAGTGGAAAACTACAGTTAGGTCATCATATCACATTCTCCTTGATCTGGTTCCTCACTGCCAAGAAATGTAAGGTGTGGGAGCTAAGATGTATTTGAAACATAACTTGTTATCACCTAACTGCTCAAGAGATGGAGGTTCAAAGATTTTTCCACTTACTGAACTGGCCTGGTGCATGCATAAGCTGTCCCCAACTACAGACCACAGCCTAGAAATGTGATTTTTTTAAAATCACAGCTTCTCTGCCTATATGAGTTATAGGTCACACTCAGGTTTTTATAAAAGACAGATTTTTTGGGGGGGGGAGTGGGGTGCTGCCTATGTTCAGACCAAAATGGTACATTATTTCTCCTGAATACGGGAGGGAGGCATTTCTCAATGTTGTTATCTATACCTAACTCATTCCAACCAAGGAACTTACCAGTACTGTATATGCATTTCATTCTACAGCCAGAATGGCCCGTTTCATGGCATGGCACACTGAATACAATACTGCCAACTTTTAGTAACAAGCATGCTATTACGACCGAGTCATGTGCCTGGACACAAAACTATTACAAACTCCTAAAATGCACTCAGAATACATGGGGACACACTTATTTATCTCACGATTTAAGTGGTTGGAATAAGCTTTTGGCATGAGGCGGGGGGCAGGCATGGGATCCCTCAGGCACCAGAGCTATAGCGCTGATGTCAGAGGGTGGCACTGCATCACAACACAGCATCACTAATGGAAACCAATGGAAACCCTACAATCTGAAGGCTTCTCCCTGTAGATTTTGAAGCACAGAAGCTCTTCTTACAACTACCTTGTCCTAGGCCAAGAACTGACTCAGCAGACAATGTCAACACTCCCTTTCCCCCTGCGACGGTGCTGTACAGCAACCACAAGAAAATTGATACAACCCTATATGGCTTTTCTAGTAACAAAGGATGAGGTAAGCAGATTTTCCTCAGCAACTCAGGGTGGAAAGATGCTGAGCAAGCCCTGGCAGAGTGTTTGTGCTGCCAACAGCAGGCACTGAAGTGAGGTGGACACTTCAACTCAAGTGCCGGATATGAGTCTTCAATTTTAATACAGGACAGCTGCAAAGAAAACCACTGCAGAGTGGAAAAGGGCAGTCATATAAATCTACGCTCAATCATAAGAAGTAACTGGGGTGGTGAAAGGAAGCAACCATGCTTTAAGATGGCTAAACAAAATATTGCAAACATCTAGACATACAGGTGTATCGGACCTCTGCTGAGAGGCTTCTCACTGGATAGAAAGCAGCTATCAAGACTCATTGTGCAGCTTGAAGAGTAGTAACTAGATTGTGGCACCAGTTTCCATGAACTAGATTCCACTTCAACAGATAGATGAACTGCGTGCCTCACTTGGCAGATGCCTTTTTAAAGTGTTATTAGGTATATACACAGGTATGGGGGCTGGGTGGGTCTGTAAATGATGGAAGAAAAAGACCAGAAAATGAACATGGGGGAGCATTAGTTTTGTCACATTTCAAATGTCACAAGACAAAAAGGACGTACTCACAGAAGCAAATGGGAATATCATTTAATGCTCTGCAGCGCGGAGAGGGGATTAGACACTGGAGAGTTAAAAGAAAAAAAAGAAACAAAAATCCACAAGGGAAGGCAGAAAAAAAGAGAGAAACACTCTACTTGCTCAGTTCTTAAGAGAAATGTTTTTAATTCTTAAAGGAAATGTTTTCAATAGTGAGCTGGGTGATATTTTATCCCCTTGAAAACTGGAGGCTTAGAGAGGAAATCACAGCCAGACACCATGCAGACAGACACTGTGTAAACTTCTTTGCACAGCCCTGCCAAACACATCTTGCTCTTAATATATGGTTCGTCCAAAAGTGCTCTCCTCTCACAAAGAAGGAAGAGAAATGGACTTCAGAAGATTTATTTTTTAAGCTCTCTGAAAGGTGACCTGAGTAGGTCATTTCCCAAGAAAGTCACAATTCTCTCTCTGATTCCCATTTGCTCAGAAAGTACTTTACAAACTCTTTACTTCAAGTAGGCTTAAGTGTTTATTTCATGTGCTTGTTTTGCTTCCTCTTACCTTCAGCGTTGTCACTTTCAACATTGTGCTATGTAATAAATTATTACAATGAGATGCTACATTCTGGTGGGTTGTTTTGAAACAAAGCTACAACTTAATTTCTTCACATAGAAATATGCTTATTAGTGTAACAAAAACATACTTTAATTTCATCCACAGGAAGACACCAAGTTCTAATGGCATATACTGCTGGTACATTAGTTCTTGGAAAGAAAAAAAGCAGAACAAGACTCTGCTACTGGATATTCAATAATTTTTCAATTCACATTTGCATTTGACAATATCAAAACCATATCAGGTAGGTCTGGAGCCACTGTTTTTAGGAGATAGACCAAATATTTTGTAGCAGCCCATTGACATGGTTCAGCACCAACCCCAAATCAGATGCAAAACAAGGTACACAAACAGAAGATAAAATTAAATTCCTAGCTCATAAATGGATTTATTATGTATCCCTGGACAACACCTCCCTGTCCCCATTTCAGTTTCCCATCATTCTTTTATTTCCATTATTATAAATCACCAAACAGGTTGATCAGCTCAGCTCTGAAGCATCAAAACATAACATATCCTTTAATCCTAGAATTGTTACTGTAGAACAGGCTAGGCAAACTCTGCCCTCCAGATGTTTTGGGACTACAACTCCCATGATCCCTAGCTAACAGGATCAGTGATGAGGGGTGATGGGAGTTGTAGTCCCAAAACATCTGGAGGGCCAAGTTTGACTATGCCTGCTATAGAATAATTAGGATCCCTAAAAGACAGGAAAAAAAGGGGGCTTCCGGTTTGGTCGCTGCTGCAGCCAGGTCTAGGTTTGCCGGGGTCGTAACTCAGGCAGCCTATCCCACAGAGGAAAGAAACTCCAAGGCATCGTATACAAGCTAGCGGAGGAAAATTCCGAAGCTCAAGGGGCAGTGAGCAGCACCGTGAAGAGGGGTAAGAAGAATATTAGTCCCTTTATTAAAAGCGTTTGGGGAACCCCGGTGCAATTCACGTATCCCGACCTCTGTGAGGAAGCCTTGAGACAAAGGCGCAGTGTAGCGGCTGGGTTTTCAAGAGGCAAGAAGGAAACCCGGAGCGGAGCAAAAAAATTGTACCTAACGTCGATATCGTTTTAATAACAAGAACGTTCCGATAATAACAACCAAGTCCTGTGGGTTTAACAGTCTAAACCACAGCGAACCCTTGTAGCTCCGAACTCAACCTGGGATAAGACAAGGGTAATCGGAACTTTTATTTTACTTTTAAAGAGACTTGTCGGACTCCTGGAGCGTTTTTTACCACTGTATATAAGATCGATACAGGCAAAAAACCGAGGAGAGAACTAGCGCGGGAGACCTTGAACCGAGAGCCCTCCACCCACCCCCTAGTCAAGCCGAGTCTGGACGTACCTGTAAAGACGGGGAAAGGACGAGGCGAGAAATAGCTGTGCGGGGTGCCTTGCGGAGGGGGCAACGCGGTTGTGGAGGTCCCTGACGGAGCGGAAGAAACTGGGTTGGGAGTGAATAAAGCAATTACAGCGAGCGAAAGGACAAAGAGAAAAAAGGGGAAGGTCGAAATATGGCGGAGGGGGGAAAACGCTGATAGAGAAACGCTGACCCAATCCCTCCCGGAAGTGGTGAAAAAGATACAGGAAGAGATACAGGAAAAGAAGACAAAGAACTCAGCTCAAGCGGAGGCAGGAAGAACGATCTGAAGAGACAGACAGAGCGCACTGAGGACATCTAGTGGTTGGGATCGGTTACTGACACCTCTAGTGAATAGCGGATAACCAGCCTTGAATATACACAATTTGAAAGACGGGATACTAAAGGGAGGATGAGATTTTAAGTACACACCTAAAACCTCTCCCATTGAATAATCTTGAGCCATCTCTACAAGAGGAAATAAATTAAATAAAATAACCAAATAAACTGGGACAAAACAAAAAATTCACTAAAGGAATAAATATTAAATAATCAAAATTTAAAAGGGGAAAACAAGATCACAAAGATTAAAACAGGACTACAAAAGATTACAAAATAGCTTATTGAGGGACTATAAAAGGACTGTAAAGATATAAATAGAAACATATAAATAAATACAGAGGTCCCAGGAGAAGAACAAACAAATATCCTAAGAGAAGAACTAAGAAATAAGAACAAATAAGGAAAGAAGGAAAATGGAAAAGGACAGTAAAAAATCAAAAAATTATAATGCCAGCACCCCTGCAACCACTCAAAGACGTCCGTCAAATATGGAGGTAGATAATGGTGAGATTAAGGAGTTGATTTTAGGATTGAGAGCAGAATTAGGGGAAAAAATGGACTCCATAAATGTAAAGTTGGACAAAATGGAAAACAAAATTGAACAAAATTTGAAAAAGATTGAACAAAATTCCCAAGCAATAGTGGACTTAAATAAACAATATGAAGAATTACAAAAGAAAGATCAAGAGATGGAGAAGAAAACCCAAAGCCTAACAATTAAAGTAAACAAACAGGAAGAAAAGATGAAGACAATTTCGGACGATTGTAAAGAAAACAGGAGGAGCCAAGAAAAAGTACTGGAAGAATTACAAAGATTAAAGGACATACAGGAATCGACTTGGGATGCGATGGCGATGCAGGAACTCAGGCAAAATGAATTGATCTTGAGAATGAGAGGACTTAAAGAAACTCAGGATGAAAATGTGGAAGACATTCTTATTAAAGGATTAGCAGAATGGATGCAGTTGAAAGAGGAAGATGTGTCTATATGTGTTGACAGGGCCTTCAGATTGAAACCAAGATATACGCGAGCTAGCAGATGGCCCGGGGACTGTCTACTTTTTCTGAACTCGAGGATCCTGAGGGATAAGATAATGCAAAAGAAAAAATTTCAAAAATTCAAGATCGAAGGTAAAGAGATTGTCATCAAACGAGAGGTCCCTCCAAGATTGCTGAAGAAGAGATCGAAATATAAAGCTCTGACTGATGTGCTGATGAGGAATAATATTTACTTTAAATGGGAGTTCCCGGAAGGGTTGTCATTTATGTATAATCAGACAAGGGTGAAAGTAACCACGGAACTGGAAGCAGAAAGGTTTTGGAGGAAACTTGAAAAATCAATGGGAGAGGGGAAAATAGAAGGGAACAAAAGGCGGGAAGGAGATAACGAAGACGAAGAAGAGCTAGAGGGGGAAGAGGACCAGCTAGAATAAATAAGCTGCTGTCATAATAAATAGACAGAGTACTGGTACCGCAGAGAGATAGGAATTTTAACCTGCTAAATTTTAATTTGTGTGTTACTCACACCATATGCAAGAGATATATATGTGATAAATCTGTTTTTGTTCTTTTCTTTTGTTTTGTTTTTGTTCTTTTTCTCTTTGTTTCTTTTTGTTGGTTTTTTTTTTTCTAAATTGGATAACCCTTAGCAACACATCTTGAACTCCAAGGAGTTGATTTAGAATTTATACTTCAATAAACTTTTGATTAATAGACATGAACATAAAAGTGATTACTTGGAATGTAAATGGGTTAAACAACAAGGTAAAAAGAAACCGGGTAGAACATCTGTTAAAGAAGAAAAAGTTAGATGTAATTTGTTTACAAGAAACTCATATCAAAAAAGCCCACCGCCAGTTACTAGTAAATAGGAAATTAGGGGAGGAATTTATTTCATCTGACACACAAAAAAAGAGAGGAGTAGTGATATATATTAACCCAAGGTTAAGGCCAGAACAAATAACTAAAGATAATGAAGGTAGGATCATGGTGGTTAAACTTCAAGAGAAGCAGGAAAAAGTCATAGTAATAGGAATCTATGCCCCCAATGAAAATAGAGCAGAATTTTATAAAAAGGTCGAAAATATATTATTGGATTACATGGATCAAAAGATTATATTATTGGGAGATTTGAATGGGGTTGTATCACCACAAATAGATAAACGGAAAGAAGATAAATGTTTAAAACAAGGAAAACTACCGAAGACTTTTTTCGGAATGATAGATAACTTGGATCTACAAGATGCGTGGAGATGTAGACATCCCACACAAAGACAATTTACCTACCTCTCCCACCCAAATGATTCAGAAAGTAGAATTGACGCAATCTGGGTCTCTAAAGACCTATTAATGAGATGTGAAAAGGTAGAGATATTACCCAGAACCCTCTCCGACCATAATCCAGTATACATGGAACTATCAGGAAGAGCAGAAGGAGTAAGGAGATGGAGATTAGATGAGCTTCTGTTGAATGATGAGACTATAATCAGAAAGGCTGAAAAGGTCTTAGCGGACTACTTTGAAATGAATTACAATAAAGGAGTTGATATAAATATGGTCTGGGACGCGGGGAAATCGGTAATCAGGGGCTTCTTTATAAGTCAAAGCGTTTGGAAAAGAAGACAAAAAAATAAAAAACTGGATGAGTTACTAAAGGAAATAAGACAGAACGAATTAGAATTAATGAAAGCCAGGAAGGGGAATAAAGAGGAGATAGAAAGGAATATCAAATTATTGCAGACTCAGGTCGCTACTATATTAGACAAGGAGATAGAAAATAAAATAAGATATCTTAAACAAAGGAGTTTTGAATTTTCAAACAAAACTGGCAAATACCTGGCATGGCAACTAAAGAAAAAAGAAAAAGAAAGATTAATAGAGGAAATAATTGACCAAGGAGAATCGATTACAGATCCGAAAAAAATAACAAATCTATTTGCAGAGTTTTACACAGATTTATACAAAAAAGAGAAATCTGACCAGGCAGAGATAGAGAAGTATATAAAGAAGACAAATTTATGGGGAATTGATGAAAAGGAGAGACAGAACATAAATGAACCAATCACATCATTAGAATTAAAAGAAGCAATAAAAAAATCCAAGATAGGTAAATCCCCAGGTGTGGATGGACTACCAGCCTTATTCTACAAAAAGTTTGAAAAAATTTTGAATGAGCCTTTGAGGATGGTCATGAACGGAATTTGTGATAAAGGGGTGATCCCTAAATCATGGGAAGAAGCACTTATTTCAGTGATCCCTAAACCAGGAGCAGATAATAAACAGGTTAAAAATTTTAGACCAATTTCTCTTTTAAACAACGATTATAAATTGTTCACTGGAATCATGGCAAACCGGCTAAAGAAAATATTGGGGGGTAAGATGAATAAAGATCAGACGGGCTTCTTGCCAAATAGACAAATGCACAGTAATGTGAGGAATGTAATTGGTGTTTTGGAATTTCTGAGTGTTAGGAAAGAGAAAAAGGCTGCATTTCTATTACTAGATGCTGAGAAAGCATTTGACAGAGTATCATGGCCATTCCTCAAAGGGGCAGTAGGCTTATTAGGATTTGGCCAAAAAATCTTAAATGCAGTCGAGGCAATATACAAAACCCAAAGAGCCAAACTTATAATAAACAATGCAATAACAGGAGAAATAAAGATACAAAGAGGCACCAGGCAGGGTTGTCCCCTATCTCCCTTACTCTTCATACTGTGTCTGGAGTTCTTGCTGGAAAATATACGGAATGATGAAGGAATTAAAGGTATTAAAAACGGAAGAGACGTCCATAAAATCAAAGCATTTGCGGACGATGTTATTATCATGGTAGAGGACCCAGTGGAGAGTATTAAGCAAAGTATAGCAAGAGTGGAGGAATATGGTAAATTAGCAGGACTTAGTCTAAATATGAGCAAAACTAACATCATGACCAAGAATATGTCCAAAGAAGAAGTGCGGAGATTGCAAAATGAGGTAGGATTAAGAGTGGTAGACAAAACTAAGTATCTGGGAATATGGATTACAAATAACACCAATAACCTATTTAAGGACAATTACGTTAGAGTATGGAAGGACATTAAGAAAGATCTTGAAGTTTGGAATAGACTAAATTTATCCCTTCTTGGTAAAATCGCAGCCATCAAAATGAACATCCTCCCCAAAATGTTATTCCTGTTCCAAATGATTCCAATTCTAGGAACATGTACTAACATTTTTAAGCAATGGAAGAAGGACCTGATAAGATTTATTTGGAACCACAAACCCCCAAGAATCAAATATAAACTTTTGATTGACATTAAAAGTAGAGGTGGCTTGGCTTTGCCGGACCTAGAACTTTATCATGAAGCGGCAGGTTTTATGTGGTTAAAGGAATGGATTGTATTAGAAAATCACGAGCTGCTTGATCTAGAGGGATTTGAAAATAAATTTGCCTGGCATGCATATCTGGTAGAGGACAAAATCAAAGCACACAAGGGGTTTAATAATCACATTATTAAAAAATCTTTATTAAAAATTTGGGAAAAACACAAGAGATTATTGGAACCTAAGACTCCTAAATGGGTCTCCCCGATTGAAATAATTACAGTCAAAAAAGAAATTCAAACGGAAATTGGGGTAAATACAAAGATTTGATAGAAGAAAAAGATGGCAAATTAAAACTAAAAGATTATAACGATATCAAACATTTCTTAACAGGGTGGATTCAATATCATCAAATAAACAGTAAATTCAACCAAGATAGGATACAAAAAGGGTTTCTGAATGAATCTTCTCTACTAGAAAAGCATCTCTTACATAATAGAACCAAAGTAATATCTAGCATGTATAACATCTTATTGGAGTGGGAGGTAAAAGACGAGATGGTCAAAGAAACTATGATCAAATGGGCGAAGGACTTGGGGAAAACAATAGAATTCGAAAAATGGGAGAGATTGTGGGAAAAGGTATGGAAATTTACGGCGGCAGAGGGGATCAGGGAAAATATGATCAAGATGTTCTACAGGTGGTATATGACACCAAGTAAAATACATAGAATGTATAAAGCTAAGAGCAACTCTTGTTGGAGATGTCACAAGGAAGAGGGGACCTTTTCACACATGTGGTGGCATTGCGAGAGGATTCAAAAATTCTGGACCCAGGTACTAGAAGAAATTAAGAAAATGGTGAAATATAATATAAAAAAGAACCCGGAATTGCTTTTGTTGGGAATTGTAGATGGAGAAATAAAAAAACAAGATGAAAAATTATTTCACTACGCTACTGCTGCGGCCAGAACTTTAATAGCCCAATATTGGAAAAAGGAGAAAATACCAGAAATCAAAGAATGGCAAGAAAAATTATTTAACTATATTGATCTGGCCAAACTAACGGATAAAATTAGAGGATGCAGTGATCAAAATTTCCAAAAAGACTGGGGAAAGTTTGGAGAATATCTTAAAAAGCAATGCCCCACGGTGAAATGTTGGCTCCATTTCTAGGTATTCTGTATTTTGAACAAAGAAATAATAGAAGAAAGAAAGGATAGAAGAACGAAATAGAATTAGGAGTATAAGATTTCAGAGTGGTAAAAGGAGTGGTGGAATAAATACCAGGATCAGGACAAGTGGAAGCCTTGAAGAAAGAGGTAGCAAATAAGAAGAGATTAAAATAGATTGAAGAAATATGATAAGGATATGTACTGCTAAAGGGTAATAGAAAATAATGTAAAGGATATATTTTTTTTTTCGAAGTTGGAATGTATTACTATATTTGTTTGTTATATACAGATGTTTTGTGAAGGTTTTTTTTTTTGTAAGACATAACCAAACTTGCTTTGTAAACTTTTATTTCCTTTTTTTGTTTTTTTAGGTTGAAAGGATGTGTATTTCTATCGAATGCATATTTTATTGATTGTTTTTTCTGAATTTACGTAATAAAGTTAATTAATAATAATAATAATAATAATAAAAAAAAGAAACAAGTATCTCCATTCATATGGATCTACTCAAAATAGTGGTGAAAATCTACCTTTCATGGCAAATACAGAAGCAATAAACAATACTAGTATATGCACCCTAATCAACATCTAATCAACTTCCACTGTTTCCAAGCAATTTTTTAAAATGAAACCAAAATCATGACCCTTCAAGGTTTGGATACTCTGTAAACACAGTGGCCTTCCACTCTCTCTGCTTATTTAACCCTTGCCTCTTCCTTGGAGAACTCTTACCAACCACCAAGGGCCCTACTTTGGGTGGTCTCAACCTACCACATGGTGCTGTTCCAAAAATAAGCATCCAAGACACTTTACATACCAAAAGGACAATATAAAAATGTTCAATAAAAATCTTCATTAGAGCTCAAGCTAATCCATAGAATACAGAAGTATCATAACCAGCCATGCAAACACACATGTCAAATTGTAGACCTATTTTAAACTACCGTAGTATTCTGTGTATAAGACTTTTTTGCTTTAAAAAATTAGTCAAAAATTGGGGATCATCTTATACATGGATGGTGAATGCAGAGGGATTTGGATTCGGCTTCTGGCTGGATTTCTTAATTTGGGGTTCAAAAAAATAGATGTTATCTTATACATGGGGGCGTCTTATACAGAGAAAAATACGGTATTAGGGGAGAAGAAACTACTGTGTACACTAGCCCACCCATTTTTCTAGATATAGGTTGTTCTGCACTGATAGCCAGAAGTGACAAATGCTATTCGCCGAGCACTGGGAGGCAGACTATTGTCACAGAACTTCCCATTAACTACTCCACATCCACAACATCAATCCTGGAAAGCCACAAAGATCTTACATTTTCACACGCACTTATTTCCCTACGTGGCCACATTTGTCTGCTTGGGGCTACTAGACTAAACATTTTTGTTGGCAACCTCCATTTGTTGATATTTCTGACTCCCATTTAAAAGACTGAGTATGAAACCCAACCTTTTCCTAAAACTATTATAAATAATTAGAAGACCACTGACGTATGGAATGGGAGTTTAAGTGAATATTCATATTTCATGACAAGGTCCACAAGCAATGCTAATTAACCCCTATTAACTTGAATCTGTCACTATCAGCTTCTGCCAGTTAACTTCCTTGACCTTCTCTAGCCTCCACCTTGTTACTCTACGATGAGAGTCAGGAAAAGAGACTCCAGCTGTTGTACGCTGACAGGGGGCAATTTACATTTGGCCTTCATTAAGAGACAGAAAGCATCATTGAGACCAAATGTACAAGACAGACTGGTGGAGGTTATAAAAAATTCAAGTGGCACACATTTTTCCCTTTCATCTGACAGTTGGTATTAAGAAGCTATATATCAACCTCAGACACATAAAACTTAAACTAAAGAGAGGGCATAAGAATTAGACTATGAAGACAGCGCCTTCTGTCTGCTCCACGGCTATTTTATGCATATGAAGCAAGACAGCTCAGGTGGCAATTTTGGAGGTATGATGAAAGTCACAGGAAATACAACACTGGTGGAGCTCCCTAAGATTAACAGGGATTCTTCAGGTTTTAGGAGAGGGAAAGTAGGATATTATTTTTATAAACTAAAGACACACACAAGATCGTCCCTGCCAATTATTTGCAATCATGCACTCTCAGCTTCACTGAAGGTGAAGATATATACCTCAAGGGTTCCTTCACTCAATCTTCTTGCCTCCATCCAAACTCAAACCAAATAGCTGTAGAACCTGCTTTCCAGAGAACCTCCAACTTTTCTTAAAATGAGAGAACACTAAGAGGTCCATCTGTTTGCTGAGAAGCACCCATGTTCTGAATCAAACAACTGCTGCCTACTTCTAGCTCACCTACCCACAAATACAGTTGCTGCATGCAATGAATTGCTCTCACAAGTCAACCAAAGGTCTGTCTAATCTAGTGTTTAATTTTACCCGCACAGAGAAGTAAAGATGCACCTGAGGCAATCACAATTAGGGGATGATATACAGTGGTACCTCAGTTGTTGAACGTCTCGAAAGTCGAATGTTTCGGTTTTCGAACGCCGAAAACCCAGTACGGTAAATGCTTCTGTTTCCGAACACGCCTCAGAAGTCGAATGGCTTCTGTTGAGTTTTTTCTTCTTCAATTTTCTCTATTGAATTCACAGGCCACCCTTTGCGTCTCAGTTTTCGAATGTTTTGGAACTTGAATGGTCTTCCAGAACGGATTACGTTCAAAAACCGAGGTACCACTGTAGAGACAACTTTCCTCTATTGTCCCCAGCATTTGGTAACTAGACACTTTGAAGCTGAAAGTTCCATTCTAATCTATCACACCAAGGGTCACTGACAGACCTCCAGTTCATCACAACTGAAGGTGCTGAATCCTGCAAATGTTATGTGAAGAAACATTTTCTTATGTTTGTCCTATTGACTAAATAATTTTAACTGGATGAATTCAAGCCATAGTGTTTTAACAGTCACCCAAACTTCATATAGTCACTGTTCTCCTTCTCTCCCTCATCCCACATTTATTTAAAATACTTTTCACCTTGGAAAGCAATGACTTAATAAAACTATTAAATGTAACATACAATTAACAAGACAGATACAGCAATAACCATGTCAGACCCAACAATTAACAACCAATTAAAGCCCAAGGGAACAACTCAGTCTTCTGAAACGACTATGAAATCCTACATTATTTTGTGTCCCTTATATGGAGGATGCTCTTCCTGAGTTGGGGTGAAGCCTAAAATGAGAATGCCCTATCAGTTCATGACAATCTCTAGAAACACTTTGGTACCCTTAAGAATGTGCAATGGAAGAAGAGTTCTGGAGTCAACTGGTTCACCTTTGTTATCCACAGCCAGGGTGACAAACTACAGTGTGACAGCTTCTTGCTCTTCCATCTATATTACTATATGTAGAGACATTGCATGTTCAGGTCACAGCAAATAAGAGAGAAAAGATGGCAGCTGCACTAGGAAAAAGGTATGGAAGCAGATTTCCCACAAGAGCTCTTTCCTGCTACACACCCCTTCAGTCAGCAAAGCACCAATAGAATCAATTGCTAGGAATCCTAGTTGCAAACTCTGAAGTGGATAAACACACCCGCACAGCTGGATTGGGCTATGGTCGCACCGCTCTCCAACATACTAGGCTACAAAAAGCTGGTGAACATTAACAACACTATGCCCTACGGCCACATTTGTGCTTGGATGTAACATTTTCTTTAGTTAGCAAATCATACAGGCTTGATCTCACATTCCTAAAGCCAAATACACAAGATGCCAGGCTCTCCAGCTGAGAACAAAGGCTTGCACAAAAACGAACAGGGATAGCTGGCGTAAAAACAGAAAGCCTCAGAAGACTTCTCCCAAGGACTCACCATCTAAACCTTTGTTTTTGTCAATAGTTAGAACTCTCTCTTGACTTAATGAGAAGACTCCAAAGGTTTTTTTTAAACACACACACACCATGCTTCATTACAATTGAATGTAGGTTTGAGTTTAGGAGAACAAAAGCTTATTGGCACATAACCAAAATTCTGTTGCCTTTTTAGACATACTCACTTCTTTCATCCACAGCAACTTAGGTGGCTGCATCTCAGCGGACATTGCGCCACCAACAAAGCACAAGACGCTGTGCCGTGTCCCGTTGATGCGTGCTACTTGGTCAGCTGCACGATGGTCCATCCACAGAATGATGTTTCTGTTGTGTTTTCCTTATAAAACAAGACCAATCTTAGAGTTATTTCCAATTTAGATATGGATAACCCACCTTGCCCCAAAATTATTTAATGAATTTATATCCTGACTTTCCTCAAGGCCAACATGCCTGGGGAAGTCTCCTAGGTGGTCTCCCATCCAGACTCTGATGAGACCCAGACCTGCTCTTTTTCAGTACAATGGTTGCTGCATGTGCCCCTGGCCTTTAGACCACAGCCCTGGGACCATAGTCCTCTAATCCTATAGCAGAGATGGGAAGCCTGTGGCCCTCTGCGTGCTATTGGACTGCAACTCCCATCAGCCTCAGCCAACACAGGCAAAGAAGGCTGTAGTCAAAAAACACTGGAAGGTCACAAGTTTCCCATCCCTCCCTTTCTGTTCCTAGAGGTGTTTCACTTGACTTCTCCAAATTCAGCTAATATGTAACTTTAAGCAAAATCTTTCAGCAACTCTGATTTAATTCTTGCTTGATAAAGCAATGACTATGGTCTTGGACACAAGCATTTCAAATAAAACCATGCAGGAGATATCACGGAGAACTTGTGGTACAAGTCTTTCCTATTTTAATTTCATATCTACCTGCTGAATTGTTGTTAAATAGATTAACCTCGTATTTCACTTTAATTCTGGAAATCTCAGTGTTCTATTGGAAAGTCTTACCTTCAGAGTTGACAGCCAAGGGCTTGAAATGAGTGTCCAAAACAACAAGGGAACAGGTAGCATCAAAGCCCAATCCCCGAATCTGAGAAACATCTATCCCATGGACAACTTTCTGTGAAACACAAGTCAGTTATATATTTTCAGAATTGCATACAGGCAAAAAAAAAACACACACAAACATGAATATCTAAAATAGGGTCATTGCTGAAAGAGTTTAGGTTCCTGAAAGGTTACTTAAATACAAAATATGTGTGTGGGAGGGGGAGTGTAAATCCAATTGCTCTTTCACATTACCATCATCCCTGGAGAGCATGTTCAAAAGCACAGGGAGGGCACACATCTGCATGCTCTTCCACACAGAGTTAAGACTGCTTATGTGACAGGCCCCCAAAGCTGCAGGGGCTGGTTTTCTCCTTCTTTAGGATCACACATGGTTTTCTAAATCCCTGTACATGCTGGAAAACTAGTTAAGATCTGTGAATCAAGTAGTCTCCAAATTCAAAACCCCATCTCAGCCATAAACATATGAGGAATAGTCGTTATTATGGATTCTTAGCTTCGCAACTGCAAAAGGAAACCCAGTAGGGCCACAAATTATGTGTGTGTTATGTTCTGGGGATCACACTTAACGTCAAAACTGTTTATAGTCAAAACACACTGGGTTCTATGGCAGGTGGAATAGCCAAAGTCTCCCCCCCCCCCACATACATTTACCCCTTTTTCATTTATGTGTGTGTGATGGGCTTATTGTACTGAGCATCCTAAAAGTGCTAAACATTTTACCCATTCTATTTAATTGCAGCATTTTTATACCACCCATTAACAAAACATTCTCTGGGCAGGTACGATATGTGTGTGTGTGTGTGTGTGTGTGTGTGTGTACATACAACTTGAAAATGTTATTATAAATAGTTACAATTTAAGGCGGATGTTTCAAATAATTACTTCAAATGCTGTAATGTCTACTGAGATGTAAGTCCCATTGTTTTCAGTTTAGTACCATCTTTCAACAACTTGTCCTTTGGCTTTATGTTGTATTGAGCAGTAATGAATATATTTTAGGGTGTGAATGAGGTCTAAGAAGAGGAAGAAAAAAACAGCAAGGCAACTCATTGCCCTCTATTAAGAGGATGGCAATGAGGGTACTTTGGCAAACTAAGGTCATAGATGCTCCTGCTTTATTACTTCTTCTTTTTTAATCCACTTATCTTTCGGTGACCCTCAAAGTGACTCACACCAAATTCAATCGATAAACACATGGCATGTACAAATGCATAGACATAGCTAATACAACTCAACTTTTCTTAGCTTGGTGAATAGGTATTTGGCACTGGGGACAGATGCAGACTATGAGGTATCTGTAACACCACTGTGGCAAATAACTCTTCTCCTGCCGCCCCAAACTTGGCCAATGTTTGTTTTATATATAAACAGGTCGCTGTAATATGCAGTCAGTACTACCTGGAGGTTCAAGTGCTCTTGATGGGCATGGGGTTCTTAGTATACTTTGTTATTTGTTTTCAGCGCACCTATTATTTAAACAATTTTAATATCGCTTAATTACAGCCATCCCTAAGTGGTGTGCAGGAGACTCAATACAATGAAACAAAAATAGAACTAACTATGAAAATCAGAATTCATTTTAAAAGCCTGCTGGAATTAATGTCGATAAACGTTCAATAGAGTGAATAAGAGTAAGTGAAGAAATGCATTCTGTTTCATTATCCTCATAGCAACTGCACCAGGCACACACACCCCATCTTCCTCCATCTCCTTTAGGGCACTCACTGCAGAGAATGGCTCATTAATATTTGAAAATCCTGATCAATAACAAGTGAACGGTGAACTGTCCAACTACGAATTACCAGGCATCTCATGCATATTTGAAGAGCCAACCTAAGAACGTCAAGCAGCCCGAACCCTGGACTTTTTTTTGTAGAGGAATGAAGGTCCCCCTTCCCCACCCCAAGACCACCCTGACAATGCTGGCTGCCAAATGAGGTCATAATACCCACAAAGAGATGCAAAGAATTAACTAAAGAAATTCAGGAGATGGAGCAACAGCCTGCTGTTTTACATTCCCCTTACCTGGGGTTTCCATATTTCAAAAGGTAAAATTCCTGACACCAACAAAGTTGTTGAGCTTTTTTAGGAAGCCCCCAAACCAGGACATGTCAGCACTTTTCCTGACTTATGGCAAGCCTACCCACCCATACCATACTTCAGTACAAATCTCTGCTGTAGAGGGAAGGGTGCTTGCTAACCGAGATGTTGGCTTCACCTGCAGTTCCATTCTGAGCAAGCTCCATTTCTTTCTACCCAATAAGTAGATGCTACAAGACTAGCACCTGGTATCCATCACAGACATCTTCTACTATATTTGTGACACTACCCAGAGTCTCTGATGGTGAAGGAAAGCTTTTCAAGCTGAATGAAAAGGTCTCTCTACCTTAGGCGTTCATTTTGTATTGTTTTAAAACCTATATTTAGTTTCTTTTGTACTGTTTTGGCAACACAAAAAAACTAAGTACTCCCAACAGATCAACTGAGAAAAAGCTTATAATTCTTCTCCCCAAAATGCAAAAAACAGTAAACATACAAAATGATCCCCAAAAACAAAGGTGAAGTTATCTCAAGACGCTGACAAAATTAGGATTTGATTTAAAACAACAACAGCCCAGCGCATTTCGGCCTGTTGGTGTTAAAGGCCTTTCTCAGGGGCCAGAATTAAAAACAACCTAAAATGTTAAGATAACTGGAGATATCTTCAGGCTGTTTTTCATTCTGACCCTTGAGGAAGGCCTTTAACAACAATAACAGCCCCAAATGTGCTGGTCTGCTAAAAAAAAAAATTTAAATCCACCTTTTGTCACTATCCTGAGATATCATCTCCTTTGTTTCAGTGGGGTATAATTGTTCCCCATCACATACATACACATAATACACGTTAAAAATCTTTGTCCCACCCACAGTGTGGTATGCTGTTAATTTCCTCTTGATTTCGCACACAGACATTTTCCTCCATATGATTTGTGTTAGGACACAATACCTTTTGCTATCCAATATGTCCCTTGCAAAACAGCCTTATATTGAAAAACTGTCCAGATGGCCTTGGGCAACCAGGAAGTCCAAATGGCACGTGAGTGAGCTAGTAGAGAAGGAGGGGTCTCTCTATTCCTCCCTCCAACTGCCCAATTGGTTTTTGTGCTAGCTTCAGAGGAAGGAAAACATCTTACTCCATGTTCAAGTATGCAGGCAGAAAAGCAATAGATCACTCTGCCCCTCCTTGGCCATTCCACTGGCTAGAATGATATTTTTTAAATGTATGTTTTATGAACGTGTTAAGAGGCTAGTAGCCTGTATTTCTAGGCTGGCTACAGAATTGGAGTCTTCCTTTCCCCTGCAGTCAACATGAAACTGTAAGCTACTAGCCAAAACTTTGTAGGCTAGCAGCTCATATGGATTCATTTTCAAGGCTGTTTATAGAAAGGAAGAGACAGAATACCTGAAGCAAAAAACAGAGTAGTGTACATCTGATTAAGCTCATTCACTTTTTGGAGTTTGTTTTTTCAAAAACAGGTAATTGATGTTTTCTTTCTGGTTTCTACCATAAGCGAAAAACTTCTGCCTCAAAGTTATAATTTTCTCCCACCCAAAAAACCACAACACTTCTTCCAATCCTGAATGTTAAACCTAAAAACTCTTCCTGCAGTTTTTCCAAGAGCCACTATCAGTATACCTCCCCCCACCCCACACAAAAAATAAAGAGAGGGATTAACTGAAACAGGGCATCTTCAGTACCATTTATCAAAAGAATCTGGCCAGATGTACTAGAAGGAATACAAAGGTTTTTTTTGTGTGTGCTAGCAATTGAGGTATATATAGAAAGGTAGCAGACAGAGAAATCAGAGAGATGTAGTTCAGGTTAGTATAAAGGTGTATACAGTGGTACCTTGGGTTACATACGCTTCAGGTTACAGATGCTTCAGGTTACAGACTCCACTAACCCAGAAATAACGCTTCAGGTTAAGAACTTTGCTTCAGGATAAGAACAGAAATCGTGCTCTGGCGGTGTAGCGGCAGCAGGAGGTCCCATTAGCTAAAATGATGCTTCAGGTTAAGAACAGTTTCAGGTTAAGAACGGACCTCCAGAACGAATTAAGTACGTAACCAGAGGTACCACTGTATATCAGAAGGGGCTGTTAATCTTTGAACTTAATAACACGGCCATTATGTAGTCAAATCTGCAACAGGAAGCCCCAATTTCCCCAAAATTAGAGGTAGGCAGAGATTAGCCAGCAAATGTCACTAGTTATATCAGCCCTCCTAGAATCTTGTATCTCTTGTGTGAGTGAAAATGGTTTGATGTGACAAAGGCAGTAGAGTCTGCCTCACCTCATTAGAAAAGCTACCTCACAGTGTGTAGCATAAGATTCACAGTGAGCATTCATGTTTGTACCTTTGTGACTGTACAACACGCAGCCCAGATGTCATCAGAGGATTGCTCATAGTGGTCTGGTTGTGGTGCCCAAATTTGAATTGGCTGCTCTGCGTAAGCCACCACCATCCCAAACTGGTCTACCAAAGCCGCACGGACGCTCGCTGTGCCAACGTCAATTCCAACGTAGTAATTTACCGGTTCCAGGTTCTCACTTTGCATTTTGAGCAGACCTCTGGGTGACAGGGAAACAAAAAGGGACTATTAAAATATGCTTCACTTGGATAAAACTTCATTATCTCATATCACTGCTCATCTTTGCAATGGACACTGCATACCAACAAATTCTACAGTTTGGAATCCAGTGAGTTTTGCTACGCCACATGCAAAACATGTTACAAATGCCAAGCCAAGGGACAATAAGGTAGCCACCTCACCAGTAGAACCCTTGGTTCCTTTGTCAGGCACAGACCATCAGAAGTGCTGCAGGCCAACTCATTTGGAAATAGTTTGTAAGCTGATAAGCCTACCAATAGCGAATTCTTTAGACTCTGGTTGCATGACTTTTCTCTCCAATAAGCTTTCCACCATAAAAGTATCATAAAGCATTCTCATTGCAATATCACATGTTTTGGTTTCCTAATCCCACATTCAGGAAGTTACTGCTACTTAACAGAAGTCAAACCAACAAATTGTGCAGGGTTTTATTTTAAAAGTTCCTGTTGTGTTCTTGCCATTGTTTTTACCAACTTTCAGTCACATGTAAAAACGACAATTTCTCAATCTCATTCCAGGAAGTATAAATATTACAGGTATACTCTGTTCTCCCTCACACTAACAACAAGGTTCCTATATTTTGATACCATTTCCCTGCACAGTGCACATCATTTTAAAGAGTGCCTAATGCCATACAAGTTCTCAGACATTAAGATACTTGGAGTCCTCTTCTAACATTTGCTTCCAGTAAAGAGGAGCTGTTTTTTGGTAGTGGCACCATGGTTATAAAAAGTTGTCCACATGAAGTCTGCAGGATCAGTCCACAGTTTGCCAATAATAAGATGTTGATGATGATAATTTATCATAGGTCATGGCTCCTCAACAGACATCTAGGAGATAATTTTATGACATTGTTTCCTCTGCTGTGACTTTATAATTGCAAAGCAATTTAAACTGTTTTCTTAGTCTGCTGCTATGATTTTAATGTTGATCATTTTGGGATGCCATGGTATTCCTGGAAGACACCTTGTGGTCCCATCAGGTGGAAAGTCAGAGGAAAACTGATTTAATAGTTGAATTTGTTTCTGGAAGAATATGAATAAATAAATTAACCACCATGAAAAAATGAGTAAGAACTCACACGTGAACCACAATGCGCAAGCCAATGGAACCCGCTTCATCATCAAGGAATGTACATGCTGGTTCAACCCATGTTTTATATACCGGTAGGTTGCAAGCCTACATACACTTGTTGGGGAACAAATCCTACAGGACAAGCCTAGTATTGCACTGTTAAAATCATTTTATTGTATTGCTCTGTGTAGTGTGCAACACTTTGGTTCTTACTATTCATCAACTGCCTCTAAACAAAGCAATAGAAAGAAAAGCATTACCAATGAATATCAGCAGCAGCAACAATGGCTGCCAGCTGAGCAGTCCAAAAACTACAAATGCTATGCACTGCAGCCAGTCCTACGCCAATCACACTGTAGAGCGACAGTTTTTCATGCCCAAAGTGGACAGAGTGACATGGGTTTTGTGCACAAAGTGGGTGGGCCTTTATGACCCATCAGTACAGGCAACTCCTGCTTTGAATGTGTTCTCGGTGCATGTGAACCCAGAAGTGGCAGGAAAAGGGGGCGTTACGGAGTATAATGGGAGTGCACTGCCAACACACATGATGACCCGGAACGTAACCTCCATGCAAAATAGGGTTTTCCTGTATATAACCAGTAACTTCATGAACAATGATAAAACTGGACTGCCATGGTATATGTCAATGGATGAACTCCTAGCAGGCTCCTCAACCTTTCCAAATAAATAAATGTATTTTAAATATACAGACGTACACATGCAGACACACTTTCGCACAACATTGGGCCATAATAATTGGCTATGGAAGCTCAAGAGTGTCTGTAATCCAACAGCTATGCTGCACTGCATTGTTTTGTTCTTCATCGCACAGTCTAACTTGCCGTTAACAAAACAAAAAAATCATTCAGTTTACAGATGCCTCCAAAAATTGTTGATAAAAGGTTTGTCTCTAGAGGAACTGTGTTTAAAAATATTATGCGTTCATTTATCATTCTGCAGCACTTCAAAGTGCAACATTCCTGTAACTCAATCCAGTTTCCTTGCAAAAACATTGTTTGATGCTAAGAGTACTACAGAGTATAATACATTTGAGATTTCACCTACATGACATCTGGATCTATGCACAAAAAGCACTGAATTATCCAGCGCATCTTTTTTTAGGATCAACAGTGACTAGGAGTAAATATCCTAAAATCAGCAGAGTTCTCCTATAAGGCATAGTCAACATGTTTTAACTAGGAAAAATACATTTTGGAGTAATAGCATTAGAAAAATTACAAAGGCAGAAGGATTGCATTGGATACCACACTAAACCACAATTTAAGCATTGTGTGAAGAAGTGGGAACAGGACACAGGGCTCATCCATACTTGCACTTGTCCAAGTGATTTTTCACTTGTCCCCCAGTTTCTAGGCATGAGTCCAAGCAGTCTTGCCACTGCCTGCCATTTCTCCCCAGAAAACCCATTCCTTAGCCATAAATCGGAACAAACATAAATCCAGAGAAAACCCAATTGGTGTTTGCTCCAATTCAGAAGTAAAGATCAGGTGGGGGGGGGCGGTAATGAGGTGAGACAAGGGCAAGTCTGGATAAGCCCACAGTAAGCCTCGAGTTTCCACACTAGCCCTCCCATCTCCAAAGTAGCCAGGAATTTGGAAAACTGCAGTTTGTCAAGTTGCTTGGATCAACTATAGCTATTGAACATAACTTGCTTAAACTAACAATAGATAAACCACAGTTTCTGGTCTGGACAGATTTCTGTTCTAAAGTCCAACTCTGTCCCATTATACCACATTGGCTTTTCCCTGTCTCCAATGTTCTTGAAAGGGAATGGTGTGTGTGTGTGTGTGTGTGTGTACCTTGTTTCTGAACTCTGGCTAAACAAAAATCTCACTCAAGCAACAAGATGTTGCCCTGACAGATGTCAGCAAAAATCAAAATCCGTCCAACAAACCATAAAGTTGTTTCAGCTGATAATTTGAGATTAATGAAATCAATAAATAATGGACGATTAACATTTGGGCTTCTCTCTAAAGCTGTGCTCTCAAGTTTGCACTGGCTAATTCAAGCACTCAATAAATAATGCACAAATTTCTCAGTAAGTTAATCAGTTTGTCAGACTGCAGAAACAGAGCTTGAAATGTAAAAAGGCTTGTTTACATGTTCAGTTGTCACAGAGTAACTCTGGAATTCACTGGAACAAAAATCAACAACTCAGAGGTTTAAAGGAGTGAATGAGAAGCTGAAATAAATTGAAAGAGAATTTAAAATCCCTGGAAAGATCAAGGGCTTCTTATTCTCATATAAAAAACTGGTAAGTGAACAGTTCAATGAAGATACAGGTTGACTTGTGAATAATACCATATAGTGACAACAAAAGTGAGTGGTTGGAATAGTGGAGTTTCTTGTTCACGTTTAAAAGAGTTTCAACTAGTTTATACATAGTATCAGCCCCATATTGATCGCTTTTGTTTGTTATTTAATTTCTATTTTTAAAATATTTATTTTTATTGAAACTTGTCCAAAGGTATACAAAAGTTCATACCCAATACAAAGTATCTTTTTAAATAATACACCAGAATAAAATAAATGCTTTTAAGATCTAATCTAAAAAGGAACAGAAGGGGAAAGGGGAAAAGAGAAACTGAAAGAAATTTAAAAAATCTTCTAGTTCTGTCCTGAAGCTACCCCCACATATGCATGTACTACTCATGCACGGCCATGTATACAGTGGTACCTTGGTTTAAGAACATCTTAGTTTATGAACAACTTGGATTAAGAACGCTGCAAACCCAGAAGTAGGTGTTTTGGTTTGTGAACTTTGGCTTGGAAGGAGAACATGTTCCACTTCCTGCTGAGTGTGTTCCGTTTATAAATTGAGTCGCCCGCTGCTAAGGGAAAGCACACCTTGGTTTAAGAATGCTTTAGTTTAAGAATGGATTTCCGGAACGGATTAAGTTCATAAACCAAGGTACCAGTGTATATGCAACCTCAGGAAATAAATAGAATCATACCAGGAAATGATGGGAGAGAGCTGGAGAGCCCTCATGGCTCACGAGGAAACCTCCCTGAAGCCCAAAGAAGACATCAGTGAGGGCAGAGGAAGCCCCAAAGAGAGCTGAGGAGCAACAGGGCTTTGTTTAGGCTGCTCAGAGTCCCCGCCTAACAGCTGACATACAGGGTAGCACAGCAGAAGCAGCCACTTTCCCATGTGTCCTCCAACCAGCCCCAGAGCTTCAACTCTAGATTTTTTCTTTCTCTGAATTGGAGAGAGCTGGAGAGCAAGGGGAAATGGGCATTTAAAGAATTTTTAGAGGGTGCTCCCCACTTTATGCGATTTCTCTTATGTGCGCGGGGCCCCAGAACATAACCCCCAAATAGAATCCAACTATTCTATTTTCTATAAGCCAATATATTTTTTTCAATCCAGGTATTACAAGTTCACTTTCTCTTTCACGCAAAAACTCCATAAGAAGTTTCCAATCCTTAATAAATGTCAATATTGATTTTTCTCTAATTACCAGTAAATATAATAAATTTATTAGATCTCTGTTCCCTTGAGTTCAATGTACACATACTCTTAGGTTAACTAGGTGTTGTAATCCTATACCTACTTCCCTGAGAGTAAGTCCCCTTGAACCCAGAGGGACTTACTTCCGAGCAGGAATGTATAGGATTGCACAGGAAGGCCACCGTTTTGTTGCTGTCTTCAATAATGACCCCCATTTCCATGAGATAGGCAACACCATTTTGCCTGACTCTTCTGAGAAAAGACTTACAGTAATGGTACAATTCCATACAACTCTACTCAGAGGTCCTACCAAGTTAAATATAAACCTTTTTTTTTTACTTCCAGGGTAAGTGTATATAGAAAAACAACCTAAGTCAGCTGATGAAATAGGAGAGGGTATAATGGCAACAGGAGCCTGGTAGACTGTGTCATTTCCATCACTTTTGATCTTGAAACAGAACATAGCCTTCATCTCTTCTTGTTTATTACCCTACTGCTGATAGAAGTGTGAAACAGAATTCAACTTGGATTAAGGATGTTCAGGGGGCAAACTCCCTAAAGACATTTCAGGCACTTCAGGGATTAATTTGGTCCCTTGTGCTCAGTTGTATTAGCAAGTCATCCCACAAAATGATTTACGCTTTGTAAAGGAGTCTACAAAGTGACAGAACATCAACATTTGCATATTGGATACGGTCCAGTGTGCTTCCCAGCAAAGCCATCCTATCAAACCAACACCTAAACCAAGTGTCTAATTATTTGCGACAGATACTGGAAAGCCTAGGCCAACAGTAAATTCAACAATTAAATCAAAAAATTTAATACATGCGACAAAACATGCTTTTGCAGACATTTTTCACCCAGCGGCAAGAATGTTCCAATAACCAGTTTCCAAAATTTAATGCATTCAAGGGGACTTGTTCACCCTTGAATCATAATTGTAAAGGAAGACAGCCCTAAGTAATTTGTCATCCTAAACTTAAAACATTTATTTAGATGGTTGGTACATCTGCAATTCTAACACACTGCTTCTGAGAGTTCCTGTCACATCTATTTAAAAGTAACCAGGGGCTCTCACACCAGACCAGTCTTTTTATTTTTAACTGCACAGTCCTACATATGTCTACTCAGAAGCCCTACTGAGCTCAGTCGGACTTACACCCTGATGAATATGTACAGATTTGCAACATAACTGAACATTACACCAGGATTGGAGGTACAGCACTACTTAGCAGAGGAACAGTTGCTTTATCCACATTATAATAAGCCTCTCTGGGCGGCTTCCAACAGGAGATAAAAAATACATAAAAACACCAGTCATTAAAAAACTTCCCTAAACAGGGCTGCCTTCAGATGTCTTCTAAATGTCAGATAGTTATTTATTCCTTTGACATCTGATGGGAGGGCATTCCACAGGGCGGGAGCCACTACCGAGAAGGCCCTCTGCCTAGTTCCCTGTAACTTTGCTTCTCACAATGAGGGAACTGCCAGAAGGCCCAAACGATGGGGTGGAGAAGGAGGCAGGCCAGGGCGAGATTACACACACATACACAACCAGACACTCTGGAAACTCTGCCACAGCCCACAAATTAGAGACAATACCACCACCAATATTCACGCATGGAGATAGCCAATTAACTCACCACAATCAGGGCATGCACCCCACTACATCCCCAAAAGTCGAAACCACAGCACACTCAGTCCAACTGAGTAGCACAGCCAGCAAGAACCACACTACTGCAAGCCCCCCCCCCCCAGGAGTCCCTTTAAGGGTTTGAATCTCCTTATGCTCCTCAAAACCATCCTTTTTTTTTAGCAGAGTGGAGCACGGCGAAGACATCCAACACAGTGCTCACATGAGACACCTGCAGAGAATACACGGGATGCCCTCCTGGGACAACAGCAATGTTGGGATGACTACAGGCCAGTAGCTATGCTGCAGAGTTCCATCAGGCTGCATTTCATCACCCATGCTGTTTAAGATCTACATGAAGCCACTGGAAGAGGTCATCTGGAGATACAGACTGAGGTGTCACCAACACTAGATAACACCGAGCTCTATTATCTCCTTTTCATCAAATCAAGATGAACCAATGGGTGCTCTGAATCAGTGGCTGGGCACATTAACAGACTGGGTAAGAGCCAATAAACTGAGATTAAATCCAGACAAGATAGAGGTACTGTTAGCAAGTTGTTCATCCATTTGGCTGATTGAAGTTCAACCTGTTCTGGATTTCTCCCTAAAGGATCAGGTTTGTAGTCCAGGGACAGTATTGGATCTACAGTTGTTAGCAAAGAGGCACGAGCAGCCTCAGAGGCTCACAGCACCGTTTATTGGCTTCAGCTGATAATACCAGCTGCAACCCTACCTGTACAGAGATACCTGCTCTGATTACTTCAATGCATTATATATATGGGCTTGACTTTGAATACTGCCTAGAAACTTTAGTTAGCTCAAAACAGGGCAGCAAGATGGTTAACTGGGGCTCAACCATATGATCATATTATATGTTTTGTGGTTGGCACTGTTTCCAGGCCCAATTAAGATGGCTGACATTAAGCTTTAAAGAGGACTTGAAGGATTACATACTCCCACCTATCTGCCTGATCTCAAGATCTTGGGAACCCTTGTCCAGAGCCCCTGCTAAACAAAGTGTAGCAGATAACTTAGTAGAGGGATTGCCTTTTGAGTGTCTGCAACACAGGAGGTACAACTGGTGCCACAATGCCACCACACCAAAACATGCTTAAACCACACAGGACAATAGCCTGGTTCCTGCTTGATGCAACCAGTCCTTTTGGCCCACACCTCCCTCTGACAGCCCATGTGGCCAATCCAACCCTCTAGTCCCAGCAGGCCTTGTATTCTTCTCCTACCCAACCCCACTTCCTCTTACGCTTTGGAAGCAGTGGGTACTTCTTGTCTGTAGGAGGGCAGTACTGGAACAATAATGTTTGGGAAAAGCACAATACTCATATATGGCAAGAGGGTATCCAGCTACAGCAGTCATACATTAAAGTGTGTGAGCTGTTACGTTTGGTGCTTCACATATTTTTGATACTTGCATGATGATAGCTGAATAAGCGTGTGTTGTGCTTAGTGTACGCACACTAGGAAACAGAGAAATCACAATTTCCCATCACTTGTAATACGTACAGCAACACACACCTACCTCTGATACTGTCACAAATAACAATCAACATGTGGACTGCAGGCTAATTTCCACAAAGAAATCATTTCCATGAAGGAATTCAGTAATGTTTAAACAGACCCTGTACTTTGCACTGTGTTCTAAATAATACACTGAGAAGGCGTCTCTCTTTACAGAAGGCCCAGATTGGAGCTGCTTTCAGAATTTAACCACATACCAGCAAATTCAAGTTGCACAATTGTAGTTGATGAGGACAACAAACCTGCTCCCCCCAAAAACTGCACTTTTTGCGGCAGGGAAATTAATTGGAAAGTGTGCAATAATGCTTGCATTGATGCAATGTCATCTGTCAACCTCCCTGCAAACAAATGAATCCTCCTTGGAAAGCCAACACCGACGAATCTCCCCACAAAAATGAACGTCCAAGAAACAGTTGAAGCAGAAGCAACCAGTCTGTCTTAGCTCTTCAGTATTTCAGTATTTTCCAGCCTTGGGTCCCCAGATGTAGTTGGACTACAATCCCCATCATCCCCAACCATTGGGTCACTCCAGCTGGCACTGATGGGGGCTGAAATACAACATCTGGCGACCCACAGAAACGTATCTGCAACTCGCATCAACTTCAAATGTGGCTGAAAGAGAGTCCATGACCCTTGGCTACTTGAGACTCTCTTCTCACCCTTCCCTCTTCCCAAGACTAGTAACCATGTACACCAGGATAAGGCATCATCTCAGGGATGTGGCAGTATCTGGTTGCCATTTTGCAAGGGGGGTTCATTGGGCAGGGAACCTCCTTTTCACTTCCTTAGGTCCCACTGCATACTGGGCCCCATACATACACAGGGGAACAAACCTGCAAAGCAAAAAAATAAACACATGCCTCCACTTTGTAGGCAAACCTGGTGCTAAGGATCAAAACCTCAAACTCTCTCCCCACCTCCCCCAGAGTCAACCAAGGTAAGCTAGAAGGCAACCAAAAGTACACCAAAGAGGGAGGGGGAGAGGGGGAAAGGGACACGACCCCTTGGGCAAGGGATATAGAACAAAGCCCGAGGTGTTTTATTTCCCCTCTTAAACGCAAAGGAAAGAAACATCTGCGCGAGGATTTCCTGAAACGGAACGCTCTGCTACAGAAGGCAATTCTTATTTGGGTTGGAGAGCAGAAGCCACTTACTTGCCCAGCAGTGAAATATGACCTGAGCTAGCAGTGGACAAGCCGCTCGCAGCACACGCTTTGCAGCAAAAGAAAAAAAAATGAGAGAGAGAGAGGAAAACCCACAGAGTTCCTGACAAGGCAATTTCCGGGCTTCTTGAACGGGAGCAAGAGCCGTTGCCGCGAGGGGGGAAAGGAAGGGGGGAAAGAAGAAGGCCTCGCTCATTTTCTCCTCTCTCGGCAGCGGCGCCTGGGTGCCGCTGATCCCGATTGGTCGGCTGGCCCGCGAGGCGGGATTTGGCGGAGGAGCCGGGAAGGCGCTTAAACGGGCAGTAAATAAAAGGAGCTGCTCATCCCGTCCTGCTTTTTGCCTGTGTCTCTCCCCCAACCCTCTCATTCTCATTGCTTGTTAAAAGCCATCTGCGGAACTGTAGCTACTAGCAATGCCCGCCTCGGGGATAAAATGTGAAAGCCTATCTATGTCTTATTTGCCAGCAAACACCCTCTTTCCCCCTCTCTCTACCCCAAGAAACAAGCAATAAGATAAGAGAGTTTTTAAGGACCTGCGCTCGGGCTTTAACAGCAGCCCTCGCCCAAAATCTGCCTCAGGGAGAACCAAGGAGCTGAGTGGAAAGAGGCCTGAAGTCTGTGGGTGTCTACTCAGGTGTAAGCCCCCACTGACTCCAAAGGGACTTGCTCCCAGGTGTGTTTATAAGGCTGGCGCCACCTTGCAGGAAAAGGCTGAGCATCGCACAGCCTTGCATGGCTTGGGAGTCCAATCCTCAATGGAAGGGTTGTCACAGGTGTAGTAAGGCATGTCTTTAATCCTGGCATCGTCCTCTAGGAACGGAGACATCTTCTGCCTTCCTAACACCTCTTCCCATATTGAGCCACCTCTGGCCATCCGGTCATCTTTGGAGCAAAGAACAGATGTACATAGGTGGTGACAAGATAGGCTTTTGGGTGGCGTCCCTTTGTTATGGAATGCTCACCCAAAAATGCTCTCCTAGCACTCACTTTAGCATCTTCTCAGTAGCAGGCAAAGGTATTTTCTCACAAATTCTGAATATTTTTATTGTTGTTTTTTTTAAAATGATTCAGTGCTGTTGGTAATCTTTATCCATTTGATTAATTTCAGTGATGGTGGTGATTGTGATGAAGTGGCCTTAATGGCTTATTGTGTTGTGTTTTATACTTTTCTCTGCTGTTAATCCATGATCACTGCAGATGGTGACAGCAGTCAAGAAATTAGAAGACGCCTGCTTCTTGGGAGAAAAGCAATGACAAACCTAGACAGCATCTTAAAAAGCAAAGACATCACCTTGCCGACAAAGGTCCGTATAGTTAAAGCTATGGTTTTCCCAGTAGTAATGTACGGAAGTGAGAGCTGGACCATAAAGAAGGCTGATCGCCGTAGAATTGATGCTTTTGAATTATGGTGCTGGAGGAGACTCTTGAGAGTCCCATGGACTGCAAGAAGATCAAACCTATCCATTCTCAAAGAAATCAGCCCTGAGTACTCACTAGAAGGACAGATCCTGAAGTTGAGGCTCCAGTACTTTGGCCACCTCATGAGAAGAGAAGAATCCCTAGAAAAGACCCTGATGTTGGGAAAGATGGAGGGCACAAGGAGAAGGGGACGACAGAGGATGAGATGGTTGGACAGTGTTCTTGAAGCTACTAACATGAGTTTGGCCAAACTGCGAGAGGCAGTGAAGGATAGGTGTGCCTGGCGTGCTCTGGTCCATGGGGTCACGAAGAGTCGGACACGACTGAACGACTGAACAACAACAACTGCTGTTAATAGTGTACTAAAGTCACAGAATTGTAAGCTGGAAGGGTTCCAAAGACTCATCTAGTCCAGGGTTAGGCAACCTAAGGCCCGGGGGGCTGGATGCGGCCCAATCGCCTTCTAAATCCGGCCTGCGGATGGTCCGGGAATCAGCGTGTTTTTACATGAGTAGAATGTGTGATTTTATTTGAAATGCATCTCTGGGTTATTTGTGGGGCATAGGAATTCGTTCATATGTTTTTTTCAAAATATAGTCCGGGCCACCACATGGTCTGAGGGACAGTGGACCGGCCCACGGCTGAAAAAGGTTGCTGACCCCTGATCTAATCCAACCCCCTGCAATGCAGGAATCCTGCCCCCATTTTTCTCTCAGTGGGCTTGAACCCCCAACCTTCTGGTTAACAGCCAAACGCTTTGACCAATTGCACCACCTGAGGGTCTGTACAAGTTTTATTACTTCTTCCTATGTTTTGCCTTAAGGCTTCAAATGGATTGGAAGCAGTAGAGGTAGGTCAGTAGGACTTACATCCAAGAAAGGACATAGGATTGAAGTCTTAAATGTTAAAAAGTGACAGCAGCTGAAACTAAAAGCCAACATCAATGCATCAAAAGAAACACAGATCATACTCTCAAGTCCAAAAGCTGACCACAGTGAATAAGTTTGTACAAGCATCTAAAAACAAGCAGAGAGAGCTTCTTCACACAACAAATTCCTACAGAAGAAAGTGATCCATGCAAAATAAAAAATACACATACACATACATACATACATACATACATACACACAAACAAACACACAGACAATATATGTAATCCATAGGTGATTGTGACACTTAACAGCTCCACAGACCATGTTTTTCATTTCAAGTAGAATCTGTATACGTGCATTAGGAAGCGGCAACAAATCATAGTTCCCTGTGCGACTATAATATGTGATTAGATTGTGTGAGGCGAAAACATTCCTCTATAACCAGGCCTTTGGCTGATTTAAAAATCTATGGCCTTTTAAATGTGTTTGTGGGAAGGGGGTTACTTTGTTGTTGTTGTTGTTGTTATAAGTATTTGGTATTTTTATGCAGTAAACCACCCTGTGATCTTTGGATGAAGGGCAGTATATAAATTTAATAAATAGTTATAATAACAATGCTAACTAAATACTGATTTAAACATGGTCGCTTTCTGTAAACAAATTTTGTAAATTTAAAATACTGGTATGTTTAAGCTACACAGTTGCTCCAGATTAAAAAAATAAAAACATAAAGATTTCAGTTTAACAATGTACTTAAATATTTAATCCAAACAAGCAGGAAACATGTACATTTATGTACATATATGCAGATATCATAAATACTGAGGAATATAATCTCATTTTTATATTTCTGCTTTTATCAGCTCCAAACTACTCACTCATAAGCAGCAGGATACACAATATCCTCCCATCCAACTGACCACATTTAACAATAATAAAACAGATACAACTTAAATAGTCTATTCATCTTTCCAAAAGTCATGAAAGCAGTGCCGTTCTTCCTTAAATTGAGGAGATACTCTGGTTTACTTTTCCATGAATCTAACATTTTTACACATGGCATTACATGTTGGACTTGAAATGGCAGAATTCCATTCATTTTCGTGAATATGTGTACCCATAATCTTTCCGCACCTTGTTTTAAAGCAATTTCTCCATACCAGGCAGGCATAGAGCATGAAATAATCTAGTTGGGGGAGGGGAAGTGTGGGAAGGCAGTGATTTGGAGGAAAATATCATATGGACAACACCGGTAATTGTGGTACAGGAAGCTTAATATCCACATTAAACAAGAGGAGGAATGAGCCCTAAGTTTCAACCCTATCTGGTTGGATTTTGCACATACTGTAGACTGGAAAGGGGTGCCATCTTATCCTTTGCCTCAGGCAGTAAAATGACTTGGATAGCCTCGCCTCTCTCTGATGCACTAGTTTTCTCTGTGTACTGTTTGGAAGGTGTTAAAACTCAGACTATTCCTGTGGGGGACACAGTTCCTACAGTATGATATGGTATACTCTCATAAGTCCTCTACTGTGTGATTTTGCTAAACATGTACATTGGCTCTGAGAGCACAGAGTTTCAGAATAATGGCAGATTCCATGCTGGGTGCCAGAGACATGCAGCAAGCTTATGGTGATGCAGATTACAGACTGTGAATTCAATTCGGTGTTCTTTTAGTTGTAACAAGAGGCCATCCTAGGAAGATCTGAATGCTTTTCTAGTAGAAAGACAAAAACCTCCTCCCACTTGCCTGATTCTCTTCCCCTTCAAAACCCAAGTTTTGCCTGATGAATGAAAGTTCTTTGTTTTCTTGCTTTATAAGTGGAAAGAAAGCCAACATCAGCAGTGGTATAAATCAAAGTTGCTCCATTTTGGCCAGCTGCCGATTTGACCACTAATGTCAGATAATTTAGTGGTTCTAAATAAGAGGTGGCATCTTTGAAATATTCTTCCTTACAGAGCTAGACCTGATGTGACACTTGCTGGAGGAGAAACTATTTGCATAAATCTGTCTTAAAAGGCTCACTTAATCATATTACTTCACCAGCAGCAGTAGCCTTTGAAGGCTAAAGTCCATACATGATGGGAAATAAGAGAAAGAGTTCATAAAGGTGATGGTTCTATTAACTACTGCAGCACAGGGCTCCAGTCACATTGAAGGCTCTGGAGCTGTGTATTTATTGGGAGTTATCTTCCCATTGTGGGAAGTGTATCTGCTTTGCTATCTGCATTGATCTCCTTTTATATTATCTGCGTCTCAGAACATGGTGCCAATTTAAAAAAAGACATGTGCACACATTTTCTATTCTTCTTTGCAGCTGTCCTTAGAACTTTGTGTCATGATTCTGAGATAGCTTCAAGGGTATCTACGCTTCTCTTTGCTTCAGTAGTGATGCAGAGCAGAATGGCTCATGCAGTGCGATTTTGTGCATCCTTTTTCTGAAGTAGGTCCCATGTGTTAACACAGTGGACTTACTCCCTAGTAAGCAGGTTTAGAATTGCAGCCATAACAGCCAGCTCATCTGTTGCCCGAATGTGATGGAAGCTGATAGGATGGCCATTTAACACAGCTCCCAAAAAGTGGGCACAGTTTTGCAAAAAGCTAGCATGTGCTAAAATAGATATGCGTGTAGAAATAATTGCTATAATTAACCCTCCACTATGCCTGGATATAGCACTAGGTAAGAGCCTACTTTCCTCTAGCTACCAGCAGCCACTACTGAGGACATCAGAGGGATAGGAAGTAGCTCTAAGGCATCCTCCATGGTGCCCCAAGACATCTCCAGCTGAAAGCCCCTCCTTAAGGAACGTCCTAATTGTACAAGCTGTTTGACACCGAAACAAACTGCCTTGGGAGTTGGTGGGCTGTTTTGTGCTGAGGCAGATGGCCATCTGACAGGGATACTGTAGTTGCAGGATGCTCACACTGAAGGAGATGGGCTACAGGATCTCCAAAGTCCCTTACAACTTTAAAAGTCTATGATTCTGTGAAATGAAGTGAAGTGACTCAATTATAGAGGAGTGGTCTACCAACAGCTATCAGTAACAGAGGCCGAATGGAACAGCTATATTAAGAGAAAGCATACCTCTGAAACATTGTTCAGGGGATCCAGAGGGGCCCAGAAGATGATAATTTGGCTAAAACTGGGCAATGGATCAGGGAGGCTTGTGGATTTCATTAAGCCACCCCACCTTTCCTGAAATATTTATAGTACCATTCCAATATACATGGGTAGTGGTACAAGCAATAGAGGAGTGTCATCAATTATATGCCTTGCTTGTTTCCAGAAGAATCTAACTGAGCTCTGTTGGAAACAGATGACTGAACTAGATGTCCTAGGGTTTTTGGTCTTATCTGGCAAGGTATTCTAACATTACAATCTGATGTGACTTGTTTGTACAACATTGTTAACCTTGGCGAGCACTCATGGACATCTGTGCACTGTAGCAACATGACTTATCATATTATCCTGCTAAATATTTCAGATAAGTCTTTGATCCTTCATACTCCATTAAGGACATCCCTAAAGGAAATGGAAAATTTCCTCATTGTATCAGTTAATCTTGCACAGAAAAAAGAACTAGCCACTCTTGCCCTCCCAAGGCAGTCAGTGGTTTCTGAGATCTTGGCATTAACTGATCTTCTAGATATAATATGTAGCATAAATCCTTCAGGCACTTTATGAAAGCAAGCCAGAAAGTGTGTCTCCTTTAGAAGTTCTGTTCTAACAAGGCCTAGTTTATCTGCTTGGTTTTTTTTTGTACAGATAGCCAGTTGCTTGCCTCTGTTTCTGACTCTTTACTTATCATGAAACATTACATAAGAAAAACTTATTTTTCTTCTTCTATCACATACCAGTGAATAGTGTCAGTAACAAGATTTCAGTAATATTTGTTTACTTTTTTAATTAGGATTCGTTCCTCTTTTTTTCTTAGTCATTAGATGGTTAGTTGAGAAATATTCATCAATCACAATGAACAGTAATTTTTTATTGTGCTCACTAATTAGAAAATATACAGTAAGTAGCATTGCAAAGCCTGCTCTATAATTTTATTGTAAAATTTAAATTCAGCTGGGGACCGTTGAGAAACCAGATAAGATGCTCACAGTATCACTGAATCTCTGGCAAGGCTTAGACTAGAGACCATAAGGCTGGTGGGGAACTTTTGGGAACCTATGGCCCTCCCAGATATTGTAGGGTGACATCTCCCATCATCACTGGCAGAGTAAGGCGGTGCGGTGGGTGCAGGCCGCCCCAGGTGTCATCCCTGAGGGGGGTGACATTGCCGCCCCGCCCCCGGGGACACTTGCCCCACCCCAGGTGCACAGCATGTGTGCCGCTCCGGGTGCCAGAGCAGCTAGCTCTGCCTCTGCCCATCATCCCTGATCATTGGACTATGCTGGCTGGAGCTGGTGGGAGCTGGAGTCCTGCCACACTGGAACAGGCACATGCTCCCCACCTCCTAGGTCAGTTGGTTAGAGCGTGGTGCTGATAATGCCAAGGTTGCGGGTTCGATCCCCGAATGGGACAGCTGCATATTCAGGCTGGACCTCAGGGTCCCTTCCAATTCTATGATATTTATCTTTGTGCCAAACAAAGGCCTAGATAATAGTCCCTAGGATAGTGCCTGAATTGGACTATTGTGTGCTAAAGTGAATCTAAAGATGTATAGATTTTATTATTCAATGGAGTGTTTGTCTGTGACGAAAGGGCATGGGACGGAGCATTACATTGGTTATCATTAGTATGGTGACCATTCTGGAACAAAGCTTTCAAACCCAGACTGATAGTGGCATGGTGAAAATGAGCTGTGAGGTGGGCATGTGGAGAAGTAATCATATGACAGTTTCACCAGAGGTCAAACTTGCCCCACCAAATTCTCCATACCAATTTGGCTGGGTGGACATTGGCTCTAATGTACATTAACTGACCTTGATTGTACATGCTTTGAGTTTGGTTCTTATTACACCTTGCAAATCTAAAAGTCGGCTTAGGCAGACAGTTTCATTTTATACATAGACAACACAGCTTCAACAAATTCATCGCAGAATAAACTGTGGGCTCCGCTACACAGTTTATGTCCTCAATCGGTTTTTGTCATAATTTGATTTTTGTGTTGCAGGACGGAGCCAGACATTTGGTGGAAGCAACCTTGTCATTTATTCATTGAGGTAACTGCTTTTTTCTTCTGGTTCTATCAGGTTAACGGTTAACATTTTCTCTCTCCTTGAAATGCCCCTTTGGCTTGGCTGAGATGTATCATAGATCAGCGTAGCTTCCAGGACATTAAAACATTAGTCATCAATTAGTTTTAAACTCCTGCTATAATAATATATCATTTATCTAGCCTGCTGTGGCATTTTTGTGAACATTTAATTCCCCCCCCCCCTTAAAGGGCATCTTGGTTTTCCTTTCAAGCTCACTGCTACATCTTTTCTTTGTCTCCCATACAGACACCATCTCCTTAAGGAACAATAAAAATTAGATTTGTTTGACCTGCACTGGGGGTTCATTTAAGCAGGATGGATTTAATTGCTCTGCCTGGTCTCTCCCAGACAACTTTTATGTAATATTCCAGACATTTACGCACTGTCTTTTGCGTGGCTGCAAGCAGGTGCATTTGACCAAGGATAGATGCCTATAAAGCAGGCCTTACAATTCATTGCCCATCTCCTTGGTAGTCCTCTGGGAAATTGCTGTACTCTTGAGTTAGCACTGGAATCTCATTAAGGGCTCACATCATTGCCATGTCCTGGTTCCTAATAACATTTGCTTTTCTCTTTAATGCTCAGATTTATAGTGCAATTAAAGACATCAATACAGATGCCAATCCTTATGTGATAATTCTTAAGCAATACTTCAGTATTTTCCCTTGCAATGAACCAACCCTAGATATCATGACATTTGGGTATTGTCCTGATTCTGTGCACTCCTCACTTCACTTCCACATCTTATATTTCATATCCTTGCCTACCTGCTCTCCATTATTAATCTATAGCACAAACCCCTGCTCATCTTTTTTGCTTTTACCTAAAGCACTTTTTAACTACAGCTTCCCCAGAAGCACTGAGTCCAGTTTCTCTTATATTCCTACATGCACCACCATTGACCCAGTCATTTTCATATACAGTGGTACCTCGGGTTATGGACCCAATCTGTTCCAGGGTGCCATTTGCACCCCGAAAAGTCCGTAACCCGAGTGGCGATGTCGCACTTCTGCGCATGCGTGAACTGCGCAGAATGCTTTTGCACATGCGCAAACAGTGCAGAACGCTTCTGCACATGCTCACCTGGTAAAATCGGAAGTAAACACTTCCGGGTTTGCTGTGTTCGGAACCCGAAAAAACGCAAACTGAAGCACACATAACCGAAGGTATGACTGTAGTACTAAAAAAAGAGGGAGGTGCAATAGTATATTGCACCTGCTAAGCAAATGCAGGACTCGGTTTCTCAAGATTGGTGGCTGTTGCAAGATCTTAGGCAGAGGAACGGGGTGTGGTGGGGGCAGGTCACCCCGGGTGTCACCACCAAGGGGGATGGCAAAATGCTGGTCCGCCTGCCGCCTCCCCCTCAGCCGTAGGGCGGCTGAGTGGGAGTAGGCAAGCAGACTCCTCGGAGCTCCCCAGAGCGTCCTGCCCCGGCTTGCCCCACCCCCGCGGGTGGCTGGCTCTGCCCCTGTGGGCGGCTGGCCCTGCCCCTGGGCGCAGGGCATGCGTGCCGCCCCAGGACCCCTATCGGCTTGCTCCGCTGCTGATCTTAGGAGCTGGGTGCTTGCCACACCCTCCTAAACTGTTTCAAAACTATTGTCTCCTTTGTCCAAAGGAGACGATGGGTTGGCCATGGAGTCTGCATTCCTTGCTATCAATTATGAGTTTGACATAAGTGCACCTATGTATTTTGTTATCTTCTCCTGTTCTTAATGCATTGGGGGTGGGTTGCCTATAACCTGCTAATGCTCTTGCTAAAAGTGCTGAAAAATCTAAATTCCTTTGATTACCGGTATGTCCCACCCCCTTAAAATGCACTCCATGCAACTCGCAAAATAAAATAAGAGACATCTAATAAAAATCAAATACAGCTGAGTCCACCTGTGCATGCTAGTGAAAGTTAAGACCTTTCATATTAAATATATAAAATGGATATGTATCTTTAACTCACTGCAAAAGCAGCTTAGAACATAACGAACACACACACACCAGAAAAAGCAACTAGCAATGTTCCAAAAGGCATGGGTGGTTAATGAAGGTATTTCCCCTTCTACCACATATTCAAACTCCCTGGTAACCCCCATGATACAAAAACTCACATATATTCCAGCAAGGAATGTATAATCAGGTCAGCAGGAGACTGAGAGAAAGAAAACAGGGGTAGGGCTTGAAAAATCACAGCTGTAGCAATTCTGCCATTCCCATCAGACACCTGTGATGAAGGGGGGGGGGATTTGCTTTGGTTTGTGTTTAAAGGTGATTCTCTCTACTCTACATTTTCCAAAATAATATGTGAATCGAAACAGTCACACATTAAACCATACATTTCTCAAAATTTTGCAATGCGGTTCTCCTGCTAAGTCATATGCATTAAGATGCATTTACTAGAATAAAGTATGCATATATTGGCAGACATACAAACATGCATTATATCAGGGGGAATTACAAAAAAAAGTATATATTGGGCAAAATTGCATACAAAAATGTGTATAAGTGGAGAAAATTGCTCTAAAATTCTGGCGAATTGACAGATTCACTCATCCCTAAGCAGACGCTGATCAAATATAGATGCTGGGTTCAGAGGGAGAAAAACAACAACGAAACCATTGGTATTTAATACTTTCACTTCAAGAACTCTTAACATAAAGCACGAATGGAAAGATTAAGAACTGTGGCAATCCAAAGCAACCCTATTGAAATAATGCAACCTTTGTATCTGCTATCTGAGGATCTTGACTGTTTCTCGAAGTCTATTTCAAAGCAAAGTATTAGCTCGAAGTAAGCAAGGCATTGTTGCTGCATGAATGCATCTATCTCATAGCATATGTGCCAATAGCCTTGAATTTGCCTTTGCCTTTGTTTTGTTTTTAAGTAATGCAAGACCTTGAGAGATATTTAGGCCTGGGAAAAAGTCTGTCCTTTATCCTTAGTGGAATTGAAGTTCTCTTCTGGGCTCCACTACATTGACACCATTAAGGTTTACCCTCTTTTGCTTTCCACAAAATCATATCAACAAGGAATCTGGTGTATCTTAAAGACTAACTCATTTTATTATAGCATTCATGGACTCCCACTTCAGCAGATGCATGAAGTGTAATCCTCTTTGTTTGTGTGCGCGCACACACACAGATGTAAGGGTGGCATCATACTGAAACTTGTGTCGCCGCTGGTGTTGTCTATTAACCCGAAAACATTCTTTTTTGTAATGCGTTCCTCCACCCACCCACCCAAAGCACCCCAACATTTCCTATGTTTAGTGGTTACCTATGGCTACCATAGGTGAAGGAAAGCCACTCTGAATATGGTCAAAGTCACTCTCCATATTGTTATACAAGACCCTAGAACTGAGCTCCAGTTAAAAAAATTTGGATGGAAGCATTTAAGCCCTAACTATAAAGGCTCTGTAAAATTCTAGCTAATTGTGTAGTAGTGGCTGCACTATAACATTTCCACACTATTGATAACATTCAAGGAATGGGCCTAAAAGAGCCTGTGAGTGCAAACTCTTCACACCCATTAAAACTGTACAAAGATCCGCTTCTCTCTTGGAAGACATATGATACACTCTCTGAGTTAAAACATTATTAAGAGTATCATAAATGGCAGGTTCTTAGAAAAGGAATACAAAGAAAAATGAACCCCCAGCCATGGGAGAAAGGGAAGAGAAACAGCTGCCTTAAATATTCCACACTGACTTTATAAAAGAAAAGAAAAGAAACTGGTCAGTTGCCAAATTGTCCTTCCCACCTTAGAGAGCATTTGGAGTTGAAGGGAATATAAACAAATCTTTCCATTCTTTGTAATTAACGGTTGATCTGACTTGGTGTCCAGATGTGAGAATTTCAGTACAGTATTTGAATTTGAACTTGATATGGCACCAATAGGGTGGGTTTTTTAATTATTATTTTCTGTTTTCTTTAAACTACAGCCCCATTGTTGTTTAGTGTGCTCTTAAGCAGTTCACATGGGGGAAAGCATGTCATGCCATATGGAAAATGTCGACCATGTTTTGTTTTTCCCCCTAAATAGGGTTCATTCATTCACATCCCTCCTTCAGTGGCTGCAAGACGATGGAATAAAGTGAAAAAGTAGAATGGATTTGTATTAACATCACACAGACTCAGGCCGAGTTTCTAGCATTAAAAGCAGGTTTAAACTTTTAAGAACACCTTTATGTTAAATATAATGGAACGCTTGAATGTTTATTTTAAAAAACTCATTAAAATATAGAGTGTGCCACAGGGCTGAGAGTTCTCACCCTCAAGACTATACCTTCTTCATCATAAATTCCTCCCACTTGCTTTAATCACACGGAGCCAGTCACCCTCTGTGTTGTTGCTTAACTGTGAGTTTCAGTAAGAATTTAAAATAACTTTATATATGTACAATCCCTTTGGGCAAAACCTAGGTAGTATAATGGGCAAGATCCATGATCAGATCTCCATACATTTTTTCCTTTGCTTGGAAGTGGGCATGATGAGAACTTAGGAAGTGCCTTGTTAAATCAAACCACAGGCCAATTAAGTCTAGCAATGTGTTCTCACAATGACCAACCCATACCCTCCAACATCCAGCAGAGAATAATTGGGACACATGCCTTTTGGAGCCACACTCTTGCCAGAGGACTCATGCAAGAACCTGCCACCCCCCCCAAAAAAGGATGTCTTTCAGGGCATTGCTCTTGCAGGAGCCAGGTGACTCGTGTCAGAGCATGGCCCTCAAAATGAGGTCACACTCTTGCGGGAGCAAAAACAGGACATTCTGGGACTCAATCAGAAGCCGGGGTGGCTTCTGTAATTCTGGGATGTCCTGCTCAAAGCAGGACAGTTGACGGGTATGCCGACCATGTTAAGTATAATTCTTTAAATGTACAATGACATGGAAAAAGACTCTGTATGTGTATTGCTAATGGTTTAGCATTGAAAAATTCCATTGAGGTAAGCCAGAGCTCTGTAAGTGCCTAGCAAGTTAATGGTTAACTTTTAATGTACCTCTGCTCTGCTCTCTTACGTAGTATTAAACTTAGATCACATGAGGGGAGGTGTTCAGTTGCAAATCTCCATTTTAAGAGAGTTGTCATTGTTCTCAAGCCACCAAAGACAAAGGTGTGCAAATGATGTCCCTCCTGGAAAGAAAACAGCTCTAGGTTGTAATAGAGTCTGTGTGGGTATTGATTTCAGTTCTGTTTGGAGTAATTTTATATTTGTAAGATGCAGAACCTGTGGTTGGACAAGCAAGAGGTTTTATGCAACTATTTGGATGCATCATTATTGTTTTAAGTTTGTTTTGAAGAAAGTTTGGTTAGTAAAGCTTAGAAACCATCTTTTTGGTCTGGACAATTTTTATTTCCGCAGCACTCTTCCCACTTATGCTTATTCAGCAACTGGTATTCAGTATTCAGCAACTGGTATCAGAGGCAGTACTGTACACAACCTTCATGGCTAGTGGCCATTGATAAGCTTTCCTCCACAATATGTTTGAGGAGGAAGATTAACTCATCATGTGGTTACTTTTTTCACTCAGAAACTGCTGTAATCTATGTCCTTCAGATATTTCATTCCAGAGTTAGTGGTGGCGGTAACCCATTAAAACCCTGTCGGTTATTATACCCTGTTGTCATCACACATTGTTGTACATCTTCTATACAGGTAGGTGCAAGGCATGCCAATGACTGAGGCAAGGTACAAGATGATAACCCTCCACTGCCTGCACAGACACACACCAATTCCATATATAGAAGCTGAGGAAGACTGATAGTTGAAGATTAACTGCAGTACTGGTGATGGATGGGACACCAATCATGCACTGCATGTCAGGGCAAACGCCTAGCTTTAAGAGCGCAGGACAGACTACATAGTACCCACATCACTTTTTCACCGCTCCCTTCCCTCAAGCATCTACCGCCTGAGGCTGCCTTCTCATTCTACCTAATGGTAGGGCTGGGCCTGCTAATGTCTTCTATCCACTTTTGCTTTAAATCACACCAAGACTTGGATCCTAAGCAATGACTCCTGTCCTAAATCAATCCCATGGTGCTTTTCCAAAATAAGGGTTTCTTCCCACTAAAGTCTTCCATGTGAAATCTGCATATATTGGATCGTTTAGTCATGGCTTCCCACGGTGTGCTTGTCATCATAAAAATAATGTTGCGTATTTGTTAGATGGCATAGTTTTATATGCAGGCTTCGTGCCCATGATTACACAGAAGAGCTTTTCCTGTAGAAATTTTGTGTTTTTACGTTTGAAATCCAAAGAGACTAAAAGCATTAAAGTTTCAGGACCATGCTAATGTGGGAGTTCACTAAGGACTGAATGAGTTTGAACTACCAAATGGAAGACAGATTTAAAAAATTTAAAATATATTTATGAAGAAGTGGAAACTCTGTGGGCTAGGAACCCTAAAACTACCAACCATAACTTTTTATCTGCTAGTGAGAAGGAAAGATAAAACAGAAGAAAATTGATAGAGGGTTATGAGAAGCAGTAAACAATGGACAGAGAAACAGGGACAAAGCTGGGAATGGAGCTGTAAAGTGGGAAAGGAAATCCCCCCATATTAATTCTGTAACAATCGCTTGTACATTTTGGAGCCCAAACTGGATTCCAAGCTAGTTTTGTCACTCAGCAGGGCAACTTTTAAAGTTAACATTATCATCATAATATCTTTCTGCGTAATCCTTTCATTTGTTTCAGCTTCCACAAAACAGGTACATTTTATAAAGTGTATTTGG
The DNA here is from genome assembly GCF_009819535.1 of Lacerta agilis. Taxonomy (NCBI): domain Eukaryota; kingdom Metazoa; phylum Chordata; class Lepidosauria; order Squamata; family Lacertidae; genus Lacerta; species Lacerta agilis. The sequence continues at coordinate 36,780,006 of NC_046317.1, forward strand.
GAGTAAGCTCCATTGTGGAATTTGCGGGGAGAAATTCTGGTAAGCAAGTATGTCATTGTCCTGTAAGGTAAAGGTAAAGGTACCCCTGACTATTAGGTCCAGTCGCGAATGACTCTGGGGTTGCAGCGCTCATCTCACTCTATAGGCCAAGAAAGCTGGCATTTCCAGGTCATGTGGCCAGCATGACTAAGCTGCTTCTGGTGAACCAGAGCAGCGCACGGAAATACCGTTTACCTTCCCGCCAGAGCGGTACCTATTTATCTACATGTACTTTGACGTGCTTTCGAACCGCTAGGTTGACAGGAGCTGGGACCAAACAACGGGAGCTCACCCCGTTGCGGGGATTCAAACCGCCGACCTTCTGATCAGCAAGCCCTAGGCTCAGTGGTTTAGACCACAACGCCACCCGCGTCCCTTTTCGTTGTCCTGTAGGGTTGCGTTTTTCTAGGACACATCCTCTTTTTCATGGGTAGAGTTGGCAGATGTGTCCTCTTTTCTGCTCTTCAAAATATGGCAACCCTAAACTGTTTTTTCTGGCTTATAGATATGAAAAAAATGCCATGACCATTTTCTTTTTTTGCTAACCCATTGATGCCCACTTATATTTTGGAGAACAATTGCGAGAATCTTCTGAGGCAAGTGTTCAGCCAGAAGAAGAAGAAGAAGAAGAAGAAGAGTTTGGATTTGATATCCCGCTTTTCACTACCCGAAGGAGTCTCAAAGCAGCTAACATTCTCCTTTCCCTTCCTCCCCCACAACAAACACTCTGTGAGGTGAGTGGGGCTGAGAGACTTCAAAGAAGTGTGACTAGCCCAAGGTCACCCAGCAGCTGCATGTGGAGGAGCAGAGACGTGAACCCGGTTCACCAGATTACGAGTCTACCACTCTTAACCACTACATCACACTGGCTCCCCATAAAGTCCTCTAAAGCAGGGGTGAGGAACCTGTGGTCCTCGAGCTAGTGTTTGACTGTAGCTATTATCATGAATGATGGGATTTGTAGTCCAGGAAATACCTGGAAGGCCCAGAGGCCCCCCAACCATACCCATTTCTGTTTCTTAAAAAGGTATATGGGTTAGCACCTGCATGAAATTTATATGGTCTCATGAATGTCACTAATGCATGTTGATTGATTTTTATTCATGGAAGTTGTCTCATAGTCATCATTATTTGTATAATGTATCTGTCATTACTCATAATAGATTCCCCCCACCAACATATTCTCTTGATCTGAAATTGTGACAATTTGCAACAAAACGTTCAATATATGCACAATATGGAGGCGTGATCAAAGAGGTGGCATAAGAAAATACGAGAAATGTGTTTTCCTTGTAGCAGCTCGTAGTTAGTGCCACATCAAATGAGCAGCATTAGTCACAAGCAACATTTGGTTCCTGGCAGTTATGCACAGATCAAATGGCTGAGCACTTCTGAGTGCATTATCGCAGTTAATTTCTATGAGGTTCTGTCAAATGCAAGCGTGGATATTCTAATGGGCAGCTTCCAAATGCTCTTTTGAAAGAGAGACCTTTGCATCGTTCAAACTCCCATGCTATCCCATGCTGTCAAACCAGCAAGCCCTCAGCCTCCTCAGTTTCACAAGTCCCTCACTTTCAGCTGCTCCTTAATTGATGGTGGAGGGATTGGGCATCATTTACCTGCCTACTAGTGATCTTTTGGGTGGGTACAAATACCAAGGAACTCTTGGCAGCACAAACATTTCCTCCACAAGACAGTCTCAGGCTAAAGCCACATCCAGACATCAGCACCCCACGAAACTGAGAAGATGGAAAGTACATTGGGGTAAGGTGGGTGGCTTTCCCCCCAGGATAGATCACACACACACACACACACACACACACACACACACACACACTGTTGGAATCCAGTCATGCAGATGGTACATCTTGTGCTAGCCTCTGTCAACCAACCATTGCTGACTCATCCTGGTTTCCAGACAGTGATGACTTGAAGCCCTGAAACAGGCACCTGGCTGTGCCCTCAGCCAAAACAGAGCTTGAAGGATACCGCAGCACCACCACCGCAGTGAGTGCTGGCTTCTGCAACAGGCTGTGAAGAATTCCCTCTTAGCAATGAAAAGGAATAATCTGCAAAGCTCTTCACCACCTTTTCCTAAGGTGGAGGCTCCAGACTGGAGCACATACTACATTTAACACAGGGATGTTCAAAAATAGTCTCCCCATTGCAATTTAACTTCCTTTATGGCTATAAAATGTGGAATTACTTACAGCCTATCACCCATTCCCACCACCCTTCTGAGTAATACCCCTCCCCACTCCCCCACTATATTTAAGGATCTGGTGACTTCTGTTTCAGTGTATCTGAAGAAGTGTGCATGCACACGAAAGCTCATACCAGGAAGAAACTCAGTTGGTCTCTAAGGTGCTACTAGAAAGAATTTTCGATTTTGTTTTGACTATGGCAGACCAACACGGCTACCCACCTTTACCTGGGATTGCCACCTTCATGTCATTGGTCTCTCATGTTCCCACTTACAGCTATCAAGAGAACAGAGAAAGGTGAAGATGACTTGGGAACTTCAACTGGTCCAAAATGCAGCAACCATGTTACTGCCTTGGCTTCCATTTAGAATGCGCAGGATCCCTGTTTAACTAGCTCCACTGGTGGCCAGTTCACTTCCAGGCACAATTTAAGGTGTTCACATTAATGTTTAAAACCCTAAACAACATAGGCCCCAAATATCTGGGGGGGGGGGATTCATTCCTCTTGAGTGTTCAGATCAGTGGTGGGAGCCCACATGGTAGTTGTGTGGCAACCGTAAGTTTGGAGCGTGGCAGCTTGGAAAAGGGCATTCTGTGTGGCAGCCCCTAAACTGTTGGGATCCTTCCCCAGAGAGGTGCACCTGGCACCTTCATTTGGTAGTTTCCATCCCATGCTGAAGACACGCCTCTTTACCATGGCCTTTGACACCAGACTTCTCTTTATTTTAGGACCCACTGTATTCTTGTGACTTTTTAAATATTGTATTTTGAAATTGCTGCAACCTGCCTGCGACCTTATGGTGAAGCATGGGTAAGAAATCAAAATAATGAATTGATGGTGATGGTTCATGTGGCAAGTAATTATACTGGCCTTGTTTGTATTAGAAAGAATATTTTGAGGAAAAATTTCAAGGGACTGAACTTACTACTAGAGGTTTACCGATGGGTTGTGTATATGCCTTAATTTTAAACACAGTACAGTGGTATCTTGGGTTACAGGCGTTTCAGGTTACAGACTCCGCTAACCCAGAAATAGTACCTTGGGTTAAGAACTTTGCTTCAGGATGAGAACAGAAATTGCGTGGCAGTGGCAGCGGAAGGCCCCATTAGCTAAAGTGGTACCACAGGTTAAGAACGGACCTCCAGAATGAATTAAGTTCTTAACCCAAGGCACCACTGTATTCCACTTCTAAGTAACAGGATACTCCTGTATGGCCCTTTTATTGATGTCTAGGAAGAATGTAGCTCCTAGTAAATTGTAGCGATGTCTGTGGTCGTATATAGCAAGATCTGCTCTTCATGCCATAGAATTCAAGACCTATATACTCAAAAGGCTGACTCCCATTACAAACCTTGCCTGGCAACGGTCTCTTAAATATACTACCTATGAGCCAAATTCAAACAAATCAATGTTATTCACAGCTTCCCACCTGTCTGTTGCTCATGAGGATTTGCCAGTGTCCAGGTCTGGATATTTTGCTCCATACAGGTCTGTTGTGACAGTTATTAAAATAATGCACACAAAGAACGAAGCACTGAACATTCAAAAATTGTTACATGCATTCTTATTACAGACAAACAGTATTATTACCCTCCTAAAAGCATAAGTATTTAAGGACGTATAGGTCAAACTTTTCACATTCGGTTGCTAAAGAAACTCCTGAAGTTTTCTTTAAAACTCCTAAACATGCTTTCAGCAGTCATTGGACCCAAAACAAAGCAACACAAAAGTAACACAAGTAGACTCCAAGTGGACTCTGGTCCATGAAAGATTATGCCATAATAAATTTATTTTCCCCAATAAAAATAACTCCCCGTATAAAATGAGGAGCACGGTTTCAAACTTCTGCGTCCCTTGACTGGGCTCATAGGCTGTGTCTTTCATCATGCCATGTCAGAAATGAACACTCACACAGAACAGTTTATTATGTCAAATGAGACATCTGCTGCTTGTTTGGATGGCAAATTGGCAAGTCTTTAATATTGTCATATTGATCCAAAAAGACAGTAAACAACCAAGTGGCCATGGAAACCGCACATAGTTTTTTCCTGTTGCTTTATTCCTAATTGTGAATTTAATTCTGGCAAACGGAGACAGATTGGCAGCACTAGAGGACAAAGTCTTCTGCTTCCCCAGAGATCAGAGGCAGCCTGGATGAAAACAACACTGACTTCTCCCAAAACTTTTCCCTTAAACTGCCTCTCCTAGATATTTAAAGTTATGGGATATGGGTTGGTGGTGCTTTTATTACTCTGCTGAATTTTTCTTCTGGCTATCCTGCTTAGGGTGCAAACAAAGGAATTAGGGAATTAATGCCAAGCATTCTAATACTTGTGTAATAGGGGACACCTGCCTACTAAGAATGTTGCTGATGTCAGGAAGCCAAGTGAATAGGCCAAATCATTCTCTTCTCTCCCCTTCTATGTTATTAACCTTTTGTCTGCAAGTGCAACCTAAGCCTGCCTTTTTGTTCAGGCCATTGTGGAATATCTGTTCCGCTGAACAGAATGCTGATTTGTTCTCGTAGTTATAGCACATGCACATTGGAATGGCACCTTTTCAGTCCAAAAGTATCCAGCACCTTTTCTTCAAAGATTGGTATCTCACACAAAGTTGTTGCTTGTTATATATTGGTCAAGAGAACAGGACGTTCTCCAGTTCTTTTGCTTGCGCAAAAGCAATAAGAAATAATAGTCTCGTCAAAACAAGACTGAAGACGCGCGCTGCATGTTGTCACATGAAATTACAGGCTTCCTTGATTAGATCTGCAACATCTCATTTGGAAGAAATATGCTTAGTTCAATGATGGGGTGGGTGGGGAAACAGGGTTAAGGAAGTCGGAGAGCTTCCTTAAAAGCAATGGGGAAGGATCAGTCTTGTATGGAACGCAAGGTGAACAGAGTCAACAGACTGTATCATGCTAAAGTGGAGTTGCACATTTACAGTACTACAGACTCACTTATGTCTTCCTAAAGTGATTCATCCCTTTAAAGGACAAATTGCAAGTTGTATATAGAAAACTAGTTGCAGTGTCAGGTCTGTTGGAATCATCCAGCATATTGATTAAGCTGCATTTATTTTGTAAAGGTAAAGGGACCCCTGACCATTAGGTCCAGTCATGTCTGACTCTGGGGTTGCGGCGCTCATCTCATGTTACTGGCCGAGGGAGCCGGCGTACAGCTTCCGGGTCATGTGGCCAGCATGACAAAGCCGCTTCTGGCAAACCAGAGCAGCACACAGAAACGCCGTTTACCTTCCTGCTGGAGCGGTACCTATTTATCTACTTGCACTTTGACGTGCTTTCGAGCTGCTAGGTGGGCAGGAGCTGGGACCGAGCAACGGGAGCTCACCCCATTCCAGGGATTCGAACTGCCGACCTTCTGATCAGCAAGCCCTAGGCTCTGTGGTTTAACCCACAGTGCCACCCCAAAAGCAATAGCAGGGGACCTGTGGCTTCTGCATGCTGGTTGAGTGCAACTCTCGTCGCTATTTACCATACTGCCTGGTGCCAATGGGTAGTGGAGTTCAACAATATCTAGGGGGCCAGGGCACAGGTTAGTCACCTGTACCCCAAACAAAAGGATCTGGACACGTTACAGTCTAGGAATCTGGTGACCATAATGCATTCACTTCAGTATACACTTTGGGAGGGGGCTAGCCTAGACAATTGGAGGGTGCAAGTGGTTATTTCCTGCTGACAGGAGCAAAGCCCCGGTGCTTTGAGATCCTCACCGAATTCCTGATGTCCTACGGGCAGACTGAAGGTGACAATATGGACAAGCAGTGCAAAATAATGACAATGTAACACAAGTGCTACAGGAAAACATATAAAGAGGAAGATAAAACCCAACACTTTAGTCTCACATAACAGATGCTCATTCCAATTTAATTCTGGCCACTAAACACAAACCCCAAAAGGAAATTCATGTAGTGCTCTGGGTGGTGCCTGAGCTTGATGGAGTATCATAGAAGACTGCCAAGAACACCCGGCAATCTAGCATCATGTTACATTGATGCAGTATCAAAGACGATGTTGTTTGGCCATTTTTAGACACTGTGATGGGCATAAGGGGAAGAAGCAACTCATTGGGTGCTAAAGTTGCTGGAGCCTAGTGGGGTTTGGTGGTCAAAGTCAGTATCTTCAGCTGTGCCCAAGAGACAACAGGAAGCCAAATAAGACCTGGTAGTGCTGGTATTACGAGCTTCCATTTGCATACACACCTGCCAATTCCGCTGAAACCTACAAGGCTTACCATATGTCCACAGAACTGTGAGGGAGTGAAGTGTTCCAGAATAACAATGTTTATGTGTGATATCCAGAGAACTTTGGTTTTGTGGTGGCATATGATCTAAACAATAAAAATATGAACCTAAATCAGTAAACTCAGGCACAGGCAGGCTTTAAAATTTCAACAAAACAGAGAATGGATACGGTCACTCTCCCACATCTTTCTCTCCGCAGAAGTAGTTCCTCAAGGAAGTTTCAGTCCCAAGACCAGGCCCAAGTCCAAACTGAGATGGATCTGGAAAGCAGCATTACAACTAAACTAGTTTCTAAGCCTACAGCCTACAAAGATATTCGTGACAAGAATTGCTGGAGAGAGAGAGAATATGTGCATATGTAGTAGAGAGGATGATCTAGAGCAAAAATTAGAAGCAGAATAGCTATGGTGAAACAAACATTTTATAAAAAGAAACACCTGTTAGCAGGAGGAGTAAGTGTACCTCTGAAAAGAAATTTATTTTAAAAACATATGGAGTACAGTTCTGCATGGATGTGAAGCATGGGATATAGATAATATGGAAGAATGGAAATGAGAGGCATTTGAAATGTGGTATTTGAAAAGAATGTGTGGAGGTAGTTGGATAAAAAGGAAAATAAAAAAAAGAAAAACTGGATTGAATAGGAAAGGGATAAAGGCTGGTGTAAAGTGTGAGGAAGAGGCTATTAAGGATAACAGGACACATTCTGAGAAATGGAAGTGTAGTCAAAGATATAACTGAAGAGCAGTTGGAATGAAAAAGAAGAGCTTGGTCTAATAACTTACAGAAAATTAAAGGGACAAAATGAGGCAGAGACATGCAGATGTGAAGAGGCTGACAGAGATGAGTGGAGATTTGGCACGTGCAAGAGAGAGGAGTATTAATAATTGTGTATCTGATGTCTCTGTTGCCATTTTTGACAAAATAAATAAATAAATGTTTTGTCACTGGATTGTCCGAGCACATTTTTCCTGAAAATACAGGTGTAATCCCCAGGGATCCAATTTATAAACCAATAAGGAGACAATCCAAACTCTGGCCACTGACCAAAAGGGCTCACAGTGGCCAGAGCAGAAGGTGGGAGGGGCAGAACAAGGTGATCAGACTCGGAAGGGCCTGATACTGTCATGTAACAGCAGTGAGACCACATCGCAATCCAACTGCTCAGATGTTCCCTGACTCTAAAATGCACAGTTGGGGGGGGGGCTTTCTGATGCCTTCCGCTCCTGGGAATGCCAGTAGCAGCCCCTCCAGCTTCATTGGTGGAGTGGTCATTGTGCTACCCCATCAGCATCATCAACTTTGGCAGAAGAGCTGGGTAGAACCACCTAATACAAGGACAGATTGGATTGTTCAGTTAGTCCACATATTATGTTGCTAGTGGGCTACATGGCCAGCCCATCTAGGCTTATAGTCATAGCCTGCATCACTGTTACACCTATGCTATACACTCTCGTATTTGTTTTTGTTTTTTAAAAAAATAATAATAATATTTTATTATTTTTCCATATTTAAAGTTACATTTGCTACTCAACAGTTATATTCCAATTCAAAAAACAAACAAACAAACAAACTAGTGACTTCCTGCTTAGCCAACACCAATGCTTATAACCCAAATTGCATACAATTATGTTTTAGGGTTCTGTCTTATTTAATTTCATCCCCTTTAACATGTTTATTAATATATTCTGCTCTTTTACGACACTTCAAACCCTGCTGTGGTCTTTGCAAATGGGAAATATCTTTGCAAATAGAGATAAGAGTTTTCCGAAGGCCACCAAAGATCTCCTGGCTGAGCCCAAGACCTGATCCATCATTAATTCCCTTCCTGGGGTTTGGTGTGATTTCTTATGCCCGAGTTTTGATTTTTCCCCTCCAGGGAACTACGGGAAGTTAAAACTTAATAAATTCCATGTGCCTCTTTTTAAAACCTCAACCCATGCTATCTTGTTTGCTGTTGTGTCACCATACAGTGGATTGAGTAATTTCTGACAGCAGGTTAGCCAACTGCTCAGAGGCAGCCTTTGAGAAACCATCTCCTACATTTTGGCTTCTGCTCTGCTGACATCTGTTGCAGAAAGGGAGTTCACCACACCCTCGTGTCAGTATGCAAACAATTGGATCCCAGGAGAAAGCTAATAAAGGGAGGGACTGCAGCATTTGAGACCCATTTCTAAAAAGATAATTAAGTCTCAAGGTCAACAAGGGGGAGGGGAGAGGCCACAACCCAACATAGAGAGTTAGCCAATCTTGGTGATTTAAATGGGACTTGAGCTGCAGTCCTACACCTATTCAATTGGATTGACTTCAGAGTAGACATACGTAGAGTTGCACTGTTGAATGCTTGTAACTTAATTGAAGTTGCTGAACATAATACCATGGGAAACCAGAATATTTCAAAAGCAGCTGGCCCATGACTTATATAAGCTTCCGTGAGTAGGGATTGTGTCAATATCTATGTCTTGCAAACATTGTTGATACTGTAGAACTACAGTATAGAGTAAGAATAGTAGCAGGGGGACATGGGGGGGGGAACAGGGCTTCACCTTTTCAACAGCTGCATCGCAAGCAGAAAAAACATCATAGCTGCTTTAAGCCTGGAGATGCAGTAACAGGAAAACTTTGCCTGTTGAATTTGTGCATATCATTTTACCCTTAAAGCTTAACTCCCATTGAGGAAGAAGGAAAGAGGAGGGAGTTGGAAACCCTAAGCAGTGGTAAGCAATACCAATTCCACTATGGTTAATTAAATAAAAAGGCAATATTCCTTTTGTTTTGTTTAAAATCCTTGACTCATGTCATAGCTGACTTGTATTTAATCCCAGCCACCCTGCCATGCTCTTAAATCTTCCTGGAAGCAGGAAAGAGGCAACAATAAACCTGAAAGCTTTAATACTGTAACAGCAGGTAAGCTGGCAGATCACCATTAAAACTTATCAGTCGTGTCCCTCTGACTGCATTGTCAAGCTGTAAATTCACTCTGGATGTAAAGCATGTGCCTGCTGGTATATGCCTGAGGGGGTTCTGGGAATTAACTCTGCTCTCAAAAACTATTCCAGTTATTCATGTGACTCAGCTGCTGAAATCAGGATCCTTTTGTGGTCACATGGTGGCATGCTGATTCAGTCTCTGCTAGAGCAGCATGGGATACAGGAAAGAGACACCTCATCAAAGAAAAAGCCACTTTCTCTCTTCATATTAAAAGGAAATAATTTCTGGTTAGGGATCTTTTAAAGAAGAAAAGCCACAGCATCATCTATTTGGCAGCATGAACGCTCCAGGTCATACAGATGGAGGTGAATATTGTTTTATGTTTTCTGGAGGAGGAAGAAATCCACGAATATAGATTTGTTTCTCAGCAGCTTCGGTGCTGTATTCTCCCCTCCCTATCTATTAAAGACACGGCAGGAGGATGGAAGCACCAAGCACATTCGCTGCCCAACTGAGGGCTGGCACTCTGTGCTGGATGCATCCTCCTCAAATGGTTCTGAGGATTGCCTCTGCTGACTATGCAGCCTTTTTATAAATGGCCACAGCCTTCCACAACCTAGTGCCCTCCAAATGTTTTGGAATACATCTCCTATCAGCTCAAGCCAGTGCTTGGGTCTGCCAGGTTGGTGAAGGCTGTTGCAAAGCACCCGTCCAATCAAGGCAGGGAAGCTGATCTCATGCTCTGATTGGTTCCAACACTTAACCCAGGCTTCCTCAACCTTGGCCCTTCAGATGTTTTGAGACTACAATTCCCAGCACCCCTGACCACTGGTCCTGCTAGCTAGGGATCATGGGAGTTGTAGGCCAAAAACATCTGGAGGGCCGAGGTTGAGGAAGCCTGCTCTAACCACTGCGCCACTCTGGCTCTCCTCACCACATTGGCTGCCTTAGTTTTGCTGACCCAGCTCTGGATTCTGCTAGGTAAGGCCCGCTAACAGCTCCCTAGCTCTTACCATTCAGCCCCTCCTCGATAGCTGTTCCAGACCTCCAATTCAGACCCTGCTCTGATTTCTGGTGACCTCTGATCTGTGCATGGTTAGCAGCAGTGGATATTGCTGGGAAATAGCCTTAACAAGTAAACGGCACTAAGGAACAGTAAGGATCAGGGCTGACATTTCCTCTGCTGATGACCTGTCACCAGATCCACTGGTTCAAGCCTGGTGACATAGTCCATGCCTAATTACTGAGGTCTCAAGCTCCACTCCCCAATTTTTTCTTGCTGGAAATCCTAGCTGTCTTTCACAAGCTAGAGAAGATTCCTGTATTTATAGTGAACGAAGGCAGCATAGTCTTTGTGGAAAAGAAGCGTATGAATAGGTTGAATGTTGTAAAGTGTGTGCGCACACTCATGTTTAGAGACTGAGGCTCCATACTCACCATACAGCTAAAGCACACACCCCTCCAAGAAAATAATCTTGGGAACAGCAGTTTACCTATCACAGCACTACAATTCCCAACACCCTTAAACTACAACTCCCAGGATTTTTGTGGAGTATACTTTAAATGTATGGTGTATGCAGACCAGTAGAATATTATTGTCATAATTTTATTATTTAATTGTTTGTTTTATACCAACTATTATTCTAAGGAATTCTATGGGATCAGTCAATCAGGGTTCCTTGAACATTTCAATATTTATCTGAAACTGCCGAGTGACATGATATGGTGACTTGGCATGCGATGCCATCAATACATACGGGCTCATTACCCCCAAAACAAGTGAAGAACACAGTATAGCCTGGTATCATTACTGCACTCTAATAGCAGCAACAGAGTCCAACTCAGCCAGGGTTATTCCGAAGAAGCAGAATATTGAATAAACAATGGAAGAAAGCAAACCTTCTTAGACCTTTCCCTAAATGAAAATCTGTAAAAAAGGAAAAAAAAGAAAAGCAAGCATATAAGTACAATAGACATTTCAATTGCTCTGGAATATGCATTTGTATTAAAAAGCCACGAGGTACTGGAGAATTTAAGACATGCCAAAAAAAATCCTTGCCTGGGAAAATTAGGGGATTTCCATTCCTGCTGAAAAATGCAATGAGTGAAAGCTGTGAACTTCAGAAGGAGGGAAGTCCTTGAAAGGCAAGAGATGTCCAGACTCATGAAAGAGGGGGCCTTTCATTATTAAAGCTACTGATAAATATATCAGGAAAAGTGGGGGAGGGCTCTATGTAAATATTAACTATATATTAATTATTAAACCAGGAAGTAAGTAGAAACCCTCTTAACCAATGAGAGAGAGAGAGAGAGAAGTTTTAAAAATACTCACTGCTGAATGCTCTCAAGGAGAAGGAAAATCCCTAGAGGGAAAACAATAATTGTTTTTGACCTTCCACAGTTAAGGAGGCATTGGTAAAGCCTAGACATAAACACAACCTGACAACCGTGAGCTCCAATGAAATTTAGAACTAGACGGAAATGGGATAAGCAAATTCCTTTTTGTTCATGACCCTTGTGTTGCTTTCTTTTCTGCTTCCACCCACCCCCTCCAGCCACTGCCCCCCGGCAGAATGACACATCAGAATCCCTCTTGTGCCCCATAAATCACTCTCGAGACAGCACCAGCCTTTGAAATGCTGCCTTGCATTACGCTCCGATCGCCCAGACAAGCCACATGAGCCGTGCCTCTGTCTACTTTGGAACTGCAATGTTAGAAGCAGCACAGGCAAGCCAGCTTCAACGTGCAATAAAGGAAGCAGCGTGGTTCCTTTATTGCTGAATTTTAGTGCGATGTGTAGTCTCTGAATGCAGCAGCAGTAGTCACCATTTCTGGAACAAGAATCATAGAAATGTAGAGTTGGAAAGGACCGCGAGGATCATCTAGTCCAACCCCCTGCAATGCAGGAATCTTTTGCCCAACGTGGGGCTTGAACAACATGACCCTGAGATTAACAGTCTCATGCTCTACAGAGTGAGCTATCCCAGAACAAAATGTGCTTTAATTTTGGTAGCACAAACTAGTGATGCGCTACCAAAGTATCACAAATATAGCAAATAATAAACTTGCTTTTATCCTACTGTATTTTTAACCAAAGAGCATCCTTTCCAACGGCCTCCTCCAGTTGCTCTGGACAGCATCCCGCCTCTTGTTTCACATTGCTTGTGGACAGAGCATCCTACACTGATGTCCATGGAAACTCCAACAAAATCTGAAGCTCCCCATATGTTTCTCACCACTTGAACATGTCAATAGTCACCGTTGTTCAACCATGTTTTGAGGGCCTGCTGCCATCTGTCTTGCCAGACCACCATAGAAGAATTGCATCTAACTACTTGCTAATCGCATTTGCATCATACCTTTAAAGCACTATAATACCTCACAAAGAATCATTGGGAATCAGAAGTGGGTTGAGTGCTGATATATTTGGGTCCTGATTGTGAGCTTTCCATAGGCATCTGGCTGGCTATTGTGAGAATGGGCTGTTGGCCTCAATGGGCCTTTGGTCTGATTTTCTTATGTCCTTTATCCATTCTTAAACAGGCAACTCTAGCCATAAAAACTATAGCTTGGAGAAAATTCCTTTCCCAGATTTGACCAGATATTACCATTGAACCACATAGAAATTAGGGGAAAGTCTTATCAGTTGAGTAAAAGCTTGCAATTCATCACACATGAGAACATGTGGAAGAAAGAAAAATTCCTGACATGTGCAAATAAGACAGGTGGTAGTGACCATGTGGTAACCAGAATTTTGTGTTGTATTCAGCATTGTCTACTGTCTAATACTTGCTCACAACATCATACATATATTATGGGCTAATCCTGAAACCCAAAGAAGCATGAATAGTAAATAGTTGTGAGCATTAGTTGTGAGCATCTGACAACGTCAGGATTCAGCCAATTTTGTTTTTCTGGGTTGACCAACCAATCAAAATAAATTTGGCTGGTTTTGAGCAATTCTTAAAGTGGTGTCTTCTCAGACCATGGCTACAAGCAAGTTCTAGACATGTGTAAATAGTGAACTCAAGAGGTGTATCATTCTGCATTCTGCCTTCTGCTTTCGACTGATTTTCTGTTTCAGAATTGGCTAGATATTTTAAAAAATAGTTAGAAAATGGTTCCAATGGTTGATGAACCACCACCAGCCAATAGATGCTGTCTGTAACTGACTTTTTGTAGTATCAGCTGACTAGGGGAGAGCACTAAATTTTCCCCTAGCTGCAGCACTGCATTTTTTTACCTTCCCCTGGACAGCAGAAGGTAATTTGTGCTAAATGCTGTGAATACACTTTCAAACAGTTCTCAGGGCAGTGTAGCCTATCTATTTATGAACTTGCAATAGCAAGTGTAGTCTGAGCCACTGCACATATCTGAACTGCAGGGTTTAGGATACCTGAAAGACCCTAACCAGCCCCCTAAATGAGTGCCTTTTGGAAAAGCTTCTGTTTGTGGTGCTTCTCCAGATAACCTAGCAATGGCTAGAATTGTCACATTGAGATGACAATCTGAAAACAGAAATGATGCCCCCAATTTCTTGGTATCAACACATCTAAAAGCAAATGCAGTGGAGAAAATTATAGCATGTGCAAGTGCAAGAAATATAAGGAAATCATTTTATTTGCAAAGAAGTTTTGTTTAGCAGGGATTAAGAAACGTTTCTCACTGAAATGGAAAAGAAAGAAAAGGTAGCTCAGGACTTAGTCCTGAAGACTCCAGCTTATAACTTGAATGTTTAGACAGCACTATTTGTTTATCTGTTGGGAGGCAACACTTGGTTTTGGCAGCGAACTTTCAACAGGTACCATCAAGGTGTCCTATAAATAGAATACAAACAATAGGTGTCTAAAAAATTCTGGAGAAGAAAAACCAAGATAAGAGTCATGAGCAAATAAAGCCTTTCCCCCATAAAGCAAAGCTGAAAATAAACAAACCAACCTATTCCATAAAAAAGCATGAACATTTTGCACCGCCATTAATTGTAAAGCAAATCTTAATAACTCTATGTCACAAGTCATCATGCCTCTTAAAAAGAACAAATGGTATCCTGCACCATGTCTCAAAACAGCCACCACTTCCAAATCCGTGGGAGGAAAGAAAAATAACCTTTTGAAAACAGAAGGAATGTGGAAACACTCAGCTTGTCAGAACAGTCCTACACACTGCGCTGCTGTTCACTTCATTAGCTATGGAGGATAATCTGAAAAGCACACAAAATAGTTATGAAACTGCCACCCCTTGAGACTAAGGGACAAAAGTGATGCGATGTTGTTCATGCAACAAGCACCTGTGCTGTTTGAAAAATAAATAGTTGCCCAGAAGGGGTGGGGCAGGGAGAGGAAGAATACGGATTGGACCCCAGGACTTTAACTCTTTGTCTCCATCTGCAGTTCTGATGAGCCTGGGAAACAAAGCAGTACTGTAGGGTTGTTGCTTTTTGTTTCTTTCCTTATAGCAGGGCGACATTTCTAGATCTGGAGAAAGAGATGGCTAATTGCCTCATGGTTGTTATTTTCCAAGGCTGGCTAAATATATTAATCCAGCATAGTGGTTTGGGGACATTCCACTTTCTTAGTCTGTGGGCCATGCCTGACTTGTAAACTGTTACATATTTCTGAACATGTTCAAAGCAGCAGCATACAATGGTGATTGCCCCACCACCAGATGCACAACAGAATATCGCATTTTGTGAAGTCATGTGGGGATATAGCCCAGACTCCTGGACAGGTTTTGTATGTTCCCCTGGAAATAGTCATTGTCTTGGTGAACAGAGGCGTTCTGGGAAGGAGAACTGCAAGTCCCACTCCTTCCACCCTGGACTCCTTTGGGTCAGGACAACAATAAAATGAATATGGTCTACATAAATGCATGCAGGAGATGCTGCATTACTCTTCTTTTAAAGAGGTGTCTACAGTCCATCTAATTCAGTGATGGCCAAACTTGGCCATCCAGCTGTTTTGGAACTACAACTCCCATCATCCCTAGCTAACAGGACCAGTGGTCAGGGATGATGGGAATTGTAGTCCCAAAACAGCTGGAGGACCACGTTTGGCCATCACTGATCTAATTCCTCTTTTTAAAAAGGAGTCCCTCCCCCCTTCCTTTTGGGCATTCCACCTGCTAAGCATGAAGGAGAATGCAAAGATTAGATGTCAGCTTTACTAAAAGTCCAGGTTGTTTTGGGGTTTTTTAAGACCGCTGCAGCCTCCTAAAATTGGGTGTGTCCTTTTAATAGCAAGAGATACACAAGGAGTTTGTTTGGGCATACTACCAAGGAAGAAAGCCAAGACAGCTGAAAGCTAATGTGGTTTAAAATGCTACGCATCAATAAGAACACTGAGGACATTTCCCATTGGTCAGTTTTAAATACAATTGTTTAGGGTCTTCTCCCAGGAAATGTGGTTGCTGACCTTGAGCCAGACATCCTGGAGAGTGAAGTCAAATGGGCCTTAGAAAGCCTTGCTAACAACAAGGCCAGTGGAAGTGATGATATTCCAGCTGAACTATTTAAAATTTTAAAAGAGGATGCTGTTAAGGTGCTGCACTCAATATGCCAGCAAGTTTGGAAAACTCAGCAGTGGCCAGAGGATTGGAGAAGATCAGTCTACATCCCAATCCCAAAGAAGGGCAGTGCCAAAGAATGCTCCAACTACCGCACAATTGCACTCATTTCACACGCTAGCAAGGTTATGCTTAAAATTCTACAAGGCAGGCTTAAGCAGTATGTGGACCGAGAACTCCCAGAAGTGCAAGCTGGATTTCGAAGGGGCAGAGGAACCAGAGACCAAATTGCAAACATGCGCTGGATTATGGAGAAAGCCAGAGAGTTCCAGAAAAACATCTACTTCTGCTTCATTGATTATGCAAAAGCATTTGACTGTGTCGACCACAGCAAACTATGGCAAGTTCTTAAAGAAATGGGAGTGCCGGATCACCTCATTTGCCTCCTGAGAAATCTCTATGTGGGACAAGAAGCTACAGTTAGAACTGGATATGGAACAACTGATTGGTTCAAAATTGGGAAAGGAGTACGACAAGGCTGTATATTGTCTCCCTGCTTATTTAACTTATATGCAGAATACATCATGCGAAAGGCTGGACTGGATGAATCCCCAACCGGAATTAAGATTGCCGGAAAAAATATCAACAACCTCAGATATGCTGATGATACTACCTTGATGGCAGAAAGTGAGGAAGAATTGAAGAACCTTTTAATGAGGGTGAAAGAAGAGAGCGCAAAATATGGTCTGAAGCTCAACATCAAAAAAACTAAGATCATGGCCACTGGTCCCATCACCTCCTGGCAAATAGAAGGGGAAGAAATGGAGGCAGTGAGAGATTTCACTTTCTTGGGTTCCATGATCACTGCAGATGGTGACAGCAGTCACGAAATCAGAAGACGCCTGCTTCTTGGGAGAAAAGCAATGACAAACCTAGACAGCATCTTAAAAAGCAAAGACATCACCTTGCCGACAAAAGTCCGTATAGTTAAAGCTATGGTTTTCCCAGTAGTAATGTATGGAAGTGAGAGCTGGACCATAAAGAAGGCTGATCGCCGTAGAATTGATGCTTTTGAATTATGGTGCTGGAGGAGACTCTTGAGAGTCCCGTGGACTGCAAGAAGATCAAACCTATCCATTCTCAAAGAAATCAGCCCTGAGTACTCACTAGAAGGACAGATCCTGAAGTTGAGGCTCCAGTACTTTGGCCACCTCATGAGAAGAGAAGAATCCCTAGAAAAGACCCTGATGTTGGGAAAGATGGAGGGCACAAGGAGAAGGGGACGACAGAGGATGAGATGGTTGGACAGTGTTCTTGAAGCTACTAACATGAGTTTGGCCAAACTGCGAGAGGCAGTGAAGGATAGGCGTGCCTGGCGTACTCTGGTCCATGGGGTCACGAAGAGTCGGACACGACTGAACGACTGAACAACAACAACAAAAGGGTCTTCTCTCAGGGTTGTACATCTATTGTAGGGAAATTGCGTCTTCCCTGCATTGAGCGCCCTATACTTTGCACCTGGGAAAATGTGGTTTTTGTCTTGATAAAAGTGTGCATATTCTTCTGCTGTAAAAACAATGGTGAGAGTGGCTTACATCATGCTGAAACAATCAACAAAATAGATAATAAAAACCAGCCATAAAACCAGAGACAGGTCATAGCAGGTAAAACAATCTTAAAGCAGAGGTCAGCTCAATTTTAAAAAGGAGAGAAGAATCCCAACAGGCTAAAAGCATGCCAAAACAAAAATGTCTTGGCCATGCGGCAGAAGGCAAGAAGACAGTGGATCACATCAATCTTTCTAGTTAGGGAGTGCCATAACTTAGTTGTGGCCATCAAGAAGACTCTCTCCCATGTACCAACAAGTTGCATATCCTTTAAAGCAGAATGTGGCGACAAGGTGGGCTTTTCTAGCATATTGCACGTATCTTGGAGTACCTGCACTGGCATCCAGTTTGTTTCTGGCACAATTCTGAGTGCTGGGTGTGACTTTTAAATGAGGGCGGCTCAAGACATTTGCTTGCCTGAACTAAAGGAGAGGATGGTGCATCTACTTCACATCAATGGGTCTGGCTGGACTGCCTATGGAATCTTTATTCAACATGGGCAATGGGGTAGCTTCCTCCACGGCACTTGAGGGCAACAAGCTAGCTTAGGGGGAAGGGCTGTAACTCAATGTTGGAGCATCTGCTTTGCATCCAGAGGCCCTAAGATCAATCCCTGGCATCACTAGATGAGGGTGGGAGAGGCTCCTACCTAAAACCACGGAGAGTCATGGTCAACTGGTGTAGACAGTGCTGAACTAGATGGCCAAGGGTGTGACAGTAATCCAATTGATTTGTAACTGTCACATCATTGCTAGTGCTGAGAGATAGCTCAGTTGGTGGCCCAGCTTCCATCTCTACCTCTGAGTCAGGGCTCTCTATACATTGGTACCTCAGGTTAAGAACTTAATTCGTTCTGGAGGTCCGTTCTTAACCTGAAACTGTTCTTTACTTGAGGTACCACTTTAGCTAATGGGGCCTCCCGCTGCTGCTGCCACGTGATTTCTGTTCTCATCCTGAAGCAAAGTTCTTAACCTGAGGTACTATTTCTGGGTTAGCGGAGTCTGTAACCTGAAGCGTCTGTAACCCGAGGTACCACTCTATTGGGCAATGGTAGATGTGGCATCATAAGGCCTGGTAGTCCTGGTTTTGCCTTACTGCTACCTGACCCCACCTGTTCCTCTGTAGGGTCCCCTTTCTAGAGGTCCACATCCTCCTCTGACCTGAGTAGATCATGAATCTGGAGCTGGTTTGGGGAATGCGATTGATTTATATTTGACATATGTTTGGCCACAATCCAAAAACAGAGTCAAGTCTGCTGAAATCAATGGGGAGATGGTTGCAGCCTTACTCTGTGTTTGGATTGTGGCCTTTGCTTTTATTAGATACAGCTGGAGTGTAAGTGAAGATCATTTACCGGTGAGCATCTGGGAGACGTGCTAGATCATTGGAAATAATTTATTTATTTCCTCGAGACATTTCTCTGACACCCTGAGGTTGCAACAATTTTAAATCACTATGTCATTAAAAATACAAGGGCAGAGACCACACATAAAATGTGACCTTTGCTGCAGAAACTTAGCAGAAAAACAAAAATATAGTTACTAACCAGCAACAGACATCCAGAGAAGAGGGCCATCCATCTCCCATGGGACAAGGTGTTCCACAATATTGGCCCAGCCACTGAAAAAGTCCTATTGTTGCTTTTAACTGTGCAGTGGGAAGCAGACAAAATCGTGTGGGAGGAGGCAATCCGCCGGGTATCCTGGGCTTTAAAGATAATCACAAACACTTTAGATTCTGCCAGAACAAATTTGGCAGCCAGTGCAGATGGTGCAGGATAGGTGAATTATGGTCCTGTGGGCATACACCCACCCACCATTGCCCTTGCAGATGCATTCTTGGTCAACTGTCACAACTGTATTAATATGGTTCTCCAGTTTGATCAACATTATTGAAGCCAAATTTTTATGCAGT
The DNA here is from genome assembly GCF_009819535.1 of Lacerta agilis. Classification (NCBI taxonomy): domain Eukaryota; kingdom Metazoa; phylum Chordata; class Lepidosauria; order Squamata; family Lacertidae; genus Lacerta; species Lacerta agilis. The sequence continues at coordinate 36,799,467 of NC_046317.1, forward strand.
AGAATATTTAAGCACAGCTGATCTGAAAGGAGAAGTGCTGTTCAGCCGTTACACTATGTCAGCTTATTACACTATGAAGCTGCAAAATGAGTAACAAACAGCTCTTTTAGGCCCCTTTTAAAGAAATACTCTGTTTCCATCAATGAGGACCAATATTCATTGAGTTACAAAAGACCATATAGGGGGTAAAATAGCCATTCATAGATGTACTCTCTGGTCCAGGAACTATTCCGTTTCCCATTCCTGGAACTCAGGCTGAAGGCATCTCATCTGGAAGCCTCCGGAGTTCATGTAATTGCCAGTGTTGAATGGCAGAGCTGAATCAGCCAGCGTACAGCAAACTTGGCTAGACATGAAGAAATTCCTCATGTCCAGAATCCATACTGACTTTAACTGAGTAAACGGACAGGTTCCCATTCTTGATTAAATCCCCACTCCCATTTTCCATTGGCTTATTCCAGGCTTCCAGGTTTCTGGGAGGCCTGAAAATAGTAAGTGGGTATCAGCATCCCAGATGTCATTCTTTCATGTACAGATATTAATACAGAAAAGTGGGCTTTTTCTTTGTAGATTTTGCATGATCAAGCTGTCTGGTTATACTGAATGGTGACAGAGTGCTGTTTACCAAGGTCTGGAAAAAACTAATTTTATATAAGAAATCTTCTAGCATATGATAGTGGTCTTGTGGAATAGAAATATTTACAAGATCGTGTCACCCTGCAAAATACAGTGTGGGAAGGAACCATATAGTGACTTTTTCTATGTCAAAAACAACTGCATAAATTGAACCTCCATGGAACCTTTTTATTTTTGGTCCGGGCAACCTTCTGCATTTTTCTTTCAAGCTTTAAAAATTCATTTTGTCTCTCCGTTGGTTCTTGTTGATGTTCTTGTCTGCTGCTTTGATTTTTCTGTTTTAATAGGATTGATGTTTTTATATCTATTGATGTTAGCCACCTTTTATGCTTTTCAGGAAAGAAAAAACTTTCCAACAAAGCAGTCATGAGAATAGATACATTAAGCAAATTTTGAACAATATATAAAGCATTATCCTTTAAAACTATAAAACAACGATTTAATTAATAAAAAGCAGTAACATACAGCATAGTCAAAACCATAAAATCACAGTCAAAGATAAAACAGTACCAAAACTGCAGCCACCCGATTAATTCTTAAATTATGGGAAAGTGGCAGGGAACAGGTAAGCATAAAAGCGTTAGGATGGTGGAGCCTGTCAAATCAAATGTGGAGTTCCACACATGGAGTCAGTGCCAGAAAAATCTGTCTCTTTTTGTTTATTTTTGAGGTTGTGATCCAGTACCCAAGTACTTGGCCCCCTTGAATTCAGCTGAAAGTACTTCTGAATAGATATGTGTACGATTGCACTGTTAGTAATTTCCCCCAAACATTAGAGTTTGTCTTTGGCTTTTTAACCTAGAGTGGTAGTGACTGCATCAGAAAAGCATGGAGGGCTAGTCCCTGTGTCCCCATCACTTGTCTTTTTAATGCATGAAATGTTTCACCTGAACCCCCACGAAGTCTGCATTCTGTTGCGGAAACATTTTACTATTTGTGCATGTCAACCCTGATGAGTGCTGAATTTCTGTGACATTTCTCCCTACCATTATTCAAGAAGCTATGGGAAACTAAACTGATTTTGGAATTTATCAAAGGGGAGAGAACACTTGTGTGAAATTATAATGGGAGATTGCAGGGTTTTTGAGGCACCTACTTTACTTATGGGGTGGCCATGGATATTCAGCCTGTCATTCTACACATCATCTTACTGGTGGTTTGCATTCTTCAGCCTTCCTCAGTGCTCACATTTCAAACAGAACCCAGCATAGCTGTCAACCTTTCCCTTTTTTTGCAGGAAATTCTCGTATTATAGCATGGGGAAACAGCAGGGAGGGTTGACAGCTATGGGACCCAGTGGATTATATTGTAAGGTAAACTCCTCCCATGGGGCTTTTCCAGATGGGGAAGCAGCCAGGGAGGTTGTGGAGTGCTGAGGAAATGTTCACTTAAAAGAAAAAAGCAGACATAGACCACCCCTGGCCACCCCACAGTGATATAGTAAGCTCAAAACCTTGCACTCAGAGAAATTCTAAAGACATTCTAAAGTGCTCCAAGAACGAGGCAGAAAAATGAAAGCCTCCTTCACAGAGTGAGGGGGAAAACTTTCAAGAAACTGAAAAACAGATTTCCTCACAGCCCTGAATTCTACACAGATCTCCTCAAGTTTCGTTCTCCACATGCACCCCATGTAACCCTCACTCAGCAAAGCCAAGAAACATCCTCAGTGTTTTGTGGCGTCTGCGAAAGGGTTTGACATTGCTCTGTTGCCACTTATCACCTTCAAAGTCCATAGGGGGTGCTGAAAGGTTTTCATTATGCCATGGACAGTTTGCCTTTTGAATCTGAACTCAGATGAAGCCTGTTATTTTGACGGTTTCCTTGGCAGCAACACATTCTCCTGTCGGGGTGTGGTGTGGCGGAATAGCCTGCACATCTGTCTACTCCTCACAAAGTTTGTACTCGAAACAGTAAGGCCACACAACGAATGTGGAGCATCTGGCTCTGGCGGGCCCCAGCTATCATACCTTACTGCCAAAACACACAGATCTGCTGTCTATGTTTAGGAAAATCATTTGGTGTTTCCCTCTTTGATTGTGTTTTCCCCACGATGTTCTGAACCGCAATGACAAGGGAGGATCTGGTACAATTAAAAGCAAAAGGCAGGACAAGTGAGAGGAGTGAGCTTGAAAGAGTGGTAATTTCAGGTTCAAGGGAGGAGGGTGGAAAATGTTTCTCGTGGCAGCGTCCAGCTGGCATAAAATGGGTCATCTGAATTGCACAGCAGAAGCACAAACAACTAGGAATGTATGAAGCTGTATTTGACAGGCAGCTGCTCTTGAAGGCCTCAGACTGTTGGGGACTGGTCCATTAGGGCAAATGGGGTGCTGCCCAGCCCCACTAGCCTCTGCCTGCCTGCCTGTCTGCTTAGTTATACAATCAGCCCAGGGGAATGGCACCACCAATCAGCACCCACCTCCTTTGTCTCAGTGTTGCGCTGCTACAACTTAGTTGGGAGGAGGATGGGGACAATATTAGAATTTGTTGTCTCTATCATTGGTTCTGGATTCACATACTGTCTAGCCTTCACATACATACCTGCCTTCTGCCCTACCTGTCTCAATAGGCATCAGCTGCCACTGCCTCAGAGAGGGGCTTTATCAATTACTTGCTACCTGATCTTTTTAACTGGAAATGGCAGGGGTCTAGGACCTTGCGAATACAAAACCTCTGCCACTGATTTATGGCCCTTATCAGACTGCCATAGGGCATTCTCTATGGCAGACCATAAGTAGTGGAACTTTGTTTTCACAGAGGTGCATCTGGCATAATCCTGGGATGGGGAATCTATGGCCCTCTGGTATTGTTGGACTCCAACTCCCATCAGCCCTAGCCAGCATGGCTGATGGTCAGGGTATTCAATAGCCCAGAAAAGTCTGGAGGATACCAAGATTTTGTGGACTACGCTAGATGCAGCCCAAGAGGATTACTCCTCCATAAATTGCTTCAAGAACATATACAGGCCCTGCTATCCAAACATTTGTTATATGAAACATTCACTTATCCAAACACGGGGAATCAGTACCCAAACCCATCTATACACACCACAGATTCGGGTATCCCAACTGTGTGTAGTGTTGTAAACAAATAAGCAGCCTTTAACAAAAGCCTTGGGTTTTTGTGTGTTTTGTTAGTCTGCAGCAACCATTTTGCCAGAAACCATGGTGGGTGAGAGGAAGGGGAGTGATTGGGCAAATAAAGGAGGAATTCTCTTCCTTCCTTCCTTCCTTCCTTCCTTCCTTCCTTCCTTCCTTCCTTCTTTACATCTTGGAAGGTTCCAGAGGGTTTTAACTTTTTTTTTTTTAATCATTTTGGGGTCAACATTCAGTGGTCAGCAACACATGCTTGTGGAAACAATCTAAAGTTACAGCAATATCACAACAGTTGCCTGAGCTTAGAATTATGATGATAAAGAGTAAAAAAGGGGGGGGAGGGAGCAGGCCACTCTCTTCCCCTTTAAAGGGCAAGACACTCATTTTAAAAGAATGGATGTTCTTCCAAAACTAGATTCAGTGTTGCTTTGCCTTGCTCAGAAGGAAGGCAGGAAGAAGGTGCTGTCCAATGCCTACTGTAGCTTTGGCCAAAAATGCTTCCTCACTTGTAGGAACACAACATGGTCTTTAGCAAGAACTCTCTTGGAGTTCTTCTAATTATAAAGCACAGGTAACAAAAATAATACTGTGCCACTTTAAGCACTAGAATATTATGAGTAATGAGAGCTGCCTGAATGAACAATTCTTTGAGAATTTCTGTTTCAGAGGATGCCATAATTAGTTATTTTTTTAGGAATGCAATTCATCCCGTTACTCATTCTCTATAAATGATTCACCTTGCTCTTGATCTGCTATAGAACTGCTGGATAAATTGCCCCACAAACCCCCTTCTTCCATTTCTTGCCTCAGATACGGCACCACAGATAATGCTGAGTTCTACAGTTGCCAATTATAATGTACAAACCAGGATCTTGGGAACACAAGTGATGGCTACTATCCAAGCTAATCACCACTTAATTAGCAGCTAATGTATCTTTCTGGTGAAAAAAAACCCCAGCTTATTTTTTTGAAGCTTCACCAGTTTAAACAGAATATAGTCATTTTAATTATTTATGAAGCTGCCACAAACTTTTTAATAGGGTGGAGAGCGAAAGCAACTGATACTCTACGGATTTAAGACACTTATCTCATTATTACTTTCAAAGATTAAAAAAATGTATTATTCCCAGCTACATCCCAGCTACATACAAAATAATATAGAACAGAAAGTAGGGTATAGCAGTCAGAGTATAAAAATATTCAGTGGTAGCACCCATATTTCCCAAGCTGGTGTGAATGGTGAATACTGAGCCGAAGCATAGGAAGTAAACATAAAATGATATAAAAGCATATTGGATCCTCCACCCCACCCCCCGGAAACATGCAGTTTATGTGCAATCCCCCCCCCCAATAGCCAAAGTCTGTAAATTCTTATACAAAAGTGGATTTTTCAAGGACAATTCTTTCCAATATTGTTTATTTCACTCTCAAAATAAAATCTCTAAGTTTTTGTGTAAGTTTTAGAAAGCATTTAAATAAGAGGATCTTTATTTTCAATCTGGGTGGGAAATATTGGCAGTGAAGTGGAGATGGCTCAATTTATTATCATATTGCAGTAACAACAATTTGCTTTCATGTGCCCAGTTTTCACTTACAAGTATTGCACAGGTACTGGTAACTTCACAAAACCCATCCAAAGGATTAAGAGAATGAAAGTAAGAACTAAAGATCAATGACTGCAGTCACTGAATACCTCTGAGGTTGATGGCAAAGTAACCATATTTTAATGGGCTCTACAGGGGGGGGAAATGGCCAAAGTGATTTTCAGAATTATTGTCAAGATTAAGTTGAGAACCTTAAACTCCCAATCTGCCTCAAATGCCTGCCTAAAAGCATTGAAAATTCCAGAGACTACCAGACATTTCTAGTAAAACATAAAAGAGGTTTGTGCATTGCTTTGAGCAAACACTTCAACAATCAGAGGCAACAAGAAAAATTGAAATCCTTGCTTAAATACAGTGGTATCTCGGGTTACAGACGCTTCAGGTTACAGACTCCGCTAACCCAGAAATAGTACATGGGTTAAGAACTTTGCTTCAGGATGAGAACAGAAATCGCGCGGCGGCGGCATGGTGGGAGCGGGAGGCCCTATTAGCGAATGTGGTACCTCAGGTTAAGAACAGTTTCAGGTTAAGAACAGGCCTCCAGAACGAATTAAGTTCTTAACCCGAGGTACCACTGTATTTCCCATTCCTTAGCTGCCTCGTGTAAGAGAGATAAAAGACACAGCCCTCAAATATTCTATCATACCTTCACACAGCATATTTTTCTCCTAGTTCTGTGTGTCGTCTTCTTCATGGAATTCCCAAAATCTGTAGAGCAATTTAGACCAGATATTAGAACACACATAGATTTACAACAAGCTTACATGGTTTTTTGAGCTCAGGACCACGCTCTCTTCCATGAAAACCATAGATTTCCCAGGCTCAAAACCTCAGAAATCCTCTGCCTTTCTCTACTGTTCCCTGGCACAACTGGTCACTGTCCTTTCATGTCCCAGTTTAGACATTCCCTGTCAGCAGGCTTGAAGGGTGCAATGAAGCACCTCCAGCATGCAACTCAGACACACTGCCTTGCATTCTCCCTGCCCACCTTGTCTTTACATATTAGGACACACAGGTGCTGGACAATGTTCTCCAAGTCTTGGTTAGACAGACACATATGAGCAGTGACTGGGGGCAGCTGAAGCCAGTAGAAAATTGCTGGGAAGCAGATTTGCAGGATGAGAACAGGTAACAGACACGGTGTCTAAAGTCAGACCAAGGACCTAGCAAACCATGGACAGCTCCAAGGGTAGAAGACACTACCTCCTTTCCTAGTTTTGTAAGACCTCTTTTTGCCCAACAGTTATGTTATCCACTCCTTCCTACCAGGCTGATCAGGAAGCCCTACTGGAAGGAAACTGAACTTGGCTTGGCTTCCTGTCTACTTGGTGAGCATGTGTAGCTTAGTGATAGAGCACATTATTTGCATACAGAAGGTTCACTGCGCACTGTGGAGCCACCTCCAGTGCCTCCCTGCTAATGATGTGTCTTTCCCTTCAGGGGAAGCCTCTTGAGAAATACCTGGCTCCAAGCTGGCTCCAACTCCACCCCATATCCAGGGACACAGTGGCTTCACCACGAATTTCACAGAGCTGGCCTCTACAGAGGAGTAGCTCCTTGTTTACCCAATACTGACACTCAAGTTATAAACCACATGAATATAAATCCTCCCTCTGCTCTTTAAAAGGAGAGTGCAGAGGGCATGTCAAGTGTTGGACTGATGTCTGAGATATGCCTGGCCATGTCCTGTTTTGCTCTGCCATGCTTCACCTATTTGTAAGCAGTAGACTCATGTTGGGATGCTGTAGTGCAGGCTTCCTCAAACTTGGTGCTCCAGATGTTTTGAGACTACAATTCCCATCATCCCTGACCACTGGTCCTGCTAACAAGGGATCATGGGAGTTGTAGGCCAAAAACATCTGGAGGGCCGAGTTTGAGGAAGCCTGCTGTAGTGATTTGCTCAATAAAGCTTTCAAAACTTCTAGATGTGGTACTGAGTACATGTCCAAGTCCAAACAGGAGAGCCAGGACAATGAAAATTCATATGATTATCTAACTGCATGGCAAAGCCATAAAGTCAACTGAGAGTGAGGGCAATGCTTCCTGAATTCACATTGCACTCATGTGAATAACCAACTGAATGTGCTTACCTATTACGAGTAAGGGCCAGAGGATGTCAATATTTTCCCCCTAATCTGGTTCTTTTTTATATATTCTTATTGCAGTTTTTTTTAAAAAAAAATCATTAATAATGGTGATTTCTTATTATAATCATTGCACCATGGAAACATTCTGAGAGACTGAAATAAACACTCTAGTTTTGCAGAGTGCTATGTTACCAATCTTAAGATGTGACCCTATTTCACACTTACCTGAGAGTTAGTCCCACTGACTTCAATACCGCTTACTTCTGAGTTGACTTTCTGTAACTCTCTTTGTAGGAGCATAGTGGGCCCTCTGAAGTTCCTGCTTCAGAGAGACCCTCTCTAGCAGCTTACAAGACCATGTGTTGGAGCATATACAGCTGTCATTCTCAGCACCACTGGTCTGCAGAAGTATTCATACCATACATGACAGCCTTGACATATTAACTATTATATTGTAAATTACTCTGGGATGCCTCGTGGGAAGTGATTCATAAATGAAATTGGTAACAACAACAACAACAACAACAACAACAACAACAGAAATAATAAATCTTTTTTTGTGAGTAAAAAAGGAATGACAGCAGTCAGGAAGAAGGTCAGCATGAGACTTTTGTGCAGACCAACTTCAGGAATAGTTGCTAGCATCTCTTGAAATATGTACAGTTTTTGCTTGTGGGGTAGGGTGTTTTGTAGAGGACTGAGCAAAACCAAACCAACCCTGCCGGTTTGGAAGAAGTATCCTTTGTTATGGAAGCCCATCTGGAACAAGAGCAACCCTTATCCATAAACATAAAACAGAACGTTCCAGCAGCAGAGAAACTTGCACCATGGGAAGAAAGTGGCTTCTTGGCCATTGAAAAAATCTGATCAGCAACTTCCTCTTCCATTGCAGAGAATGAAACCTGCCCTGTCAGATGCCAACCAAGCTGCTGCTTGTTTTGTTGTGCACATTGCTAAGCAACAAGGCTGTTTTTGCTTATTTGCCTCCCTTGGGCTGTTTCACAACACTTAGTAACATATGCTGCTCTCCCCCCCCCTTTTTCCCTCCCCCCTGCACATCTGGTTTGGATTTTTTGACTTTTAGTACACTCTTTGCACAGTGGTCTATTAGCTTTCCAATCCATCATCTGGGCAATCTGCAACAGATAAACCACCCCAGCCATCCCAAGAGAATTCCTCCAGGACAGCACATTCAAACTTGACAGGAAGTTGCAGCGCTTGTCACAAAAGGCTGCTCCTCCCCAGTCAACAAAGCAAAGAAAGCAGAGCAGGCTTAAGAGCCTGTGATTCTACTGCTAGCCTCTACTACTACTACTACTACTACCACTGTAGACTCTCAATACAGGTTTTCTTGGGTACATTAAATTAATTTGGTTTGGGAAGCAACTAAATTCAGTATTGTGTCAACTAGGAAAACCCACACAGCCACACCTGTGGGAATTTCCTCCCACTAGGAAACCTGGTCACTGGCTTTTGTCTCCATGCACTGGAATAATCAGAAAGAGCACATGCCAAGGCACGAGAGCCTGTGCTTACATACTGCAAAAGCATTCCCTAGTACCTCTTTGTGGGATTCTCCCTACCCTGTTAGTGCAACAGAAGGCCTGGGATGCCACATCTTGCAATCAGAGCCTCCCAGAATCCTGGCAAGGAGTGAGCCCATCCAAAACACCACAGCGAGTGACATCATGCTAGGACACAGCTTTCATTTTAGAAGCAGCAACTACTCAGTCCACATGGCAAGGCAGAAAATCTTGAGACACTGTCTGATTAAGTTTCAGAAAACAAAGAGAGGGAGAGAGGGAGGGAGAACAATAATATTTGGTGCTACAGAAGGAAGCAGTAATAGGTTTTTTGTTGCTATACTAGCACAACTTAGTAGCCCCAAGTAGCCTATAAGCTTCATTCTGCTCTGTATAACATCAAACCATAGCAAACCTTTCTGAATTCTTATCCAAAAAAACATTTCAAATAACTGAATTTCAGTCATGTACATCGTGTAGTTCCATTCCACATGTTAAGCTTTCTAGTTACATACCTAGTTTGCAAGAGTTGCAGTAACAGTAGTTGCACAGCCAGGCAAATGGGTGAGACCAGGGAGGTGGGCATGCACAAAAGTGGGCAACCACACCTTTACCACAACAGAGAGAAGGAGAGAGGGAAGGAGGGAAGGGAAGAGAGAAGTGGCGAACCAGTAGGCAGCAGAGCTGAATACTCATCCAGAATGTTGCCTCAGGGGTACAGCATTTGAAAACTTTACTAGAGTCTATAATGTATGAAAGTTGAATTCTGGATGTACTTCTGTTCCATCCATGAACCGAGATGCGTGTTTTGAACTTGAGATGGTGTAAAATGAAAGGCTTGGCTTCCCCTGGGAAGTAAACAGGGGGGGACTTGAAAATACTGTTCAAACAAGTTTCCAGCTTTCAGCCAAACCTGTTGTCCATACATACCTCTGGGCATTTCCCTCCAGTATCCACCCGGGTCTGTCTGAAGTTTGAAAGGTATGTTGTTGGCGCAAAGCAAAAAAAAGAAAGAAAACATTTTCAACAAGGGTATCTAACTAATTGCTAGGTCTGAAAAGAGCAAAGCTGGCACTCACTACACACACCACGCTGGTAAACAATAATATTGCTGTGATTGTGAACCGTAAGCTGTAAAGTAGAGCAAATAAAAGTTAGGTACACTTTTCACTTCCTTTCAAAAGAACTAGGGAGATCACCTCCCCACCCCAACCCCGCAAAATAGTTTTCAATAGGTCATTTAGGCTGCAAACAGATACATTTTCCAAATGTTTTACCCCCTACTGCTTTGGGGGATTTAGCCACAGTCTTCCTCCAACAGCTGCATAACCAGGCAAACATAATGAGAGAGAGTAGGAAAAAGTGTGTGTGTGTGTGTGTGTGTGTGTGTGTTACTTTGGTTGTTGTAGTTTGGATGCAAGGAGAAAGGAGTACATGGAACAGGACCTATTTGCTTATTTGCAAATATTTTACATGCCAGTCGATGTTAGTTCTAGTTCTGGAAAGGTGAAACTGCAACCTCTTCAGTGGAAATATTTTCAAAATTACCGTAACCAAATAAGAAAACTTTTTTTTAAAATGGTGGGTCATTGGTATGCAGGAAACCAAACAAACCTGACTTGTTTCCATCTCTTATCTTTTTAAGAACCACAAACCATGTGCACATATGTTCATCCTTCACGTTACTTTACAGAACACCCTTTAAAAAAAGTTTCAAAGCTTTAAAAAAGTGAAAGTAAGTTTGTTGCTTGGTTCTACTGATGTCATAGTTTAGCTATCCAATAGATGCATTCTTCAGCCATGTCATCTCCCCTTCTCTCCCCCTTCCCCAGTCATCTCTTTGAAGGAAGAAGGAAGATATGTAGCTCAGTGGTGGAGCATTTAGCTTGCAAGCAGTGGGCTCCAGGTTCAATCCTCACCATCTTCAGGTTCCCTTTCTGAAACCCTGGAGACCTGTTGCCTGTCAGTGTACCAGGAGTCAGCAAACTTTTTCAGCAGGGGGCTGATCCACTGTCCCGCAGACCTTGGGGGGGGCGGACTATTTTTTTTTGGGGGGGGTGAATGAATTCCTATGCCCCACAAATAACCCAGAGATGCATTTTAAATAAAAGGACACATTCTACTCATGTAAAAACATGCTGATTCCCAGACCGTCCGCAGGCCAGATTGAGAAGGTGATTGGGCTGGATCTGCACCCATGGTGTAGACAATACTGATCAGGATGGTCCAATGGGTCTGACTCACAGCTTCCTGTGTTCCCTTTGAAAAAGAGAACTGGCTTTGCTCAGACAATGAGAATATGCAAAACTAGTTTAGTCTGCAGGATGGGGGGGGGGTTGGAATATATGCTTCTGGGTTGCAGATAGAAAATGGCACTATCAAGGTGTCCCTGGGTTCTAACTGAGCAGAAGTATTATTACATAAAGATACAATGCAAAAGCACAAAGTACATGATAAAAACATGTAAAACCCCCACAAACCAACAAGCCTCTCCCCCCAGGTGGAAAGTTTCAGGCAACTTCTGGGAATAATTGTAAGAGGCAGATGTTCTGGGAAAGACTTGATCTGTGCCACAAATTCATGGAGACCTCTGTTATGACAAGTAGGTGTTGTTGTCACCCATTCCAAGAAGAGTGGAAAAGATGGCTATATGGCATCCCATGTCCCTGGACTAAGCTGTGCTTGTCTTGCATTTCCCAGGGCTTCCAATGCATGGATGGAACAGATATAGGAATGAATTTGCTCTGCCAAGACTCCACGGTAGATTATGGAATCTGGAATGGATTCCACAACCCACTTTGAGCTTCATTACTTCATAAAATCACTAGATTTGCTATTATGGAGCCAGTCGTACTTCACAGTGTTGCAAAACACCTTTAGAAACCTTTCTTTATTTACTTTCTTTCTAGTTAGAAGTTCCTTGTGACCCAGAAAACTTTATTTTCTTATCATACCTAGGATTGCCGTCCATATCTAGGGTTTTTTCGGGGGGGGGGGAGCAAAGTTGTTGACCCCGGATGCATCTGCAACCTACATCTCCCCCTGACTTGTTGACCACGTTCAGTCAAGGACCTTTGCATGACTACTTTTCTCTGTTCATAGAAAGATCTTTGCAAAATATGTTGCTGAGGTTGCCCTCAGGAATCTTTGTAACTAGCCAGCCCCAGACCATGGTTAAGAAACAAACAACATATATTTACAGGCTTCTGGGTGGAATAGAATAACTGATAATTTTTTCATCAGTTTGCCACCAGACATGGGATTAAGCTGATGATAACCTGGCTCTGGTTGGCACATGGAACCAAAATAAAGAAACAATAAGTCCCCCCAGATTTCCTTGCCCAGAAGTATCAACAGCAGCATTTTTTTGATATATAAAAAAATCATTTTCAAGAAGATTTGACACTTGTACATTATGTACCAAACAGCAGCAATTCTCTTTTCTTCAGTGCATGTTGATGCAGCAATCTCACATCAAAACTGCAGTCTTGAGTTTATTGCATACACACTATACCTTTGAAACACATGCAAAACACATGTTCATGCTCAAAGAATTCTGAGCATTCTGTAGATTAATCCCCCCCAGCAACTCTAAACAAACAAAGAATGAAGCCTTTATGTATCTTAAAGGCTAGTTCCTATCTTGGCATATTAGAGTGGTAGCCAACATGGTACTCTCCAGATGTTGTGGACTACAACTTCCATGAGCTCCAACCAGCCTGGTCAATGGGTAGGGATGATAGGATTTGTAGACCATAGATAAAGGGAATGGAAGGGGCCCCTGGACAGTTAAGTCCAGTTGAATTTGACCATGGGGTGTGGGGCTCATCTCCACTTTCAGGCCGAGAGAGCCAGTGTTTGTCTGCAGACAGATTTTCTGGGTCATATGGCCAGCATGACTAAACTGCTTCTGGTGCAATGGGACACCGTGACAGAAGCCGGGGTGCACAGAAATGCCTTTTACCTTCCCACCACAGTGGTACCTGTTTATCTACTCATGCTGGTATGCTTTCAAACTGCTAGGTTGGCAGTAGCTGGGACAAAGCAATGGGAGCTCACCTTGTCACATGGATTTGAACTGCCAACCTGCAGAGGTTGTAGTCCACAACATCTGAAGAGCATCATGCTGACTATCTCTGGTTTATCAAGCTATGATCTTCCAAATTAGGCATTTGCCAAATAAGCATTACATATTACTAGAAGCATTTTATATTCTGAGTCTAGATTCACTTTTGCCTTAAATGCACAAAGTGTGGTGAAGTGGCAGTCAGAAGACCAGGTCCTTCAGATTTTTAAAGAACAAGTGGTTGCCTAGTCTGCTCCAAAGGCCCGGGTTGCCATTTCGTCACAGATTGATGTGTTCCTACTGAAGATGCATAAAGAAGGTTTTGGGAGAGACCTGGGTTAAGCAAAAATCCTTAACATTCCTCTGTCATCTCTCTCTTTCACCCTGGCTGTAAATAATAAAAGCGGCCCACATTTCAAACACCCTTGAGTGTCATGCCTCTCCTCTCTTCTTTTGTTTTTTCTAGAGGTGTGGCGATTCCTTTTTCTCCCCACCCTCTGTTAGCAATTCCCTTCCACACCCCAGAAAGAAAGAAAGAAACCCTGCCCAGAATGCCGTCCCTCCTGGTGGAGTGAGCTCACTGTGAATTTTCCATTCAGCACAGCACTTCTTGACTGTTTACCAAGACTCTCCTTCCAAAGGGTTATTTTAAGCTCCTCATTCATTTCTTCTTTAACCTATTCTTAGTTCCATTTCCTTCAGAAACCATTCAAATCGAGGTTTAGGTCTGGTTATGGCACAGAAACTGCTCTGGTCGCCCTATAAGATGACCTCTGTTGAGAGAGAGACAAGGGAAACATGTCCTGATAATTCTTCTTGACCTCTCAGTGGATTTTGATACCATCGACCATGGTATCCTTCTGGAATGACTGTCCGAACTGGGGTGGGTGGCACCGATTTGTAGTGATTCCAGTCCTACTTGGATGGCTGTTCCCAGAGGATGTTGTTTGGAGAATGCTTTTCAGCCCCGTGGAACCTTCAATGTGGAGTTTCACAGGGCTCAATCCTATCCCCTATGTTGTTTAACATTTACATGAAACCGCTGGGTAGGGTTATCCAGAGGTTTGGAGTACATTGTCAGCAGTATACTGACAGCAGTATACAGATGAAACTCAGCTCTATTTCTCCTTTACATCTGCAGGGGAGACAGTGGAAGTGTCTTGCCTCAGTAATGGACTGGAGTCAACAAACTGAAACTCAATCCAGATAAGACTGAGGCACGGTTAGTGGGTGGTTCCCTAGACCGGATGGGTGGGAGATCACCTGCTCTTGATGGGGTTACACTTCCTCTGAAAGAGCAGGTTCGTGGCTTGGGGGTACTCCTGGATCCTTTGTTGTCACTCGAGGCTCAGGTGGCCTCAGTGGCCTTCCATCAGGTTCAGCTGGTGGCCCAGCTACGCCTCTCTATGGACAGAAATAGCCTAACTACTATTGTCTGTGCTCTGGTAACCTTAAGGTTAGATTGCTGCTATGCTTTTTATGTAGGGCTGCCCCTGAAGACAGTTTGGAAAATTCAGCTAGTGAAGAATTCAGCAGCCAGGTTGCTCAACAGAGCAAGACGGTTTGAGCATGTAACACTGACCCTGGTCCAACTGCACTGCCTACCAATTAGTTTCCAGGTGCAATTCAAAGTGCTGGTTTTGACCTATAAAGCCTTAAACAGCTCAGGACCACAATACCTCTTTCCATATGAACCTACCCGGACCCTGAGATAATCTTATGAGGCCTTTCTTTCTGTGCCTCCAGAGGGTCCAGAGGGTAGCAACACGAGAACAGGCGTTCTCTGCAGTGGCTCCCCGCAGTGGCATAGGAAGGGTGGGGAGTAGCAGATGGGCCGCCCTGGGTTCCAGGGGAGGGGGTGACACTCCCTGGCCCCTCCCGCCACTCCCCCACTGCCCGGCACCCCATCCGTGCTTCTTTACGGATGGCCAGGGCAGCCCCACAAGCCGCCGCTCACTTGCTGGCTCGCCGCAGTAGTAGCAGCGCTGGCCCGGCTGCACTATGCATGCCCTTTTAAAATGTGGGTTTTTTGGGGGGGGTATTGGGTTGTTGTCTTTATTTTGGTTATGTATTTTGTGGTTTTATATTTTGATTTTATTATGTGAACTGCCCTGAGACCTCCAGGTATAGGGTGGTATATTAATAATAATAATAATAATAATAATAATAATAATAATAATAGGTACAGTACTTGGTCTTGCAGAAGCCAAATATCTAGACATTTAGCATTTGGAGAACAGAAGTTATTAGCAATGCTTTTCTTCTAGAAAGAGAGATGCTGGTACTCACCATGAAGTTATTACAGTAAGTGCCAGAATTTGCATCATCACCAATAAAGAAAATAACAGGCCCCAGAGATGGGCAAGGGGAGAAGGAATATGTGGGGGAGGTAGACCTGCCAAGGCTAGTGGGGTGCTGCCCCTCCATGCTTAGCCTTGAGTCCTCCAAGCCCACTTGCCTCTTTATTTACACCCAGTCCAGGGGGTGTCCCACACTGCCTGCTTTCTCCTTTAGTCTCAGTAATGACCTTGTAGATCTCAGAAGGGAGAAGGGGAGCAGCAGCAACAGCAAAAAGAATTAGTTGACTCTGCTTGTCACTGGCTCCTTGCCTCCCTCCCCGCCTGCCCCCCCATTTTTGTCCTAGTAGTCCCAGTGGGTTTAGAAATGTATACCAAGACTCACTTCCAGCAGGAATCCAAGGCAGCTAACAAATCAAGAAAAACTCAAAAAAAGGCCATAAAAACCACCGTATAAACATCATAATGTACTCTAGCAAGCACACACATGTACACGAAACCAAAGGCTGCCCAGGACACAGTCTCAACTCTGGATCTGAGAATCTACTTTCAAAGTTGAAAGGAGGAAAATATACAGTTCTGCCCAAGGAAACTTACAAACTCTTCAATGAAACATGAGCCCAACAAACAGCACCATGTTGCCCACTCTGTGCCTCCCATTATCCTGGGCTGACACAACAACGGCAACACTTTTCATGAAATAAAAAAACATGCCTACACCCAAAGCTTCAGCAGCAAAATCTGCTTTTCAGAACACACTGTACTCTATTCAGTGTGACCACAACAGGAACCGGAGCCAGCGATCTGAGCTGGAACTGTGGCATGTGGGATGCCAATTTGGGCTGGCTGCACGTGTCTGGGGAATGCACATGTATGCATAATATTTCTGGATCAAGCAGTCTTTCCAGCCAGGATCATAATAAGATCTTGGATGGTGTTTGATTCAAGCAGAAAACTACAAGGCAATAAATATAGGTTTTGTGTAACTAATGGGATTAGACTCTGCCTGGTTTCCCTAGGTCCCAGATTTTTCCTAAACAGAATCTCAACGCAACACAGCTTCAATCTCATGAAAGCACAGTGTTGTGGAAATGCATAAAAATCAGGGATGTACTGAAAGGGTCCTCTAGTCCTAGCCTTTGTATACCAACATAGCCCAAAGAGGTTAACCAATTTAACCTATTAATATACAAAATGTAATAGACAACAAAGCAAAGAGTTGCTGGTAAAGCAGAACTGGTGTGGTCACTGCTGAACTGAGATCTGAATTCAAATTGCCCTTCAGAACCCTCAGTTGCCGTTTCTCAGGTGGTTCACAAAAAACAAAGTAGCAATCAAAATTAAATAGAAGCGGTTTCAATTATGACTAGCAATTCATCCCAGTAAATGAAAGCAATTTAAAATTACAGATGATCTATGTAACAGCCATCAGTCCAATAATAATAATAATTGTTGGAGACAAAGATGAATCTCCAAAAAAAGTTACAATGAGACTATTTATTTATTTAAAGCAAGGATGATGAACCAAGGGCCCATGGTGCCTGCCAAATTGTTCTTGGTGGCCTGCCAACCTCCAGTCACAATTAATCAACAGTGGTGTTGAAATCAGTGGCAGTGGAAAAATTGGCATCTGTTCCCCCTTGTGCACTGTGTCCCTGCATGCAGGTCAGAGCACTCAAAATGGGAAGGAGCACTCTGATCTGCCCTGTTGTTTCCTGGACCATCCTGAGAAACTTTGGAGCTGTTTGGAACACTCCTTCCTTCCTCTGGAGCCCTCTGACCTATTCACAATGGCAGCACCCCAGGGGGAACAGAAGACTGTGAAGAGGGTGGGAGAATAGGGCAGTGAGAAGCTATCAAAAGGGAGGAGACAAAAAGGAAACTTGTCCCTCTCTCTGTCCAGGTACAGAACTGGGGAGGGAGGAGTTGTCAAGTATCTCTGTGTGTGTTGGTGTGTGTGTGTGCCCAACACTGACATGCGGTCCTTAGAGGGTTGGCCAACAATGAATCCAGACCTTGGGCCAAATAGGTTCTCCATCCTTGATTTCAATGTTCGTTTAGTCCACCTTTTAGCCAGAGACTTACTAAGTGGCTCACAAAACATGAAACTGCTCAAAACAGATTGGATGGACATCGGATAGGAGATAACAGTAAGACACAAATACAGCAGCAGCAAAGACAGCAATGGAGCGATCAAATGACAATGTAAACAGGAATCAAGAAGACTAGAGACAGAAGAGGGCAATTAAAAAACAACAAAACTAACAGCAGCAAGAAAAGAAATGAAAGAAAGAAATGAAATGAAAAGCTCAGAAGAAAATAATGCTTTTACCTGGCACTGAAATTATAGTAGTATCAGTGCCAGACAAGTATTCTTTGGGAGAGCTTTCTTCCAGGGCATCACTACTGAACAGTATCCGGTAACACTACTTTATTCACTTCTGGAAATGGCACTAGACAAGGTCCTCTGGTCTTAATGGAGGGACAGGCCATATGGGGACAGTTGTTCTCCAGAGAAATTGTGGTGGACAGTTTCAAGCTATCTCAGAGAACTTGATTCATGCCAAGCAGAGACAAAGCTACAGACATTTGCTCACAATGATCCAACTAATCATAGTCAACCAGAGGTTTTGAACATTGGAATATTAGCCCAGTCAACATTTAACGAAGGAAAAGATAACTGGGGCCAGGTTTTTATGTTTCAAGGTGCACAACGTATTTGCACTGCTGACTTTCATACCGGTTTCCTATTTTGTCCTTGCTCCATATTAGTTATTCCTATGCGCACAAAGGAAACACAAGCTCCAGGCCAAATGAATCAAATCAGAGTCCAAAGGGAGGGCTCTGTTCATTCCAAAATCCAAGTGGCCTGAAAAGGAAAGGAAAGTCAATTGCCAAGCTTGGTGGTATAAACCAAAACACATCTCTAGCCACTGGAATTGATTATATGTGCATGAAAAGCAGTGATACGTAACATTCTCCTAACCATCAGGAGCTGATGCCGCAGTGCGTACGCACTGATTTGGCATCTGCTTGATATTTTCTGATTGAGAGGGAGGAAGAGAAATGCCAACAGGCATTTCAATATAAAATTATTTGATCAAAAAATTGGGGGAAAGTTTAGCAATGTATATAAAAGAGAGGAATATTTTTTTTACACACAATACCCAGATTCTATGCATGCTTTCAAATATGAAAACCCAACTAGCTCCACAAGGCTTACTCCCAAGTAAGTGCTTACAGGACTGCAGCCATAGAAAGTTCCACAAGAGATGTGTGTTAGGGAGTGATACACATGAGTCTGTTACGGTTTCACTGACAAGCATGAAATATTACTGAATCTCAGTCCCAAACCTTAGTGTTCTCCTGCAACTTGAGAAGCATGCAAGGTGCACCTTTGCCTTCCAACATTTTACAGGGGCAAGCAAGGAGCACCTGCCATCCCAGAGATACTGTGGGGGAAAACAAATTCAGGTACGGTAACTCTCAGGCAAAGTGTGTGGCATTTGACAGAGCAATAATAAAGGAGAAAAAAGGTGGGGACAAATATATCCAGTTTGGCCCGAGAGAAAATTCCTTCTTCATACTGGGGAGTGGTTAAATAATCCTGAAAATGAAACCAACACCCACTTCTTAAGCATAAAATAAATATAGCTTCTAAGCAGCCTGGAACCAGTTTCTTTCATCCAATAGACCACGACAATTTGTAGTATACAGTGAGATGGAGGAATTCTTAAAATTGGTGGGTTTTTCTTCATCCATTGCTTTTGAGGATGTGCACAGCAGACAGTCGCTTCTGCTTTCACCTCAAAATTAGAAGTTAAATTGTGCAGAACTGTAAAATAAAAATATCTTAAGGTGATGTCCACGTACTTCCATTTTTACCTTGCTTACTACTCTCATAACCCGACAGAATTCCAGCACACTGGGTGTGATTTTTTTCTAGCAGATAGTATGCCTGACATTTGGAGGGGGGCTAATAACAAACACGTATAGCACAAAAAAAAAACCATAGTGGCATCATATTGCTTTCTGGAAGATCTTCCTTACTTCCTGTGCCCGCTTTTGCTAGTTTTGATGAAGTCCCACTTGTCATCCCAGTTCTTGCTTTCCACCTCCTGATGGCATTGACCATCTGTTCCAACCATTTCCAAGATCCAGACTCGTTGCCCGTGGCATATTTATTCACTATCAATCAAGTATAGATGTAATTATTACAAACTGTTCTTTCAACAATCATGACTTTTTGTTTTCTCTTGACTCATGCTTCATCTCACTTTGGAGTTCTTCTATTTTACATCAGCAGTCTTACAGTTTTTCTTCACAGCATCATCTCTACACCCAGCAAACCTACACTTGCAAAGTCAAGACAGCTTCCAACAAAATATTAAAATACAATAATTCATCAAACATTAAAAGCTTCCCTAAACAGGGCTGCCTTCAGATGCCTTCAGATCTTGATTTTCTTAATACTCCAAAGCTGGGAAAATGACAGCCCACCAAGCTATAGCCAGCTTGTGGGAGCTTTACATCATCCGGCTCCTCTTTCACCTAGTTTGCTCCTGGCCATCTTTTCAGTGGATGAAGGACCCAAGTTGTTTCCTCTTCAGCTTCATTCCCATCACCTTTTAATGCTAGCCGAGGAAACTGCACAGGAAGTCTTCTGAGACACCTAATTTTTGCACCAGGCTGACACTATCATTGCTGTCTCTACAACAGAAGTAGATGCTGCCAATACAGAATCAATCACAGCCAGGTGACTGTCCCTTGGTCTGCTCTGGAAGTCAATCCAGGCTGGAAACCACCCCAGCCAGCTGGTATATGTTTTTTTCCCAGTGCAGAGGTTGGGCCCTTTGCCATACAATTTGCATATCAGATGTAGCCTTCAGGCTGAAAAGTTGGCCTCTTCTTCAACTAGTATGCTTTCACAATGCAGAAAGAAACATTTCCATAGATTGTGTAGTGAAAAATTAAAGATTGCCCATTTATTATTTTGAAGTCAACGTACACCAAGCGTTAATGATTGGCACTTAGTTAACACAGCTGATTAACCAAACACGTTATGCTGCAAGTGTCTTCAGCTACAGCTGAATACCTTCTTTTTGTACAGTCCTTTTTATGGCTACGTGGTATTCCAAACATAACCCTTCACGTAACCCACCATACATAGTGAAATCCTGTACTCTGTATATAAAATGAACTGCCCAAGTAAACTCATTTTAAAAAGTGATTTCTATGACAATTATCACCACCAGTGATTCAGCCAGGTCAGTGAGATCCAGGAGAAGGCTCAGTGCAAAAGCAGCTCTTCAGAGAAAATGGAAACCAGTCATTGACTTAGCCTGTGTTCCCAAGTCTCAAGACCCACTAGGCATCAACTTTTGTGTCTTAACTGGATTCATCTTCATTTGGTGTATGGCTTCCAAGATTGGGAAATTTTGCCACTCTAGATACATGTTATAGAATTCAACACAGTGGGGTTCTTAATGACACACTTTTAGTCTAAGTTGGAAAACGTAAAATGAATTTTAAGCAAGCAAATTTTAGCATAGATCTATTCCAAAAACCAGTTTTCCATGGCATAAGTAGATCTCAGTCAGTGGCAGGACTGACAGACTTAATCAAAATTTGGCACTGAAATGTGTTGCTAACTTGGACTTATTTTGAGTGGTGGGAAAGCAGCCTAAGTTCAAAGAGCAATATTGTTATTAAGAGAGATGCACTCTTATATATGCCTTTGCTTTCCTTTGCTTCCAAAGTCAAATGAGCAAAGAGAGAATAGATTAAAATGTGTCATCTGAAAATGGGTCCCTGAAATGATTGGGGCCACAAGGAAAACATTAATTATGGCACATTTTTTCTGCATTCGTCCATCACAGATTTGGACTTCCCCTCATAATGGCATATACTGACATACAAAGAAGAACTGGGGGTGATATTACAAAGCACAGATCTTTCTCTGAGTTATCAGTGTTTTTCTCTCTCTCCTCTATATGTACGTTTGCTGTAGCTCTTGATAGCCAAAAGGTCAGGAAACCACATGGGAATCTAAGTGACGACAGCAGCAATCCTAGACCCACTTACTCTGGACTAAGCCCCATTGAATTCAGTGGGATTTGATGCTGAGTTGACATGTATTGGATTGCACTGAAAATATCTCTTTTGGTAATCACTAGTGTGCCTCAAGCCAAATGTAATTTAGATGAAAACTGTTATGGGGAATGTACTTTGCCTGCCTAAACAGAAATATTATAGCAACCACTTAAAAGATAATTGATAAATGCATAAAAATTATTATCATTCAAACTGCAAAATCAGTTAGCAAATTCCAATGAAAGCTTAAACATTTTATTGCGTTAATGATATAAATGCATCAATTTACAGCAAACGACAACCAAGAATTTGGCAGCCTTCCACAGTATTTACTTAAAGGTGATAATGCATTTTAAAAAAGCACTTGAAGCAGAATTTGTATTAAACACCCATGAACTTGCATAGATTTATTATCAAATGCTTTTAGACTGTCTGTACCCTGGAGCATTTTTTTTATTTCTAGAAATTAAGGACAAATAATATATCATTTGCAGACATCAAGTAGCACAACAATCTCTCTTTCTGCTCTCCCTTCCACTCCTTCTCAATCATGCTATTTTCTGTTGAGGCGGTAGTGGCAAAATTCACTTATGCAACACCCACAGATTGGCACACACTTTGGCAAATGTAAACTCCACTAGCATTGCAAACATGTGCCATTGCTTAATGCCTTCACCTTGGCCATTTCACTTCCATTTCAGGAGCCGAGCCTTCTTTAGGAACCTCTTGTGGCCATATACCCCTTACCACATTCATCTTCCTTTCAGCTGCTGCAACTTCTGTTATGTCTCTTCTATCCACATTTGGCCTCATCATTATGAAATGCTGAGAACATGGCAACAAACGTGTGTATAGTTTCTGAACCTGTTTTTTAAGTGGTTGGTCAGGTCTCCTTCTTCTATAAATGAAACCCAAGTGCTAACCTTATTTTTTTTTATTGCCTCAACGAACCTTTTATCCACAGCAAGTGCTTGGAGGCACATTCAGCCATTGGTTGGTATCAAATTGTGTTTGCATGCTTGCACAATGGATTTCCACTCCCACAAATGGGGTTTCCCCTTCCTCCCCCCCCCACAGCCCTGAAGTCTATAGCTATCCCACATGGTTGAAAGTTCTGTGAAACCAAGCAATGATAGCAGACCGTAGTACAAATCATTCTTAGACAACTCATACTCTAGCTGTGTCGTGTGCACAAGGCAAGAAATGAAAGAACACAACTCAAGCATGCACACTTGTATGTCTAGTGCATGGAGGCATGCACGTGGAAAACAAAAATCAACAAACAAGTGAAAGAAACATAGCATAGAAAGAGTGAAGGGGGGTTGAAAGCAAATGGCGACCAGTCAAAAACTCAGAAAAAGCAAGCCAACTTGGCAACTCTGAATAATACCATTGGCTTCACCCACAACACGGGACTTTCACCCTAGCTCTTCATGCAAGGTAAACCTTGGGTAACACCATTTTTCAGCACAGACTGGCACCACTAGACTATTGGGAGGGCCTTGATACTGTATATATCCCAGCAACTCGGGACCTACTCTTGAGAGTCCCACCCTGTTAGTTTGTTTTTGTTGCACTAGCTCAGACCTGATGTTTGCTGCCTTCTGCCAGCTAGCTGATGAGCCAACAAGCCTCAAGGCTTTGGTACGAGGCCACCAGATTCCTAATCACCACTATCGTTCTGCTCAGACAATCACTTTGGTAGTCTGAAGACATTGTAGTGCTGATCAAGAAGGTTGCCAGATGCCTATTAAGTGGTTATTCCGTTAAACTCATAATTAATAACCCTGCGTGACAGATGCAAAGATCTGTAAATAAAGCTAAAAACATTGCCGTGAAGTCGGTTGTCTTGATTGCTTTGAACGGGCAACTGAGTGGGCAGGGGTTTGAAAAAAGAACCTTAGTGTTCCCCAGTGTTCCCTTCCTTCCAGATTGCCTCAAATCACTCTTTGGCTTTTGGAAAGTGACACCCACCAGCTACAAGGAGGGCAGGGAGAAGAGTGGAGCTAGTTTTGCAATCGGAATTTAGGGAGAGGCAGCCAGAGAACTGAAAGCTTGGTGAAAGATAGCTAAAACTGGAGTGGTACAAAACACTGCCCCATACAGAAATTTTATATTATTATTTTTTATGGTGGCAGGTAGTGCAATAAGTCATAGACCAAACTGGAAGACTCTGACAGACAGTGGAATCAGTAGTATTGTATGGAATATAGTTCTTGCATGAAAACTAGCCAATCAAGTAAGACTAGCAAATGGACGAACTAGCACTGATGACAACTGCAATGCTTTATAATATACAGAAATAAAAACAACAGACAATTGTAGTCACCAGGCCCTCATGGCAAGCTATGGACAGACATTTTGGAACAAGGATAGGTAGGCAATACTATAAGAGACTACAATACTCCCCCCCAAAATGTATAATGCAGTGAAACATGCAGTGAAAGTCTATGTATCAAGCTATTAATGTTTTGTGATTTGTAAATGATTTTTTTTTAAAAAAAAATCCTTTAAAAACCAAGGTTCATGCAGAATCAGTAGTTTTGTCCTCTGCTTTTAGGAGTCTACTTCTATTATAAGGACAACACAAGTCTCCAGTGCTTTCTTATCTGAAGAAAGCAAAATCCTTCAGTACATCCATATATGCTGCAATATATTTGAACTGGGCAACTTGAGCAGATAGGTCAACATGTATCAAAACCAAATTTATCACCTGTATCACCCTTGGTCTATTTTAATATCCATTGTTTCTTAGTACCGGTAGTGACATAGTTTATTCTGATGAATGGACTAGTATTATTTAAACATAAAAACCTGCATTTCAGCTTTCAATTGCATTTTGGGGTGAACATATTTGCAATACTGTTTGTAAGACATTAATATCTAGGGTCAGGTTCTAGGCTGAGAAAAAATGAATTTCCATCGTGTTTGTCTCAAGTAATTACCAAATCTTATCAAATGCCAGTCAACCTTTTAAGCAGAAGTGTGAATGTTCAGCTGTGTTCCCTCGGCTGCATAACACAAGGTTAATTGCTATAATGGGCAGGTGGAAAGCAAACCATATTAATGGATAGCTGCCTGCTCCAAACCCTCATGATCCCCACTGGCATCATATTACCAAGCAGGGTTTGTAGCTAAATTGTGCCCTCCCTAGTGATTTCACAATTAAAATGTACATGGTGTGCTCTGGATCATGTTAATAAAATCATTGTCTGGGAAGGGACCAAATTTCCGTATGTCAAAGTACCAATTTGACTGTATGCCATTTATATAATAATTTCTCCAAGATTCAGTCAGTCAGCTTATTTCCCAAAACGGAGCTCAGCCAGTGCTGGTTTTATTTCAAGCAGTAGCTACATGTTCATATGGCAATAATTTGGTCGACAACAAAGGGAAGAAGATAGAATGGCAAACATACAGAGATACATAATTGGCATCTTCACACGTGGCTGTTGAATGTTTGGCAAACAATACCAATCTGAGAGGGATTATTGGCCTAACCTAGGTTGAATTTTGATCCTGAGACTGCAACCATTATTTGATTATTTAATTTCTATACCGCTTAATATATTAAAATATATATGTAAGCAGTATACAAAAAAACTGAGGCAACAGAAAATAACAAAATATTACAAAAATACATAGTTACATATAAAAATGTAACATTAATGCATATATATGAATCAATATCAATTTGTTTTCCTTCTGACACCAATAGATTTTACTCACATGGCCTATTGAATTCCGTGGGACTTGCTCCAAGGTATATGAGATTTCAGTCTCAGTCCAACCCATTATCTAGTAGGTGACAAATAAAGACTTACATTTAGAAATGTGCTTCCAATTGCTAGCTGATTACATTTATTATGTGCTTCAGGGTTAGCCAACATGGTGCCCTTCAGATATTGCTGCACTACAACTCCTACGTCTCTGATCATTAGCCACGCTGGTTGGAACTGATGGGAGTTGTAGTCCAACAAACTCCTGGGGGCACCATGTTAGCTACCCCTTCTGTAAAGAAAGAGGTCCTGTTATTTATTATATTATTCAAGATGCACCTTGAGGCATTTGGTATGCAAGAGGAACTGGGTCCTTCTTGTGGTAAAAGCCTTGGAAACAGAAGTGCAATGATTAGGGTTGAAACCCTAAGTACACTTACTAGGAAGTGAGCCCCATTGAACTATGATCACCTATACAGGATAGGGCTGCAAAACTATGAGCAGGAAAACCCCATGTTCACTGTCTTTCCTAGCCATTGACCTTTAGGCAGGTCACTGTTCTCTAAGATTCAAAACCCGCCCCCTCACCCAATCTGCATAATGGAGATAATACTTTATCTGGCTGATCCTAATTGTTGACATGATTGCATGACATACTTTGGATACTTAGGAACAGTGCAGCGTAACCTATGACGTTGATCTGCCTACTTCTATTATATAATAATCATCTAGTGCATGAATACTTGTGAAATAACGAAATACAGACATTTGCATATTTCCTCAGCCTAAGGGATATGTTGTCATCCTTATCTTACAGATTCAAAAATGAAAAGACAGATGGAAGCGGGTAGCCTTGCCCAGTCATACAGGAAATCTGAAGCCAGACTAGAAAGCAAACGAACCCCCTGACCTCTAGTCTTGTTGGTAAGCCTTAACCACAAGACACTCTTGCTTAAGAAGTTACACAGCTCTGGAGATACTGTATACTGGCAAGGGTTTCTCAGGCCCAGTGTGTTTTGGAATGAAACCTTCAGGAACTCTCTTGAATAGCCATTGTTTGATTTAAGTAATATAAAATTCTCTAGAAAACATTAAAACAAGGCCAGCCACTCCACAAGACAATGCTTGAAAATTTTGCTCTAAGGAGGACAACAGCAATATGAAAGGCAGACTTTGCCCTAAATCATAGCCAGAATGACATTCCTCCTCTCCTGGAGACAACCAAATGGAGCCATTCAATAGAGAGAAGAAAATCTCTTTTGCTCTCCTCTGTGTAGCGGGGCTTAGAAAGTAACATTTACTTTAAAAACAACAACAACAATGCTTTCCACTCCTCTCCAATTCAATAAACCTCCTTATTCCCAATGGATTAGGAGATAATCCATTTCTCATCAACAACACTCTTGGCTATCATCATCAGGCCACTAAAATGTTTGACTGAAATATAAAGGACTAAATGAGCCCTTTTAATTTCTGCACATCAGCTGGTTTTGTTATGAATGAAGCAAATGCCTCACCATTATCAGGTCATCAATCTTATCACAAATATTTTTCTTACAGTTACATTCACTGACAAACCTGAATCATTGCGAGCTAAAAATGTGTCAGGAGGAGTAAGGAGCATCCAGACATATCCGAGGCAGGCTGGCAGGATCCCATGTCAAAAAGGTAACAAATTAGCTAGGCTCACGTTTTTCCATCAGGACTCAGGTAGATTAGTGGGCAATCATAGAATTGTAGAGTTGGAAAGGACCCTGAGGGCCCTTTGCAATGCAGGAATCCTGCCCACAGCCATCCCTGGGTGGGCTTGGACCACCAACCTTCTGGTTAACAGCCAGATTCACTTC